>NC_090926.1:482420078-482723108 GCF_040938575.1 Ambystoma mexicanum
TTACAAACAATCAGTAGGAGAATGTATTAAAAGCTGTTGTTCCGTCCCCGATGTAGCCTCGGGCATACCCACCTGTCCAATCGGCAGGTGCTACAGCAGTATGTTCATAGTGCGCCGGCTGTGCCATTATCTGAACTTCAACTTCCAATGGACAGGAGAGGAGGCTCGGCCTTGCCCCTCTCTCCTTATACACAGGGTTGGAAGTTTTCATGAATTTTATACAGGCAGTTTTTGCTGACGGGATATTAGAATCGGAATGCCCTTCTAAATGAAGATCAAATGCCCCGGGTGAGCCAGGAATGTCCCCGCTCTTTAGCGCAGTGCCCTCTGCACTCCCTTCATTTAACTTGCCCGGTTTGCTCGCCCTGCTCTGGTTCTCCAACAGCTCTGGATAGAGTCCCAGCCAGGGTGGCGTGCATGGTGGTATTGCAATGGGGCAACTTTCTTTGTTGCTGCGTGCCAGCTCTAGCTCTCCACCTCTCCGCCTCACCCCGCTGACACTTCCCGCTCCGCATCCGCCTGGAAGCCGGTATTTGAACAGGAGCCCCTTCTGTATGAGTGAGCTTAAAGGGCCAGCAGACGTTTTCCGGTGTCATCGACAAAACACTCCAAACACTGCACACTGCTGAACACTTTTCACACTTATCATGCTGCATGTATCCGATTTAGAGAATACTGTTAGTTTTGCTTTGAAAATGTGCCAGCATAGTGTGAAACATGTGTCGACAACAGAAACTAAACAGATCTGCCAAAAGAGTACATTTTGACCACCAACTAGAACGTCTCGGCAATAGTTACTTTTAAACTATTGTAAGTATCAATAATAGACAAGACAGGGTGATGAATGGAAGCTAAGTTTCCTTTCATCTGCACATCTGTATTTATGTGTGTAGGAGAATGTCGGGAAACAGGCAATGCAATGTTTTTTGCTCTGTCCTTGATCATCATGCAAGACATGTTCTATTCCCCTCACCCTGTCTATGCGCCTGCAGCAGACCATTCCCATTCCATATAAGGGACCTGATCTAGTGACTAATATCCATGTGATCTCAAGAGAGTAACCTCACTTTCATATGTGATGTCTCAAGCGTCACTGGGCATACCAGCTCCCTCGGCAGGTACTATCATAATGCTTGCAAGAGCTGTATGGGCCTTTTCCATTCATTTCAGCCAATCATAATTGCTTAGGTTGTTCATTGCATCCATTCCCCAACTACGGGCCTCATTACGACCTTCGCAGAACGGCTTAAGGGGCTCCGCTAATGGAGGTGGACCCGTTAAACCCGTTCCGTGAAATTATGAGGTCCCCTTGCGGCACCCAGTAAGGACGCCTGGTAAAACCAGGCGTCCTTACCGGGTCCTGTGAGGGCAAGAGGAGCTAACAGCGGGCCGGTCGTAATCCCTCTCCCTCTCCCATGGGGGCTCAGATTGGAATGGGGAAGGTCTGGGCCCGGGTTCCCAGAGGGAGGAATTACCAGGCCCTCTGAACTCGGAATGGCCCGGTAATTCCCCATTCTGGGAACCCGGTAAAGGAGCCCGGTTTGGCGACAGCCATGGAGCTAATAGCTGTTGTTCTGTACTTTACATACAGGGGCCTATATGAAATATATTAAATACTGTTTGTTTTTAACTGTTCCCCCCTTTTGTGCTCAGCGCAACTTCCCAAATTATCCTAAATAATCTGTTACATTTGTTTTGTTTTAACATTCGCAGTGTTTTCTTACTCGCTGACCTTTATTACTTTATAAAAATATTTTCCAAGGAACTTAGGGTGACCAACTTGGGGTTGGTCACCCTAAGTTACCTGGGGGAACCAGACGTAGACTCCCTGCTCACTGGGCTCAGAGAGGCACAGCTCCACATCACTGATGAGGCCCAACAAGGCTTAAACACGTATATGGGGTTGCTATTGATACTCTTGTTCAGAAGGGAATTGCCATAGCATTTCGGTGCTGGACTGCCCATGTGAGCGGGAAAAAGACTATTATGCAAATGGATATTCCCATCTGTGAAAGTACAGTGAGCAAAAAGCGATGGATGCAAAATCTCAAAGTGGGAAAAAACCACAGAACAGTTTATCATGGCATGTTCTTTCTAGAGAGGGGCACCTGCTACCCTTTTGAAAATATTTTGCAAGGAACTTGGGGTTGGTCACAATGAGTTACCTGGGGGAACCCATACGTGGACTCCCTGCTCACTGTTTGTTTATTCATTTATTTATTTATAATGCGCGGCTCACCTGTAGGTAGCTGGGCGCAGTACAAGATAATGAAAATTCTTTGTTACACAGGCAGATATAAACTTAAACAATAAAATAACTGTTGGAGAAGGCAAAGGCGTTAAGGAGTAGCATAGATAGTACAAGCGGAGCAGAAGAGAAAGAATATTACATATATACATGGTAATGGCTGGTGCGCTAGTGCGGGTCATTGTTGGCGATAAGCAATTCTTCATATTATGTCTGAAGCTGGAAAGGGATTGGCTAGTTCTGAGGTTGGCGGGGAGAGAATTCCAAAGTTGGGCAGCCAGGACAGGGAAGCTGTTACCTCCTGCCTTTTGGATTTTATATCTGGGCACTGCTAGTAGTCCCAAACTGCTTGATCTGGTGAGTCTGGCATATTGTTTTGATGCAAACTTGTCAGAAAGATATTGGGGGGCTGTGTTATTGAGGTATTTGTAAGTGAGGGATGCGGTTCTCTATCATAGAGAGCCAGTTGTAGTCTCTTCTTATAGAGGAGATATGTTGTTTACGAGGAATGCTCAAGGCTGTCCTAAGAGCGTTACTTTGCAGAATCTGCAGTTTTTACGTGATGTTTGTGATAGCCCCAAGATATAGGGCCTCATTACACGGTAGGCGGTAAACCATGGTGCTATTAGCGCCATGGTTCATGGCGGTAATTTACCGGTACCGCCAGGGAGGAAAGGGGAATTACCACCCCATTCCAAGGTTGGCGGGGCGGTAATTCCCCTTCCACAATTGCCCTTCCCCATTCCCATTTTTGCCCCATAGGGCTCTATGGGAATGGGGAAGGCGCTAATTACGGTACCGCAAATTGCGGTACCGTAATTAGCTCCTCTGGCCCCTTTGCGGGTTGGTTTTTAACGCCTGCAAAAAGCAGGCGTTAAATTCCCCAACCCACAAAGGGACCTCGTAGTAAGGCGGTAAGGATTTACCGGTACCGGTAAAATACCGGTACCGGTAAACCCTTACCGCCTACCGTGTAATGAGGCCCATAGTCTGTTACAATAGTCAATGTTTGATAGGGCTCTGGCCAGAGTCTTTCATCTTTTCGTGGAGAGGAAGGGTTTACATGTTCGGATGAGCTTGCAGGTGTAGGTACTTGCCGAAGTAGTAGTGCTAACCTTTTTCCTCGAATTTAGGGAGGAGTCTAGGTGAAAACCTAACATTTTTACTTTGCTGGCGTCTTTAATAATGTTGCCATCGATATTAAACGATCAATATTGTTCGCCTGATTTGGTAATATTGATGGGGGTGGCTAGGAGGAGGAGTTATGTTATTTCATCATTCATGCAGAGACCATGTGTGGCCATCCATGCCTGAATGATGAGGTGGATTCTGCTAATCAGGGCTAGGTCGTTGGCATAGTCACCTGTCAGGGGAATGAGGATCTGGGTGTCATCCGCATAGCTCATGGAGGTGACACCCATGACATCCAGGTCATCAAACAATGGTTTGATAGAGGTGTTGTACATGGTTGGAGAGACACATGATCCTTGTGGGACTCCACATGTAATAAGGATAGGGTCTGCAGCCGCAGATGCCAAGAACACTCTCATCGACCTGTTATTCAGAAATGATGTGGTCTATGCTGTGGCTTCTAGTGAGAAGTGTGATGAGGTAGAGAGGTGGTTGCATAGGATCTTATGGTCAGCCAAGTCGAAGGCAGCCGATAGGTCTAGAAGGAGTAGGAGGGCTGAGTGTCCTTTATCTTTGATGTCATCTTTTTGTGTTTTAAGGTCAATCAAGGCAGTTTCAGTTCCATGTTGTGGCCTGAAGCCTGATTGTCGGAGACCTAGTAGTTTGTTTAACTTGAGGACGTTTTGTATTTGATTATAGGGAGCTTTGTCTAGAATCTTCAGCAAGAATGGGACAGTGGTGCTAGTTCTAATGTTAGTTGGGGTATTAGAGTCAGGAGTCGTTTTATTTTTAGCAGAGGCAACATCCAGGAGTTCTTCAGGTTAGTTTGCACAGTGCAGGTGTGGAAGGAGGCATTGATAAGTGATGTGATGAAGGGAGCAAGGATGCTTGCAGTTTCCTTATTGACAGCAGCATGAGTCTCCTTGGCAATTGGATGGTTTGAGGGATGCTATGATTTTTAACACCTCTTGGGGTGATACTGGTGAGAACTTGAAATGTTGAGTGGCAATGGGGATCTTCGAGTAAGTTTTACTTGAGTTATTTTGTGGTGGTAGAGAGAGTTTATTGTCAGTGATTTTATTTTGGAGTAAAGTAATTTTATTGGCCAATGCTTCCTGGATTTTGGTGCACCAAGATTGGTCCTTGACACAAAGGTCTGTTCGGGGCATGGGTGATTCAAGTTCTCTAAGTATGATAAAGAGTTTGTGGGCACTTGAGCTGGCTTTATCGATCCATTCATTGTAGGAGTTGCATTTGGCTGCAAGGATTTCATCCTTGTAGTTGGCAATGATTTTAAAAAGGGTTTCTTTATTGATGGTAGTCGGGTTGATCTTCCATATGGATTTGTGCTTCCTTTTTTCTTTTCTAAGGTCTTTGGGTTTGGGGGTGAACCAGATGTTCATGTGCGCCATTGGTTTACTTTTACACATTTTTAGGGGTGCAATAGAGTCTATGGCCGATTTGATGTTATTTTTTAAAAATTCTATTGGTTCCTCGGTCACAGCTCCACCTCACTGATGAGGCCCAACAAGGCTGAAACATGTGTATGGGGTTGCTGTTGGTACTCTTGTTCAGAAGGGAATTGCCATAGCATTTCGGTGCTGGACTGCCCATGTGGGCGGGACAAAGACTGATATACAAATGGATATTTCCCATCTGTGAAAGGTACAGTGAGCAAAAAGCGATGGCTGCAAACTCTCAAAGTGGGAAAAAACACAGAACAGGCTATCATGCCATTTACTTTCTGGAGAGGGGTGCCTGCTGCGTTTTTGAAAATATTTTTCAAGGAACTTGGGGTTGGTCACCCTGAGATACCTGGGGAACCCAGCCGTGGACTCCCTGCTCACTGTGCTCAAAGAGGCATAGCTCCACTTCACTGATGAGGCCCAACAAGGCTGAAACATGTGTATGGGGTTGCTGTTGGTAATCTTGTTCAGAAGGGAATTGCCATAGCATTTCAGTGCTGGACTGCCCACGGGGGCGGGACAAAGACTCATATCCAAATGGATATTTCCCATCTGTGTAAGGTACAGTGATCAAAAAGCGATGGCTG
Source organism: Ambystoma mexicanum (assembly GCF_040938575.1). Lineage (NCBI taxonomy): Eukaryota > Metazoa > Chordata > Amphibia > Caudata > Ambystomatidae > Ambystoma > Ambystoma mexicanum. The sequence continues at coordinate 482,425,511 of NC_090926.1, forward strand.
CAAACTCTCAAAGTGGGAAACAACAACAGAACAGGTTATCATGCCATGTTCCTTCTGGAGAGGGGCACCTGATACATTTTCAAAAATATTTTTCAAGGAACTTGGTGTTGGTCACCCTGAGTTACCTCTGGGAACCCATACATGGACTCCCTGCTCACTGTGCTCAGAGAGGCACAGCTCCACCTTACTGATGAGGCCCAAAGGGGTTGAAACACGTGTATGGGGTTGCTGTTGGTACTCTTGTTCAGAAGGGAATTGCCATATCATTTTGGTGCTGGACTATATGCAAATGGAGTTTTTCCCCATCTGTGAAAGGTACAGTGAGCAAAAAGTGATGGCTGCAAACTCTCAAAGTGCGAAAAAAAACACAGAACTGGTTATCATGCCATGTTCTTTCTGGAGAGGGGTGCCTGCTACCTTTTTGAAAATATATTGCAAGGAACTTGGGTTTGGTCACCCTGAGTTTCATGGGGGAACCCAGACATGGACTCTCTGCTCACTGTGCTCAGAGAGGCAAAGCTTCACCTCACTGATGAGGCCCAAGAAGGCTGAAACAGGTGTATGGGGTTGCTGTTGGTACTCTTGTTCAGGAGGGAATTGCCATAGCATTTCGGTGCTGGACTGCCCATATGGGCAGGACAAAGACTGATATGCAAATGGATATTTCCCATCTGTGAAAGGTACAGTGAGCAAAAAGCAATGGCTGTGAACTCTCAAAGTGGGAAACAACCACAGAACAGGTTATCATGCCATGATCTTTCTGGAGAGGGGCGCCTGCTACCTTTTTGAAAATACCTTGTACATGAGCTAATCCATTTACTGCCAAGAAACGGGGGAAAAGGCAACACCCCTTGCAGCGCTGACTGGGCATTTCTGAGGTTGATGTCTTTTCTAGGAACGTGGCTTGCAGCACATTTTAGCCTTGCTAAATATTTGAATAACATTAATGATTCATAAGGGGCATTCACATAAGTAGCATTATTTATTGAAGTACCAGATGGCATCAAGAAGCCCCTTTTCCTTCCATTAAATTCTATTGTCATGCCAAGTGCGCTTAACACATACTGTGATTCAATATAGTCTGTTTTCTTTAGCCAAAGTGCATGTTCATTTTAATGTATTAGGTTTAATAATTACACAGAAAACACTTCAGGGAGTTTGACATTTTTAATAATTACACGTGCAATACATACCCTGACTTGAATTCCCCAAACATTTCTCAAACATTGACAATAAACATATAATTCGTCCTCTGGATTTACAATGATATCAAACACTTGTTTACATGACTTAGCAAGTGCTGTTACCAGTATGCATTCAGGGTGATCACCAACAGACAGGCCCGGCTGAAGTGAGACATGATTCACAACTTAACACAGAGGCAGTGTAACGTAAATTGAGTTATATACAATCAGATTATATTTTGTAAACTATATTGCAGGTTAGTGTTATCAAGTTATTCTGCTGCCCTTATCCAATTCAGCAGTATGGTGTGTAAAGCTATCAGGAGGACAAACGTGTCCTCCTTCCTTGTCTCATATGATGTTGATGTGAACAGGAGGTATTCCCATATTGCACTAACACAGACCCTCTGGGGCCTGAATATCATTTAGGTCTTTCTCCAAGAATTTGCGAAAAGAGGATTGGTCTATCTATGTAGTCAGGTGGTAGGAATGTCCACATATGCTGCAGCCAATAATGGGTAAAGGAGACCAAATACTGACTATCTAGTTGAATTGGAATAGAGATGAATGCAGAGCACAAATCAATAATACAAAGACATGCAGCTGTAGTTGGTTTACATGACAATATAGTTGCTGGGTTTAAGACTGCATGGAATGTTGGCATAACCATTGAATTGAATGATCTTAAATCTTGAACAAATAAATAAGTGTCCCTGTCAGGTTTTCTTTTTTTATCGGCAGGTATAGGGTGTTGTGCAGACTTGTGGTAGTGACAATGGTACCCCTTTCTAGCATTGACTCAATTACTACACATGTTCCTTTCTCTGCTTGAGCTAAAGTGTTTAATGGGGTCTTCATGACAATGGGCCTCATTATGACTCTGGCAGTAGCCGTGCACATATTTACCGGCACAGCTGCGCCAGAGTCATGAATTTTCTGTCTCCGGGAATGGCCAATTACTGGGGCATTACAGCCCTGGCAGTCTGCATGCGGGTGGCGTTCTGCCCGCCAGGTCAGACCTAGCGGGCTGAAAGGCACCCGCTCGCAGAACTCGTAGTTTGCTGGTCTGGAAACAACGGCACCGGCAAGTTTACCAGCACCGTAGTTTCCGGACAGGGAAACTCATAATGAGGCCCAATGTCTCTTGAATGTGTATTGGTTTCAGCGTTCTGAATCAAACCTACTTCATTTGCAAGTTGTGATCAGAATTCGTTTGATAAATTTACATGAGCACATCCACAGTTGTTAAAATGTCACCATTTTGTTCCAGCTTTAGTTCTTCTAACGTTGCCATTATATTATTTGTATGTTCACTTTGGTTATCTAAAAACACTACACCAGTTGTACAATAACAAATTCATCGCAATTATTAAAAAATAAAAACAGGTCACTTCTCCAATATATTGAGCATGGACTGAAAATTAGTGTGTGATGATCAGAAATCAGCTCTATAGACCATAACAAGGGAGCAGTTACAGGGTGAACCACAGGACCTTTTCAAATATAACAACAATTCATACAATTCATATGGTATTAGAAGAAAGCAACACATTTGTAATATCTCTTGAATTGAGTGCTGAGCTATTTGCCCAATTATTATTACACACTGTACATTCCCCACTACAATTCCTGAGATGTTGCATTCAACAAAAGGACCTTCACGGTTAAGTAGTGTCTGCATAATTCCGTCACTCTGCGCTTGGCTTTCTTAACTATTCTGCTGTTCATGTGTATATGGCTGAAAATATTATTCATGTTAGGAAACAGAGGCTGATCGATTGGCCTTTAGTTGAAGTCTGTCAGGACACTTACATATCAAAACCCCCTCCTGCTTTCAGTAGTGGCACAAAGTGCTATGTATCAAAGACTCCTAATATGTATTCTGATTACCTTGCAGGATGAGGGCAACACAACTGCAAAAGCCTACCTTTTATGAATTAAAGGATGTGGCTAATTATTTTTCTGAAATTCAGGTCTGCTAATCATTTTTTTAATGAAATCAGCCCTATTTCCTAAAAATTTCCATGTGAAAAGCATAGAGCATAACTTTGCTGCACCGGTCTATTGACAACTGGATCCCCTGATCTCTAGTGGTACAGGGCAGGATGAAACCTCCCTTGTGACATCCTGATTGCTGCTGGAAGACCAAGTCCCTGCAGACAGAGTTAGCATTTTAATTTTTGTACCCCTGAAGTAAAATGTAATATTGTTTGCATTATCATTCTGGTGACAGTGTAATCACAAAGAATGAGCTATACCTAGTTATTGTATAGTGACAAAGGTATTAAAGTCACAGCAATTCAATATCATGCAAGTGTGAACCATGTGATCCAACGTCAGTGATGTCAAGTTAATCTATATTCCTTGTGGGCTTGGCTTTCTCCACTGTTCCAAGTGGGACAGTAACTAGGATGCTGCCTGTCTTTGATTCCCTGGGAGGAAGGGTAACAATCCCCCCACACACACACACAGCAGAGGAGCTTCCACTAGGGGATCCACTGTAAACCCTAAAACTTAAGCAAGTGAGCATTGAGGGTAGGTGAAAAAGAAGGTACAAATAAATAGAACAAAGAGAGAGCGGGAGAACTTTCCAGTGAAAGGGAGCTACTAAAGAAAATTACCATAGAAGAGACTGGGCACAGAGTGGACGAGCAACAGTTAGGAGGAAGACAGACTGAGACAGGACATTATGGAGGAAGAGTAAAAGGACATCAATGAAGAAAAGTAGGAGGGAGCGGGATTATAAAGGGATTTAAAGATGAGAGTGAAATGGTATCCAGTGTAGAGAGGACAGAGAAGGGGAAAACAAATCTTGAGGTGAAAGAGAACAAAGAAGGCAAATAGAAGCATTAACAATAGCCCAGACAGGACTAAGACAAGAAGCAGGGAGGCCAAGGAGGAGGCAGGAACAGTCAAAAAGACAGGAAGTGATGAATTCAATTTAAAATATAGTAGTCTGGAAAGTAAGAAAGGGCCTTGCCTTGTGGGTTTTATACAGGTGGGCACAACAGGAACGAGTGAGTAAAGAAATATGGAGAGAAAAAAAAGAGAGGAATCTAACTGTACGACAAGATGGGAGTAGAGGAGATGGAAAGAAGAGATGAGGGAATTTGATCAATGCAGGAGGTAGAGGAGGCGGAGAGGGGGGCAGGAACTAAAAGGACTTCAGTCTCTGGTGAATTAAGGACAATTTAGTGATCAGACATCCAAGATTTGATGGTAGGTACACAATGAAGTTGCAGTTCATTGAATAGCAGGGTTGAAGGAGGAACAGGATAGAATCAACTAGGTGTCATCAGCATAAAGCTGGTGAGACAACCGAAAGCAAGACATCATTACGGCAAGGGGGAAGTGTAAAAGGAAAAAAGAAATGACCTAAGACCGATCGATAGTGCATACCGTGATGAAGCGGACACGTAGAAGAGAATTTGACAGCCCAAGTAACAGCGTAGGTGCATCTGGACAGGTAAGATTTAATCCACTGAATGACAAAATCAGAAAACCTGTAAGAAGAAAGAGGCAAAGAGTGATCAACATTGTTGAATGCAGTAGATATATTGATGAGAAAGAAAAGAGAAGAGTGATTCAAATAGCGTGCGGAAGAAAGAAAGTCATAAGCAGAGAGTGCAGCAATCTCTGTAGAGTGGTAGCTGCACAGACAAGATTGAAATTAAGGAAGAATAGGTTCGGCAGAAACAAAAGGAGAGACTTCAGAGTAAACAACATGCTCCAGGAGCTTAGAGAGAATGGAAAGATGAGAAATTGGCTGAATTTTACAAGAAAGAGAATGATCAAGGGAAGGCTTTTTTAGAATAGGGAGGATAGTGGAATGCTTGAATGATGTGGGGAAAAATAGAAGAGACAAGAGAGATATTAAAAAGAATGATAAGGTATGACAATAAGGGGTATAGACCTGGGGTATTAGGAAATAAGGAATTGGGTCAGAAGGAGAAGTGTCAAAGGCACAGAGATCCAGGTGGTACTAACTGTGGTGAAGGGACAAGGCCAGAAAAGCAGAATAGGTAGAAGGGGGGGGAATTATAGAGAAGAGATGGAGACCTACATAAGAGGAGAAGACAGGCAGATCAGAAACAGAAGAGGTTGATATGGAAGAAGTGAAGTGAAGATTGTGACGGGAGTCAAAGAAATGGGATGAGGGAAAAGAAATAGAGGAGGGATAATAAGAATAGAAAGTAAAGGAACATACAAATGAGTAGAGGAGAGAAGTGCAGAGTAAGAAGGGTTCATTCTGCCCCAAAGTCCCAGGATTTGGACTCAAAACAACCGAAGAAGTCCATAGCATCCTGTAAAATAATTTTGCTCTTTTGAGACACATTTGAACTACTACAAATGTGCTCTACATACAGATAAAGATAAATCATTGTGGTGCTGCATTTGGCATTTCTTGCATCTTTGGTGTGACTGCATCTTCAAATTGGTTGGGCACATCATGCACCGGTCCTTCTTCTCACCCCGTCCACAAGAACACTGACTGATACTGGAGGCACATGACTTGCCACATCTTTAATCATTGTTGTGATCCAACAGGACCTCCTCCTGACTCATACACTGATTCTAATCACTGGAAACCATTGTCTCACATGCCGAATTGACTAAGTGAAACCACTGTCCGAATCATCAAACCGCATTACCTCTAGCGCTGGATCATTGTGATTCTCATCATCTGAGATCCAGTTCCTCATCAAAAAAGCACCAAGAGGCCTGGCAAGTCAAGAATAAGGTATTGTTTAGATTCACTATCCACTTAATTCACTTGCTGGCACAATAGTGACTTGTAAGAACCCGTGTTCAGCTTATTCTGCAAGAAGATATCCATTGAACAGTGACATTTCTGCCATTTCTTTCCTGAACACCCCTGCTCATTCACTCAGAGTGCCATACTGTACAAGTCTGAATGTTCTTTGTTCTCTTCACATTGATGGTGTTTTGCTTGCATTTTTAGTTACTTTATAGCCACCAGTTCATCAAGGATATTCCCTTGTCAACCTATGAAAATAGACTTCTGCTGTTGCTAACATTTTTGCATCTATCCTTGAACAAAAGGAGCCGCCACAGATTCTTGATGCCTATCTGCATGCTTGCATATTCCTGAACGGTGGGTAAACACACACTTCAAACAGTCTAGTTATCTGCTGCAGACTCTTCTTATAGTTATGTATTTTAATCCAATCTGTATTTTGCAGGAACTGCACTGGAATATTTTTCTTGCACATTATCTTTGGCTTGAACCAATCTTCTCCCTGCTCCCATGTCCTCAATGTGCTAACAACTATCTTACATGACTGTACTTGCATATATTTCATTTAGCTATGTAATTATAGTTGTTTTTAAAAAAAGTTTTTTTTTTTTAATCTAAGGTGCCAAACACCTACAGGCATCAGGGCTCCTAGACTGATGAGCACAAATGTGCTGTCGCCGTTCTTCATCCTACCGACATCAATGCAGAAATCTCACGAACAGACAATTACAAACTTGAACAACAAATAACCTCAAAACAAAATCGCACCCAGAGAATCCACTGTAACCTAATAAATGCAAGGTCAATGTCCAAACACGCAACGGAAATATACGACCTCCTGTCAGAACGAGGCATAGACATCCTATTTGTAACCGAAACATGGCTAGATGACAACTACAAGATCACCCTCAACAACTGCCTGCCTGAAGACTTGAAATGCATCCAAACAAACAGAAAATCCAAAAGAGGGGGGGGACTAGCGATCATCCACAAGGAACAACTGGCCATCAAAAAGGAAGATCCACTAAACATCGATAAATGCGAATCCTTAATACTACGACTTTCAGTAAACCCCAAAACCAACCTGAAATTCATACTGATATACAGACCACCAACCTATGATGCAACTTTCATAGACGCTTTCACGGAAGCAATCACTACCCTAGCCATCAAGTACAATCATCTGATCATCCTCAGAGATTTCAACATCTGGTTCTACGAAGAAACCACAACCACACAAAAATCCCTAACCGCCCAACTAGCAGCCATGAACCTACAACAACTAGTCAAAGGAGCAACCCACTCAGCAGGGCACACACTTGACGCAATCTTCGCCAACAAGGATCTCATCACCACGGCACCTCCAATTCAAATACTTTGAAGCGACCACCTCATCATTCCGTTCATAATCACAACGGCCGCTCCAACAAAGAAGCAACAAGAAAAACAACCTATCATGATGAAAAGAAATTGGAGAACTATAAAAAACTCCAACCTAACCGAGCTCCTAGAACTCAGCAAACCACAAGCATCAACCATGGAAGAAGCAGACCTAGACAAAAAAGTTGACCTACTTCATGCCTGGATCGCAACAACCCTTGACGACATCGCCAAAGAAAAGCCCTTCACCCCATCACGCAAGAAAACTGCAGCAAAATGGTTCACCCCACTACTCAACGCCATGAAAAGAAAAAAAAGAAAACTAGAATCTGAATGGAGGACCAACAACACCACCGCAAACAAATTGAAATTCCTACAACAGATCCGCGGATGTAAAAAGGAAATACAAAAAGAGAAGAGGAAACATTACGACAACCGAATCTTCACAGCACCAAACGCTCAAAAAGAACTATTCAAAATCATAAAGGAAATAAAAAACCCACCGGCCTGCAACAACATGCCAATCCCATCGACAAAACTTTGCGAGGACCTCGCAGATCACTTCAAAAACAAAATAACCTCCATCCAACACAGCATACAAAACAGACCAAGCGTTCACAGCTCAAACCCCACTGACACAGACGAGGAACACGCAAACAAGCTACGAAACATCCCAGAAATATCAGTTGAGGCTTTCGTCAAACTGGTAAACCAAAGCAACAAATCGGGCTCTCCTGAAGACCCTTCACCCCGGACATATACAAAACAATTCTCAAACAAGGAACCCCCATGGAATACCACAGGAACCTCCTCAATCTCTCAATCTCAACAGGTAAAGTACTGCAGGCCTTCAAATCGGCTTACATCAAGCCGCTACTCAAAGACACAACAGGAAACGTAGAGGACTTATCTAACTACAGACCCATCTCCAACATACCCTACATAGCCAAACTGCTAGAAAGGTACGTCTACCAAATAACCCAAGAATTCATAGAAGAGCATTGCCTACTAGACGAGGCACAAGTTGGCTTCAGACCTATGAGAGAAACAGAATCGGCTCTCCTCTCAATATGGGACGATCTAAAAACAAACGCAGACTCAGACAACAGCACCGCCCTGATTCTCCTTGCTCTGTCTGCAGCATTCGACACTGTCAACCACGCCATCCTCATAAAGAGACTAGAAGGACTAGGGATAACAGACACTGCCCTACTATGGATCAATCCTTCCTAACAAACAGAACAGAAACAATATGGATGAAACCTTGTAAATCCAAACCCAGAGTCTCCACGTGCGGAGTACCACAAGGATCATCCTTCTCCCCACTTCTATTCAACATCTACATGTACCTATTAATCAAACTCATCAAAAAACACGGCCTCACATGCTACAACTACGCCGACGATACTCAAATAATCTTCAACAAACAAGACACCCGAGAAGAAATCACCACACTAGAGAATTGCCTTCGTGACATATTCAACTGGATGAACCTCAACAATCTCAAAATCAACCCAGGCAAAACAGAGATAATGATTGTTTCAAAAAAGGGAGGAGACATCAACTACATTCCCTGGCCAAGAGAGCTCGGCACCACACCAGAACCATCATCAACTGTAAAAAACCTAGGGGTCCTGATGGATAACAATCTCACTCTGGAGCCACAAGTAAACTTGGTAATCAAGAAATGTTTCTTACTCCTGCGAGCAGCAAAAAGGATCCTACCGTTCCTGTCGTTCACCAACAAAACACTTATCATCATCGCTCTGAACATGTCCAGAGTAGACTATGCCAATAGCCTATACCTGGGCATGCCCGAATGACTTCTAAAAAAACTGCAACGCATACAAAATGCAGCAGCCAGACTCCTCCTCAAGCTACCCAGAAGGGAACACATCACACCTGCGCTAAAAATACTACACTGGCTACCACTGAAACAACGAATAAAGTTCAAGGCCATGTGCATCAAGCACAGAGTAATACACAAACAAGGCGCAGAATTCCAAAGCGACAAACTACGCCTACATCAACCGACAAGAACACTAAGATCAAGCACTGACATATGCCGGATCCAAAACCCTACGACAGAAAAAAACTCGGAGGATCGTCTTTCTCTCACCAAGCACCCAAAACCTGGAATGACCTACCTAAGAACATACAGAATACAACAAACCACCTAGCCTTCAGGAAAATCCTCAAATCATGGCTCTTCAAAGCGTAACCACAACAGAGGCGCACTAGAATGCCCAGACATTAAACACTCAAACCAAAGAACCAACCACTCGATAGAGCATACGACATCATGGAAAATAGCCACAAAGGAAGGCTGCAGAGACTGACCACATACCTAGACCCAGACGAAAGCTCTCAAGTGACTCTCCCACTTGTACGTACCGGACGAACATATCCAGACCGGCAGATGCACCTAGATAGACATTGGCCTGCGTCACATCTGGATAGGATTGATTGAAGGATAACATGCCCGCGCCTAGAAAAACGTGAATGCTAGCATGTGCCACACTTAGAGTTGTGAACACCAGCCTGCGTGGCGTTTGGATGGAGTTGTGAATGTTAGCATGCCCACACCTGGACGGATCTCTAAACTCTAGCCTGCGCCGCATCTAGTTAAAATGTGAATGTTGGCATGACCACACCTGGATGGAGTCCTAAACTTTGGCCTGCGCCGCGTCTAGATGGGAATGTGAGGGCCAACAAGTGCCACACTCAGACAGAACTGTGAATGTTAGCATGGTAAAGGTCAGGTAACCCACTAACCAATATAAGCTCAAACTCTGCATACTTATCTCACTCAAAAAACTCACACAACCATCTCTCCCACAACAAGCCACACGCACTTCACAACACTGCAACAACACATAAGCCGGAACAACAGCACACGCGGACTGACTCCGATCCGAGACCCGCATCAAAGCTCAGCACCCAGTGTATACTGAGTTGAAGCTGCCAACAGAACACCACTCCTCTCACTATCCTACTCCCTTCTTCACCTTACTAACCCATCCCACCTTTATCATTTACAGATCCGCCTGAGCGCCTGGGGACCAATTCCGTTGGTGACGGTGCGCGGTACAAATACTTTTAACATTTAACATTTAACATAAAAAGTGAGTGATGCTTCAATCAAGGCCCTTGTTAAAAAGAAAGGTTTTCAGATCCTTTTTGAATTTCTTGGCACAAGACAGCTTCAGCTGGAAGGATGTTCCACATTTTTGGGGCCCTCCGAATGTAGCAAGTTTGAATCGTGATTGGCACAACAGAATAATTGAATAAGAAAGAAGAGTTCTATTGATAGATTTCACATGCAACCGAGGTAGCCAGGTGTGCCACCATGGTTGCATTTCTGAGTCAGTATGTTGGATTCTGTGCTTTGCAGGGAGCCAATTAAAGAACACGCCTAAACAGTGTAATTTACTTAGCCTTGCCAAATCCATACATGGCACTGACTGCTCCATTTTTAATAACCAGCAACATATTCATATTTTATTTTGGAAATGCCTGTTAAAAAACTGTTGCAGTAATCAAGCCCAGAGTTTATTAGTGCAGTAGCTAATAAGGCTCAGTTTTCCAATGACAGATATGGGTAGATTTTGTGCAACAATATATTGATATACCCACACGTGGAGCTCAAATGTGCCACATGGTTAGAAAAAGATAGTTGGGCATCTACATATACTCCCCATGTCTTTACACAAGAGGTGACCTCAAAAAGGATTTGATCCAAGTGACTGCACCGACCGAGCAATTAGCAAGCTTCTCTAATCTCTTTATCAGCAATGAATGGTCAACCAGATCAAAGGCAGTGGACAAGTGCAGCAGCATAAGAACTGCAGTGTGTACTTGTTTAAGATCCTACTCATGTTGGATTTTAGATCTAACCATGCTGAATCTGTGCTATGTCTAGCCCTAAAACCGGACTGGCCAGCACCTAGGATATTATGTTCCCCAATGTATTCTTGAAGTTGAAGATAGGCGATTCTATCTACAATTTTCATGAAGAAAGGGGATTTGGTTATGGGTCTGTAATTACTCGAGAAACTTGGATACAGATGTTCCCTTTTGAGCAGTGATGTGATCCAAGCTTGTTTTATGGAGGCGGAAACACTAGAATTGGAAAATGAGAGCTTAACAATTTGAGTGATTGCTGGGATTAAGACGTTCAAACAGTCCTTTAGAGACTGTGATGGAAAGCTATCTCTCAAACAGACAGTTTGTTTAATCTTTTGGGCAATAATTCTGACTTTGAGCCCGGTTACTTGAAGAAATTAAAAGCAAGGGGAATTTTCCTCCATCTTGATATTTGTCTGAGGGATACTATCATCAGATGAATTGCAGTTTTTAGAAGCAATTACCTGTTTATGTTTGATGATTTTGTTAATAATTTCATCCTGTGTGTTCTGACACCATTCGTTAGAGGCCGCCAGGGGTGTCTTGGAACCAACTTTTCCATCAAGTTCTTTGAGGATAAAAAATAGCTCTCAAGAGGTAGATTTAGCATTGGGAATTCTGGCATTATAGACTGTTTGTTTAGCATCAAGAATGGACTGTTTATACTTGCTAGCTGATTTTTTATAGACTAGTAGATTCTCAACACTAGGATTTCACCATAGTTTTTCAAAATATCTCTTATTTTTTTTGATGAGAGATTTACCAAGTCATTGACAGGTTTGAGGGTAGGTATGCTCACCAGATTTGAAAAGACTTAAGGTTCAATATAGGACAATTTTTTCAGGTTCCTAATTTATTTAAATATTGTAGGATTATCATCTACCCACTGCACCATGGATGGTACCAGCACATTAGACAAAGTTTAATATTAAGAGAGTCAATATGGAGTTTATTTGTGACGATCCAGTCTAGAGTGTTGCCAGCTTTATGAGTTTGGAACTTTACATGTTGCTCAAAGCTGATGGCTTGAAGGGCATTCATCAATGAAATAGCGAAAATATTGGTTTGATTGTCAAACCAAAAATTCAAATCTCCCAAAAAAATAAAATGGGAGATAGGGTTCAAATTATTCATTAAAGCGGTGAGCAATTGTTGTTCAAAGTCAGAAACCTAAGCTGGAGGCCTGTACATCAGGCAAAGACTGATGAATGTTTTATGATTAAGATTGATCTTGAAAAGAAGTGATTTGCGTCCATCCAAGACTAGCACACTCGATTGATGGCTTTTCAAAGCGTTCCTATACATGATTGCCACGCCCCCACCTCGTGATGCGTCACTATCTACTGTATAGGCGGCAGGAGTAGCAAGGGCTGATTTTGGTCTGTCACCTCACTAAACCATGTCTCTGTAAATACAAACTGGCTTTCGGCAATTCAGCTGCAAGCTTATATCGCATGTTGGGCTAAGGATTTTGTTTTTAAAAGTGATTTTTGTGGCAGCAAGATTATTACAAGGGCTGTGATTTTCTTCATTTGAATTATTGGGAAAGGTATCATCTGATCGGAGTGGTGCCAAGTGGACCTTTAAGGGGTGCAGAGGTGTGTTCACTTTTAAATCCTCAATTTTGTTGTGGGAGCAGATTGAATTCTGAGTATGGCACAGAAGCACGGTGGTATCAAATATAGAAAGGGGCGATGCGCTTGTCAGGAATTCTGTGAGCACAGTCACCTCATGGGCACAGGCCTTATGAGAATGTTTATTACAGTGTCAGTGAAGGCATACATTATCTGACAGATTCAGTAGCATTTGGGGACATTTGAGTTGGGACCTACACTAACCCCTTTACAACATTGTCCGAAAGAGCGTCCTGGCATGTTGAATTGGCTTGGCAAATCTTTGTGTCCATCATGGTTGTGAGGAGGGGATAACACCAGTAATATTTCTTGAATCACAACACATTTATACGGGAAAAACAGACTCATTTTAGAATGGTTGATGTGTTAAATAGAGGCGTAACAGCAAGGCATACTGCGTGCATGCCTCCATTAAACTTACAGCCCATTTTCAAGCAGCAGCAAGGTGAAGGGTGTTCATGGAATGGAGATTAGACCTCCTCCACGTATTCCTCTTCCTTCCCTGTTTTGTTTCATGCATGCATGACATATTCATACAGGCATAAAGCAAATGGATTCCTATGGAATCCAACTGGATTTTGCACCGGCTAAGGATCAGGTGGATTCCTTATGAATTCCATAAATAAATGCTGTCTGCAAAGCGTAAATTGCAGGCAGTATTCACTTTTTCACAAGGCGGTCAGGAAATTGAAACAGTTAAAGCGCCTTGTGAATGTTTAAATGTGCCTGCATGGGACCCCACAGCATAAGCGTGTCCAGGGATTGGCCTGGGTGGCACGTGCCCCCCTGGAATCTGATTGGCCACCTTAGGTGCCACTCCATTATCCTAAACTATGATCATTAAACTTTAAACACAGGAATGTAAGACACTTCTGTTAGTAATTAAAGTAGATATGGGTAGTGGAGCAAATAGTAAATTAATGCAATTCAGAGGTGCGTGCCCACGCATGCGCTTGTACTTCATGCCACCCCTGCATAAGTCAGGGCCCCACTTGGGCCAGCCCAGTCAAAATAATCATAAGTGCTCACGTTGATCATCCCTCCCCTGCATTCAATTAACAATAGGGCTGCATTTCTTCTTTGACCCATTTTGCATTTTACGTATGCCCGTGTCAGAGTTTAATTTGGCTACACTATGGACTAAATAAGAGAACGGCCGCATCAACAGATGGAGGATACAGACTCTCGCGATTCCAACATAAGGAAGGCGTTTTTTTACGAGATGAAACATAAATGCTAGAGGAGGGCAATATGAAGAATGCACGTCGTGCTCACATTCAAACGCGTTCAGTTATTCATAGTCTAAAATAACCAGCACACACTTTATTTACAGCGTTGAAAGTAACCGCAGTTCCATTAGGAGGAGCTGTTGCAGTAGTTGGATTCAGCCGTGTTCCAGCATATCTATAAACGGAAAAACGGAAGCACGCTGCAGTGTGGCACCGAAGCCAGAACACAATATGGCGTGGCAACGAGTGCTAGGTAGCTACGGATGCACTTTCGAATTCACTGACTCTCAGCAATCGACACAGCGAACACTCACCTCTCGATTTTCACAGCCATGTCATTTAAGCACACTTCTTTTGCAATAATATCACAAAAAGAATTAGTGTGAACACGAAATAGGAACATGTTATATACACTGGCGTCACTTTGTTCGCCTGCTCCTTTCTCTAAGACGTGTTTATGCAGCTTGTGTGTACAATCAGTGGATGGATGCATGGACAGGTGCGTGAACGGGTAACTGAATGAATGCAGGAATGGATGAACAAACGACTAAGTATTGGATACAAGAATGAAGACAAAAATGAGACCAGCATTGAATGGGTGCATGAATAAATGAGTAAATGAAGAGATGTGTATAGTCCATCTGCATAGCTATATGTCCCTGTTTTTTTTTTTTTATGGAAAAGATCTTACAGAGTGTTAGAAGACTGGCATCGTTACGAGTATGACAGTTAGGCAACAACGGTGCCGGTATCGCTAACGGCACTGTTGTTACCGTATCACCATACTATGAGTTCTGCTCGCGGTTGCCCTCACAGCCACCTGGTTTTACCGGGTGACCGTACCGGCACCCGCAAGCTGAACTTTATGTTAGCAATGGTAACGTTGATAACGGTACCGTTGCTAAAACCCTCCCCATACCCATTGAGCCCTATGGGGCTCAAATGGAAATGGGGATTCATTTTTATTGGCGCCCAGAAAAGGGCAATTATCCCTTTTCTGGACGCCGGATAAAAGTCAATACTGGCGGCCACCGTGCCTGTACTACAGGCACGGCTACCGCCATACTCGTAATGAGGCCCAAAGATCTCCTAACTACTTTCCAATAGTAAGTTGGTTTTCCTCTCGATGTGCGATGTGTTCCATATCCTGGGTCCCAAAACTATGGTGTGATATCTGCTTATGTAGATCTGACATGTACTATAAAAATAAAGTACATTTTGTTAGCAAGAGTGCACGGAGCATCGAATGACATTGCTTTTTTATTTTAGGCATTGGTTCAGAGGTGTTTAAAACGACACCCGGTAAATCCAAAATAAAATATTATCATTAAGACTAGGGGAGGGTGCCATTCTCTATGACACCTCAATGTCAGTCAAAGGAGTTGCTGGGGGGGGGCTGAGGGGGCTATAGCCCCAGGTCTTTTTGTTTTATCCCCGGATAGAAGGTCAGGGGCTACAACCAAAAAGGCTAGCTAGCCCTGTGTCCCAACAGTCCTGACATTAGCGTAGCCCCAGATCTTTTCCAGACCTAGCAACACCCCTGATGTCAGTGCTTTGTCCATCTACCCGCTCTCTCAGCACTCAAGCAGCACAGGCATGTTAGGCCAGTGTTGCAACAGGATACACTGCTGATTAGTTCATGCTGGTATTCAGATTTAACAAGTAGAGAGGTATGGACACATTCTTT
The DNA here is from genome assembly GCF_040938575.1 of Ambystoma mexicanum. Classification (NCBI taxonomy): domain Eukaryota; kingdom Metazoa; phylum Chordata; class Amphibia; order Caudata; family Ambystomatidae; genus Ambystoma; species Ambystoma mexicanum. Next base: position 482,441,290 of record NC_090926.1, read on the forward strand.
TGCAGGAAGTCATTTGTATTGTTGTATCTGCTTCCTGTCCTATTAACTGAGTATCAATGCTGCTAATGGTCATCAAATGTGCTGGAAGTTGCTTTGTTATATCACTCTACGAAACATGGAAGGGACGGTTCATGCAAACTTCAAACCCCTAAGATTTCCATGGGTTTGACTAGGTCAAACTTTGTTTTTTTTCCTGAGTTTCTATTATTGAGGTCTTCTTTGTGTACCCAGGTTTCTGTGTAATGGCCGGTGATTAGAAACTCAGAACAGTCTCTAGTTGATGTATGAAGAGGCAGGAGTGGCTCAGATCTATAAGGGAATTAAGTTGTAGCTTTTAAAGTGTTGCCTATAGTGTATTTAAATGTATAATAGGGCATTTGTAGATTTAGATTAAGTTCGAATTGTTTGCAAACTATATTTGGTCCTTAACGATGGGCCCTGGTTCTGTTACCATCTGTATCATTGTTATTGTTTTTATCACCTGGGGTTTTTAATCCAAAAAACTGGGGTGCTAATAGCAATCTATTTTGTTAGAATTAAAGGGATCTGCTCCCAGTGTCCCGTTCATTCAAACAAAATACTTACCTAAAATGGACTTAATGGAAGGTGGGGCTGGCTGGCTCTATATACAGTCCCTCTTAGATTTCTCTGACAGCCAGGGAGGCGGTGGTAGCAGCGCCACCAACAGAGGAAGCAGATAAGTGGGGGGCAGACTAAAATTGTGAATATGGCAGATGGCCACTAGCAGCTCCGAGCTTGAATGGATGGTGGGTTTCAGCCCAAGATCCAAACAAGCTGATTGACTACAGCGCCTACCCAAGCTGATTGACTGCGGCACCTACCCAAGCTGATTGACTACGGCGCAAACCCATAATTTAACCAATTAACTTGGACTGTACACCATTACCACTCTTTTTGGTTATCAAGACAATACTGAGCCAAGGGAAAAATTCTCGAACCACCCCGCACTGCAAACCCAACCCACAATTATAAATTGGCTTCATTAGATTAACTTGTAATTAAAGCACTTAAGACTGATATGTAAACATATTGAAGAACAACATTTTTTTTTTTTTTTAAATCACTATATTTAATGTATATTTTCATTTGGTAATACTCACCCTCCTAGATTCTGCAGCCTCAAAAACCATTGTTGCTTCTTCATTATCTATCTGTTCTATCATAATTTCTCAATTTTAAGTATAACTAGGTCCAATATTATCATTTTTTATTTATTGATACTCATGTCAACTATCCGCAACTGTAACTGTGGTCAAGGAAAGCCCACACATTCGGAAACTGCAAGTATTTCATTTTTATGGTGAATACCTTCCAACAAAGAACACAGTTTCATTGTCCATAAGCCATATTTTAGTGACCAAACCAATGATGTGCTGTAACTATAGCTTAGCAAACCAGGAGTATCATTTTTTAATCATGTACAATGCAATGCACCACATTTCTAACCAGCATCACTTGTAACTTATTTATGGTAATGATTGACTATTCAGGGCTAACAACATATTTATATCTTTATTGGTAGACAAATGACATAATAAAGCAATCTGACAAACTATACATATTTACAGAAACATGTTAAGAACAAGGAGTATGATTGTAGGTTTATTGTCAATAACTCTCAATACAATCAGCAGGCAGGCATCAGTGTATTGAGGCCTGATAACGTTGGGGCTTGGAGGTGGAGAAGGTAGACAATTGTCGAAGGTGATGTCAGAGGGGTTGGAATCATGATGCTTCTTGTATAGGCCGATATATCATCGAGATTACCCTCACTCTTATCAGTGTCTGGGAGTCGGCATTACTCTAGTAAGTTGAGGAGCACCATATTATTGTGAGGTGCTAGCCAAATGGCCCATGTAACACAGAGTATTGTACTCAAATATTACTATCATCAGGAATGGGTCATCAGAAATGTAAAAGGGAATGGTCAGACATGATAACAACTGCTTAACCTTCCCTTGTTACAAAGAGTTCTCCTAGACCTCGCCCAGTCACATCTCTCATCAGGGAACCAAGGGATTAAAAAGATCCCAGAACACATACTTAGCCCTTTTTTCTGGCCTAGCCTCCATCAGCAAGTCCAGAAAAAATGTGGATACGCCCTTTTTGTTAGACGATCTCCAGGAATGGTGTTAGGAGGGTATTCATCGAACATATCGTAAATACAAAGCCGAATGGTTGAAATGTTCGTATTTTAGATGTACAAAAACTACATACAGCCAAAAATACCAATCATTTCAACCATTTCATTATAGCAAACAAGGGAAGCAGGGGTTGTGAGGGTTTCCGCCGCACCCTTGTTCACTATAATGGAATCGGGGGTGGCAGGGGTGTCCCCCGCATCCTTAAAAACAATGTTTTGAAAAAAGAAAAAAGAAAAGGATCCTGCTGCGCTGGTTTCCATCGACGGAAGTGAAGGGAACTGGCACTGCAGGGACTGGGCAGCACACAGCGAGGTGTGCCGCCAAAAGGTAAGTAAGGGGGTGGAGAGGGCGGGGTATAGAAAGGGCATTTAGTAGCATGGTGCTTATTTCCAACACAAACATTTAGAATGTGAGATTTTCATCTTCAAAATGTTCGTATTTGAAATAATCACATACATCCATAAGGAGAGCCCCCGTTAACTCTTGCCATTGGGGCAACTTTTCCAAAGTCAGCTTGGATCACTTGGGCTACCTGAGACCCTGCAAGGCAGACAATTGTTGCATCTGAGCAATATTAAATTACACAACCTGGTGTCACAAATCTTTCCCATAAGGAGGTAAATCGCACTATGGCTAGAGAACTGGAAGGATAGCACAAGGGCAACACATTTGTCTTGGAAGCAAGACAATTCAGAGCAAAACAGGTTTGAATCCCGGCCCCATGGTTAGAGACTGTTCTCCGATATTAAGCATATAATAAAAGATTAATAAATTAACTTGACTGAACACATGATGCTGTATTATCCCAGGTGGGGGTTCCTAAAACAGATACTCATAGATCAGGAGACCCCCTTCATGAACTACATCATAACTCCTAAAAATTGAGAAGGATGAACCTCACTTTACCATCCCACATTTTAAATTATCTTCTCAAGTAACTGGTTTCAGTGGACACCAGGAACGTGGTTGAGTTGTCAACATGAACCTTGTTTTCTGCCTGGAAAATGGGCCAAATTTCTATAGTTTATTCAAACCTATAAATGGTCTATGGGAGGGAACCATGTGAAATTCGGATGGAAGTGTAGAAGGGACAACAAGCTGAAGAGATTTAAACAATGGAGTATTCCCAGTCTACCAAATACCACAAAAGAGTCATCACAGGTCTGGCTGAACAGCAACTACAAGAGAAAGCTATTGTGATGAATTGACTTCTGCCCTGCAGGAGAACAAGGATGAGTAGAGGTTAAAGTGCCTGCTCTTCCCTCACACTTCTACAAACAAAGAGTGAACCCCATCATAAATGTAAAATAGCTAAAGTTCAGAGATATTACTCCTTTGCCTTTTGCGGTAACATGGACCGAGGGCAGTGTAAAGGCATGTCACCCAAGTAATCCAAGAAATAATCCAAAAGTAATTTTGCATAAACCCAGGAGAACTAAACAGTGTTCTGTCTGTGTTGGTATTTCCTGGGAGATATAGAGCGTGGGTGTGCCGTCACATGTGGTATAAGGGAGCAGATATAACATGTGTCATTTGCACTCTCTCTTGCCACTGCCGGCATCTGGTTATACCACATGTTATTTGTGGCAGTGCAATGCTTCCTTCTACTGCTGTCCAACAACAACTCAGATGATAACACCTGTCTTTTACTTCTGATCACTGACATACTAACAGTTTCTGCTACACCTACACCAACAGTAGGGCTTGCTAACAAACCCCATTCTATTTTTAATGAATATGCTGACTAAATGTGCTGAATAGGTGGTTCAAACAAAACAGTATTTTATTGATTTATGGTAAGAGGAACTATGTTGATAATTATTTTGAGTTGTATTGTATGGAAATGATAAAAATTGTGTTGATTACTAATATGAGCTACTTTAGGTTATGTACATTTGTCAAAAGTTCTTGGAAGTAAAACAAAATAAAACACAATTGAATTAAAAAAAAGGTAGAGAGAGAAAAAAGAAAACAACAGGAAATCATAAAACATATTTAAAAAATGTCCACATTCCTCTAAGTCCTCTGTACTTCAGAGAGGAGAAAAATAGTCTGGCCTCCTGAAAAGACAACATTATGTTAACAATGTAACAGTCAGTTGGAGTATGCTTCTTTTTACTCCACCCCTTGTCTTCTCCTGAAAGTAGGGTGTTGCCTTTGTCCATCCCGACCTCTGTGATATGGATCCATACCCAGCGGCCCTCCACATTGACTGCCATCAGGGTTGCATAAGTGACCATGAAAGTTCCCACAAAGCGATGCTTGTTCCATTGTATTGTAGAGTTCCTAATTAAAATCGAATACTGTGGTGGCTGCTGGAGTAGGGACTCTTCCTCTAGTGAGGTTGGGGTTTCTGCAGATGATGTGGCTGGTTGGTTTATGAGAGGTGAAAACTGTCTTGATATAAACTTTAAGGAACTGGTAAGTTCTTTAATATACCCCTGAAATTCAGAGCTTTGAGTATCCAAGCTTGTACATGCAGGAGTGAGCGGTGTTTGCAATTTCCTATCTGTAACAAACTCGTGCAGAGTTAGGTGGTGATGCAGAGCAAAAAAAGAAAACAGCAAGCCATGCATACAGCTCTTGCAAAGTGTTTCACACATCTTCGCAAGGCGTTCTTTAAGCAAGCTGTTGAGGCGCCCCACTATTCCTTTGGCCTGGGGTGGCATGCAGAGCATAAGTTATCTCTCTGAAGAGGTAGGTGAATAAATGTGATCCATTGTCAGCCCTAACCTCTCACAAACACCCAGTGAGGAACAACCTCACAAACTAGAAATGTAGCTGCTGGTTCAGCGTCAGCATGGGCACAGGGTCCTACCTGAAGCCAATGGGAGAATGGGCAAACCACAACAATCAAATAGCGAAAGCTATTACACCTGGTAATCATGTCTACAAAGTGTATATGTAGTTGTCAGAATGGCCGTGAGGGGCATAGCAAGGTTGCTTTTATTGTTTTGAGTGGGTGCCCCGTGGTGTACCGCTGGCAATGCACAAAGTTGTTGATGAATTCAGACACGTGTTTTTGTAAATTTTGAATAAATCGTTATTCCTGGAGGTCCATTGCAATATGTTCTTTGGATGTGTATGCTGGGTTATGCAGTTGATCCAGGGCAAGCAAAAGCCACTCCAGGAGCATTACATGCTTCCCTGCACTGTAATGTGTTCATATTAAATAGCTAGGTTATAGGGAGCACCCTCTCTTTGTCTTTGTCCTTAGGTCCTGTTCTCGCTGCAGGGCATGTCCCTCTAGCTATATTATCTGGGCCACGGGCAGAGCATAATAAGGGGCTATGAGAGGTACTTGTTAAATATTTGCAAACAATTGAACTTGTTCTGTAATGTGTGTAAATATTCTGCTTCTTTAGCAGCTATTTATTCTGCATCATTGCCCTGGGAAACGAAATCTGTACCTTTGGTGTGCACTGTGCATTTTACAACTGCTAGTGCTGAGGGAAGGGGTAATACCTCCATTATCTGGAAAGTAAATTTTCAGGTTGCACTGTTGTGCCAAAACTGTTCCTGAACTCTCTCCTCTTCCATCTCGACAACCCTGTGGATGGGACATATGCTGAATCTGAATAGATAGTAGCACAACATTCTTTTGACATTTCTATTGTTGTTATTAATTCTACCGGTTCTGCTGCTTGTGCAGAATAGTGTATAGGAAGTCTTCATTTTGACATGACCTCAAACTCCACCTCATCATAGCGTACTATGAGTTCTGATCAATTGTCTATGACCCATCAATGATATGTATGTCTCCTCTCTCTAAGGGATATTCTTTAACTGTAGTGAGATTGTCTAATGTGGCCTGGTAGGTAGTACAGTCGTGTACATTGTCCCCCTCCTGCACTGGGTCCACAAGAAATGTAGAAGGATCAACAATGTGGCATCTCACTATGTTAATGGCATTATTGGAGAGTATTATCTCATACCCCGATGCTGATTGGTGGTAAGGGTAGACTTGCATATGCCCAAGATGGAAAATACTTTGTGCTCACTGGACAGCCCACAGTGATCCTGGATGATTTCTGTATTGTAAACACTGCCGCTGTGAGTGCCTGTACAAATGGAAAGTTTCCCTATATGACTGGGTCTAGATGATCACTATAATAAACCAATGACTTGTGTCCATGTGAGGTCTTCTGGGGGAGCCAGTCATCATCACCTGACCATTAGAATGGAAGAAAAGAAAAAATATTAGTATATCATCTGAAGTTGCTAAAATGGGTGAATGCAGTGAGCAAAAAATGTCCTCTTTTTTGCAGGGGTCTAAGTGGATGAGGACAGAAATACCAAAATCAACGAAGTTCCACTGATAGCTACCCACCTTTTTCACAGATAGGTGGTGAGGAATGCTGGCAGCACAATATTCTTTTCCAAAAAACTACATCTAAAATGACGCCAACATGCTCCATTCAAGACATAGCGCGCATGCAGTCTAGCCGTTCCACCATAATTTGAGAACCTTTGTTTAAACAAATGCATTTGCAAATGAAACAGTGCTGCTGTGAAGATACCCGGTCCTGATACATGATTCATTAAGATTGAAGTAAGTGTAATACACGTAAAAAAGGAAGCAATGGTTAAAAAGGACACACGGTAATAGCTAACACTGAATTAGTTTTAAACAACTATTGTTCGCTGCAGGTTAAAAAAGACAACAAATTTCACGGCTTTGAAAACGAGACAGACAAGGTGATCAAATCGAACGTTTGCAGTCTCGTTGAAAAGACTGCATATATGAGACACAACTTGGATGTTCTTTTCTTGTCCTCCTTCTTTGTGGAAGGTAAACGGATATATCTCCACAGTTTACTGCTATGTGTCTAAGATGAATTAATATTGTTGGACACATTAAATACAAGCTATGATAGATATAATGGGAAGACTTTGATAAATACATAGAGGTATTTAACAAAAACAACTTCCATGTATTATGTTGTTACAGAATTAGAAGGAAAAATACAATAATACCAAATGATCCATATGAAGATAAAATTGTTTTCGCATTCCGCTATGTCGGCTTGACAAATAAAAAATGCATGTAATTGCAAGTAATATCATGTTGTAACTAAACAACAAAAATCTTAGACAGAAATATTGTTAATAATACCCTTTACTTGATATGGGGTATGTCAAATTAGCCAAATGGCATTATAGCAATATATAGAGGCGATGCGCATTAGTGCCTCTTCAAGAAAGAATACATTTAAACATTGTAGAATAAATAAATGATCTGTTTAAGCAAACCAATATGTCATGAAATAACCGAGAACTAAGATAATTACCCTTATGTTCCCTTTTTATAGTTATACACCATTTGTATAAACCGGACGTCCATCAGTATTGGGACACTCAAGATTACTCCTTTGCACATTACCAAGAGGTTAAAGGGTAAAAAGAAAGAAATGCCACCGTTAACAAAAGTAAGCTCAAAATGGTCAGTCTTATGTGTCTGTTTTTAATATTTGACCTTGTCATTTTTTTCTAGAATTTCTAACACATATGACTATATACGTATGAAGAAAGTGTGTCATAAACAAACCATATGCTCAATCAATTATAAGTGTCCTGAAGATGGTTTCAAAAGAGCCCAGAAAAAAGATTTGGTCGTGTTGGTGGTACCTTCAAAACCAGAAACACTAATGAGTGTAGACACAAAGAAGTGAGGGCTAACGCCCATGTATTAATTTGGCATGTGCCAGTCACTTATGTTACTAACCCCACACAAGATTATTTTAAAGAATAACAGCAAATAGTCGACAATAAGGGTTTATGGTTTAATGTAAATGGAATATGAGTTCATTGAATATCCTCACTTTCATATGTTTTTGTTACATTTTTTCACCTTTTTTACATGTTTTATGTATGTTTAATAATGATATAACAATACAATTGTAATATTTGGCCTGTCCTGATGTATTACCATTGAATGTAAGTAATACATACAAACATCCCCAGCATTCCTCACCACCAACAGTGTAAAAGGTGTGTAGCTATCAGTGGAACTTTGTGATTTCGGTTGCTAAAATGGGTACATTGCTAAGAACATTCTTTAATTCTTGGAATCGATCAATCATTTCTGCTGTCCAATTTATGGGGCCATTTCCTTTCTGTGCTTCCTTCAAACCATGGAAGAGGGGTTTGGTGTAGGTGGAAAACAAATAAAAAAATCAATTCCTGAAGTAATTGCATAGTCCCAGAAATTGCTGCATCTCTTTTACTGTGCGCAATAGTGGTTTGTTGTGTATTGCAGCCACCCTTTCTGAGGTAACTCTCTTCCCATCTGAAGAGGTTATCTGTCCTAGATACATAACCTTTGGCAGTATTGCAGTTTGTCGTTATCAAACTTGTATCCCTTGTCAACCAATAGTGTCAGGAGTGTTACTGAATCCTCTCTACACTGCTCTTCAGTGATGCTGCACCTAGAGATCATCAACATATTGAATCACTGTGCTAGGCATCTGCACGTTACCTAAATCCATTCTAGTACTCTGTTGAAAACACTTGGCGATTTGTAGTACCCTTCTAGTAAACAAGTGTGCAGGAACCTAGTTCCGTGGTAAGTAAACACAGTGAGAAACGGTGAGTCTGGGTACTTGGAATCGACAAAAATACATTCTTCAAATCTACTACTGTGAAATATGTTGCTCTTGTAAGCATGTTGCACAAAATAGTTGCTGCATACGGCACCACCGGAAACTCTGCCTCTACTATGTTATTGAAAGGGTGGGGGTCCTGAATCATCCTGCAAGACCCTTCTTTCACTTTCTTTACAGGGTATTGTGCCCTGTTAAATGGGGAATCTGATATCTTGGTAATGTCTTGTTGCCACAGAGCCAAAACTGTTTCATAAATTCCCTTGTGCACTTCCCATGACATCGGGCACTGTTTACTCATGGTAATATTGCCCTTTGTTTCAGCTTGATGCAGACCACCCCTATTCCTATCATCAGGCCGACATCATGGGGCCACCGGTCCATATTTCTATAGTCAAATTGTTTAAATCTTCTTATACGTGTGCTGATAATGCCTATGCAGTAAGTGCTTTCTGGAGAAACTCTCTGCGTTCCAAAACAAACTGACATGATATGCATATTTGAAACACCATTTACCCAGGATCATCATTATCTGTAAAGAGGTGTTCATCCTTCAAGTGTGTCAAACTTTGTGATGGGTCAACACATAAGCGCTATTCAGTACCTTTATTGTTTGTGCCCTGGAAAACCACCATGTCTTTCTTTGGGAGTGCTGCTTCTAAGTTGAGGGTGATAGTGGGGGTTAAGGGTGCAAGATGTTGGCATCCCACAGGGGTGTTTGCAGAACCATGGGTGGTATCTGCCCTTGTCTATTGTGAGTTACCTCCCATTTCTCTATTTTCCGCATGGCTCCGGTGCGAGGAGTGTTCTCCAGCTAGTGCTGCACCTTGATGTGTTTGTTACTGCTGACGTTCTTCATGGGCAGCATGCAAGGTAGCAGGCTTGACTGGTGAGACCGGTGATCCTCACATTTCTGGGAACACAGACTAGCTTTCTAGTCTTGCCACTGTACTGTATGTTTTAAATGGTCTGGTAGAAAAATCCCTGTTTTTGAAGGATTCATTGAAAACACAGTGTGCTCTCAACGCTGGTGCCGATCCTCGAGGTTCTTGATGTGGCTGAGTGCATTTTAATTTGACTGTAGTACCACAATGTGGTACCAATTGACCTTGCCAGTTCCGTTAGTTAAGGCACTCGAGGCTTGTGAGGTTGCGCCTGTATCCCACCCTGCACCTGGCCCTGCTACTGGCCTTGTTCTTGGTACCGGGCGCGGGTCAGGATCAAAAAGGAAAATACTATTGCCCAGGAGGAAGAAGCAATCTCCAGTTTTGCCCACCTCAGGTTTTTTTGGTTCTGTTGTGATTTGGAGGCCTCAAGATTAGCAGTCAATGCTGGTGCCAGTGCTGGTTCCTTTAACGATGCTCACCTGTAAATCAAATAAATTTAACCATGTATGGGTCCCCCCAGTGCCTCTGTTAGCAGGCAAGGGAGGCAACCATTGATAATTTGGACTCTACAATGCCCATTATGTCATCTTCTATTTTGTCTTGTCCAACTGTTGTCAACTTAAGCCTGGCAGGGGTGGGGGCTGTTAACTCTCAACATGACCCCAAAGCCAAACATGCTCAACATCTGTGCTGAGGTGGGCCCTCCAACTTCTTCAGTTCAACTGCTTCAGTTCCATACCCCACCACTTTTGGCAGCGATTGCGGTGTGACCACAAGTCTTCCAAGCTTGAACCATGTGTCCTTGGAGGCCCCTCTGTCTGTAGAGACTAATAGTGCCAGAGAACCAACGGCTAATGGAATATGTGGTTGGGGGCATGCCTGAAAAAGGGACTGTTGCTACTGTTGAGATTTGGAGTGAGAACCTGATGGGCATGAGCCCAGGGAATGGCCCTTAACCCTGTCTCCCCAATGCCAATTGTCCCTAATCAACCGGGCCTAAGTATATCTCCCACCACAGCTGCATCCATCAAGGAGGCATGTTGTGTCCATGGCTGCAACTGCAAACAAGTCCTGTTCTAGCTTGCAGATATCAAAAAGCCTTAGTTAGATCTGATTGAAATCCAAGGGAGAAATTGAGGGGCAGCAAAGAGGGGGTAATGTGTGGCCTTATGGAAACTAACCCACTTGAGGAGCCAGAATTATATGTCACTAACAATATCCTGCTGCTTCTGTAAATATCAAACACCAAATAGATTCCACTAACATAGTACCACAGGCCCCTTCTCACTGCAAACCACATGCAGACTCACCTGGGCCACAGAGCTGAAATGAGCAGCCTGCTTGGTAGCCCGCACCCAGGGAAGCTAATAAGCCACCCTGCCCTATACCATACATCCAGTAAGTGATGCTAGGGTTTTCAGAAATGCGGGGAATAATGGCCCCAAGGATGTTTCTCACAATGTACCTAGACTTCCAAACTGGGAGGGTTTGACCAATGGAAACGTTACGGGAGACAAAGGAGAGGCACAGCAGTATTTTTGCATGGGGTGCCAAAATTGAAATCTAACCTACGAGAACCAAGGAATGCACTTGGTGAACCAACACGCGGTCTGAGCACGCTATTGATCATGGCACGACCACTCAGGCTTGTTAACACCAGTCTCAAGTCACACACAAGAGCAGGTGCCCCCATGTTCACCCAGGGGATCTGTACGTATAACTAGCACATTAACCGCACAACATACTATTTGTTCTCCGTTACTCCACTGACACGGGGAACCAAGCATGTCTCACTATTAGATCTGCCCACATGCAGCCCTCACATAAGACACCCATCATGGCCCTGGATGACTAGCACACAGCAATATAGCCCATAGGTAACTTTAAAATTCTACTTTAGGACTACAAGATCTCAAGCCCAGTAAACGCCTTCAATTGATAAGAATAACACGTTTCCCAAGTGTAAATGTCACCCATGTGTAGGACCTAGATCAAAAGACCTACTACTACACTAATAGCATTTCAGGTTCTCCCCCTTCCTCTTGTCATAGGCATTCGGGCAGAAAGAAACACCACATATATCTGTGGCCATAATCTCCGTAGCAACATTGACCACATGGTACGACAAGTGGCTCATTTCATTTAAATGGTCACGGTTTCTCATAAAATTATGCATTAATACACTCTAGTAAATAATGACAATTAAAGGCATGGTCTAGTAAAAAATGTTATTGTCCCTACGGGTCGGCCATGTTTTTTTAAGCCTAAGTGGCTCGATTTTAGAAAACTTTCCTATGGACCTTACCCGAGTATTCGTCCATTGAACGCACTTGAAAACAAGCACCAGGGAGCCGCCATTTTCTGATAATCCTATCTTTTCCCTGATCGCCCTGGCTGACCTGCTTTTGCGGCACTAAATCAATTCTCACGCCCCTGAGCCTGTCATCAGCAGACTCGTACCGCCCATTTCCCAACGCCAAAGCACGTCTCGTGTCAACATTCGCTGCGCGTCAGCTAATGACGTGTCGCCATGGAAATGGCAGGACGCCTCTCTCCTCAATAAGTATAAACAGACCGTTTCACAACACACAGCAGCCGATTTTCGATTCCATTCCTCTCTCTGTGTTACTTTGAGTATTCTGTGACTCGTTTCAGTGCTCTGGTCAGCTACCTTCGCCGCTTGTAGCCCGTGTGAACAGATACCAGTACCACCGTTATAAATTATTTTAGTTTGTTTAACACACAATGGCTACAATAATGCCCTACATGAACGAGCCCGAGTATACCGAGGAGGAACTACTGGAAAGGGAAGCACGCGAAAACGATGGGGATTCGGACGGCAGTTGGCAGGACGAATCAACAGATGAAGAGCCTGGGCATAGTCGAATGGACGGCGTCTCCACCTGGTGCACATGCAATCGGTCTGAGCTAATGCCAACCGAGGACGAGAACTGCTGCTGCCGAGAAAACTCGGGATGCCTGGCCTACATTTCGGAAGGCGAGTCAAGACCGCAATGCATCACCGAGCTGCCAGACATCAGGGCAGCCTGCCTCACACGGGCCATGTTGAGAATAATGATGGTGCTTATGCACGAACTTCGAGCAACTGTTCGTCCTCGTAATCCGAGTAACGAGTAAGTATACTCTGCTTGTTATGCCACTCCTATTTCATGGTCTTCTACTATATCCAAAATTACATCTACATATCATTGTAACGCATGTAAGTCGTTGAATAGTGTGCATTGTCTAGATAGCATTTGTCCGTGTAAAATGCCATTAGTTACAAGAATTGTCATTGACAACAAACGTTTATTAAACTTATCTTGGTAATTTAAAAACAGTTTGTTTCATTCCTTTTCACAGGCGGTACAGGCTGGTGGCCTATCGTTCCTTTACATGGTGGCTTCACGGGAGGCTTGGACACCGCGTTCGAAGAGTGATACCCACCTCTGCCGTTCGTGCCATTAGAGAAACGTTCCCGAGTGACAACGGTCAGTACAGGGGATTTTCTCTCGCTGTGCTGCAACCTGACCTGTATAATCTTTAAAGTCTTGTATTTTTGTGTCATGAAAATAAGATACAAAATAAAACACCACATATATTTTAACAACGGTTGTCTCGATTTTTTAAATGAATCAAGTGTGTCTCCATTCAAGGATGGACGTCAGACATCTGTGCTCCGAATGGGTGAAGGTCTGGTTGCTGTGAAGCAGGGTGGTCACTATCTATCTAAGCTTACATAACATATTCTCGATAATGCATGCACTAAAACACACTTGTTCAAAGTCTTTCAGTAGGTTATGTCTCTATAAAAGTCACACATATATCTATACTAACATTTACCATTGGATTATACAGTCTTGACCACTATAATACACCGGTTGAAGTGTGGGTCTGTGCTCACAAGAATCTCCGGTATGTGGCATTTGCTAATGATAAGCAACGATATACTATCATTGATATACTGTATATTGATATAAAGGCGGTTCGTGCCGGTGGATGCGCGCTGGAATGGGGGGCTGTGACGGGCGCAAACGGCCAAGGTACCAAACTACATGTACACTTCAAAAGGTGTCCCACGCCAAGGGGCCATCGTTCACATGGCCTCCTCAGACCCCGTGTCTCCAGGCAGGCTTCCCCTGAGGCAGGCCGCCCCCCTGCAATCCACATAAGTGTGTCTCCATTCAGCAGTCTTCCTGTGCCTTATCTGCACACCCCAGGGCCATCCATCCCACCCCCTTGTATCAAAGGTGGTTCGCACCGGTGGATGCGCGCTGGCATGGGGGGCTGTGACGGCGCAAACGGCCAAGGTGCCAAACTGCATGTACACTTCAAAATGTGTCCCACGCCAAGGGGCCATCGTTCACATGGCCTCCTCAGACCCCATGTCTCCAGGCAGGCCTCCCCTGAGGCAGGCCGCCCCCCTGCAATCCACATAAGTGTGTCTCCATTCAGCAGTCTTCCTGTGCCTTATCTGCACGCCCCAGGGCCATCCATCCCACCCCCTTGTATCAAAGGCGGTTCGCGCCGGTGGATGCGCGCTGGCCTGGGGGGCTGTGACGGGTGCAAACGGCCAAGGTGCCAAACTGCATGTACACTTCAAAAGGTGTCCCATGCCAAGGGGCCATCGTTCACATGGCCTCCTCAGACCCCGTGTCTCCAGGCAGGCCTCCCCTGAGACAGGCCGCCCCCCTGCAATCAACATAAGTGTGTCTCCATTCAGCAGTCTTCCTGTGCCTTATCTGCACGCCCCAGGGCCATCCATCCCACCCCCCTCTATCAAAGGCGGTTCACACCCGGTGATGAGCGCTGGCATGGGGGGCTGTCAGGGGCGCGAAAGGCCAAGGTGCCAAACTGCATGTACACTTCAAAAGGTGTCCCACGCCAAGGGGCCATTGTTCACATGGTCTCCTCAGACCCCGTGTCTCCAGGCAGGCCTCCCCTGAGGCAGGCCGCCCCCCTAATACCACGACATACATACGTCATTCATTCACAAACACACCACAGTTTCTAATACTTTAAAAACCACTCGATATGTCTCATGAGAACATCTTTGTGCTTTGCAAGTCAACTCTTGAACGTGCTACCTGGGAACCACTGAGATCTATGCTAATCTGCTCGTCATCGTGCTATCCGTTAACTTCTGTGACCGCTTCGAGCATACCCATCAGTGCGCTACCTGTAGCCATCCACCTATTCTCCAGCAACATACTGCTCTGCTTGCTGAATCCAACTGTTTGTTGGTCAAGGTAAGGCCATGTACCCTGGTCATATTTCGCAGATTTTTAAATTTCTATCTATTTTCGAGTAGGGTACACAATAGTGCTATGTTCATTGGTCTCATTGGTATTGACTCGAGTTTCCATTGCTATGCTATCAATAGATCTGTTTATTTTCATCTGTGACTATTGTGATTGAATTGCATCCTTCGGGGGTCCAGTCAATAATGTAAGCATGTTTCCTTCTCGTGCAAGACAGAACATCCAAGGGACGAGTCACATGTTCAGATTTCAGTCACATCAATTATACATTTCTGCAACTTATGCAAATACTAAGCAGCACATAATGAACTGGTATAGTTCCTGCGACCAAAACAAACCTTGCTTTGATCATTGTATGATTCATTTACTTTTGTATCAAATCTTTACTCTTGAAGATTGTATAATAATGTCGATATTTACTTTTCAGATTTATCAACAATGCCTGCCTGTTCGATTAGCGGTTGCCCTTCGAAGATCCATGCGAAATCTGAAGGAACTACAATGCATGTATTCCCGAAAACTGTTGATCGAATAAGAGAATGGGTCAGACATTGGAGATATCCACTGGTTGAGCTGAAAGGTAGAGTCCAACAAGTCTTAGAGGACAAGAGGGGTGATCGATACCGCATCTGCAGCCAGCACTTTTCCTTGGACATGTACACAACTTCTTGGGTAACGAAGAAGAATAAATGGCGAACGACACGGAAATTGCGCGAAAACGCTATTCCCACTCTATTCGTCCACATTCCGCCACCGGTGAGTCAAGTGTCCGGATTTAGCTTTCGGCCTTGCGGTAGTTTGTAGCCGAATGGATTAATAGATATTGTAGGTGTTCTATCCCTTGTAATAATTTCGATATTGATATGAGTGTATAGTTTTTTGAATAATGACATTTATCAATATATTCTTTTTCGATTTCATAACCCACAAACGCAATGTATATATATATGGGGACAGGGAACTGTGCTGTATGGAGCATTTTTCAAGTATTCTGTCGGCTTACATGGCTATTTTTAATATTGGCATTTCATTATCAATCATTAATTGACCTTTACAACTTCTTGACTATCCCTTGAATCTGAAGCAAGAACATTCTACATCCTTGACGTGGTCGCAGTTATCAAACACTTCTAGCGCGTATCAGGTAATCTTACTAGGCTAATCCGCTACATACTTGTTTTATGCATGTCAAGTAATAGTTTTATTCTATCGTGTAATTATTTTACCGAATGTTTGGTTACTGCTTTCCAATTGATATACACCTTAGTCATCGTCCGCTGGTGTTTGTTTTCAGTTATAATTAGTGTTATCCATACTAATGCAAGTACTGTCTTTCAGGGAGATGCTGAAGAGCCGCCACATCTACAACATTTCTAGATGTTTTTCAACATCAGGAGGTATGGATACTGACAGCTACATCGAGCGTCATCATCAGAGCTGGAATTCTTGTCATTTGATTGTTCTACACAATGTTTCATTCGTGGTTAGCTGTTGATATGTACCTGTGCTGTCGACCCCATGTGTGTGTTATGTTTTCACAATTGTAATCCTCACTAATGCAAGTACTATGTTTCAGGCAGTTGATGGAGCGTCAACCCCTGCACTTGATGCAGAGCCTGACATTCAAGTATACGAATCGGCGTAACAGCTTTCGGAAGTGCGCACTACATTTGCAACATCCATAGATATTCTTCAGCAGCACGAGGTATGGATAATGACAGCTCCATCTTGCGTGATCATATAACGTGATTCCATTTGCTATACTTTCTTCCCTATTAACGCAAGTGCTGTGTTTCAGGGAGACGACGAAGCTTCCACCACAATCACAACATCTCATTTAGATGATGCAGATGTAAAGGAATCGTTGAAATAAGTCGATGAAATGTGATCATATTTGGATTTTCCTTGATTCTTTTGGACAATGCATCTTTCGCGGTTATCTCTTTATATGTACCTGTGCCGTCGACCCCAAGTGTGTGTTGTGTTTCCAATATTGAAAAGCATACTAATGCAAGTACTGTGTTTCAGGGAGATGCGGATGCCTCCACTCCAATACAACCATTCATGGCAGTCCATGCAGAGCCAGAGGTATGGATACTGACAGTTCCATCGAAATAGATCATCACTGGTCGAATACTTGTCATTTGATTGTTGCACACAATGTTTAAATCGTATTTGGCTATTGAGATGTACCTGTGTGTTCGTCCTCACGTGTGTTTTATGCTAACAATATTTTGATACATAGTAATGAAAGTACTATGTTTCAGGGAGACGATGGAGCCTCATTCCGTGCTGTCTATGCGGATACAGAAAATGTAGTCGTTGCAGCGCAAGAGGAAGGGAGGACATGCGGAAACGAATCGGAGCTACAGCGTGCAGATGTTGAAGGTCCAGTCAAAAAAGTTGCAAAGAAAAAAAAAACAAAAAAAGGTTAGTTACAAACAGTTCATAACTTTTAAAAAATGTTTGTGCTGGGGACTATTTTATGTTTTTTTCCAGTCAATTCTAGTACACTCCATCTTGTGTTTAAACTGAACATCCCTTTTCCAATCTCTCCTCCAGTTACCCGTGGGTGTCAGAACTATACACACACAGACAGTGAAGCGAATGAGAGATGTGGCTTGCCAGACCGTGTACACTATGGAGGAACTATTAATTCAGGCGAGGCGTGTTCAGGCTCGAGATGCTCGTGTCCAATGGCCAGAACATGAATTAATTGTGTTTGGAGACTACAGCAAAGTTGCATTGGACCATAGCTACAGTGCGACCGCACCACCACAAGAAGATGTTATTGAATGTATTGAAGATAGCTCTGAAGTAGTTGCAGATCAATTTACACAATCTACACCCGCCAAAAATTTGCCACCAAAAAACCTGTCGACATTGTTGTGTTCTCCCATCAATGTCGAAGTAATAGATGTTGAAATGACAGAGAATGAACCAGCCGCAGCATCCATAGACGCATCAGAACTTGATATCAGCGATATTACTTACCAATGTGTTGAAATCTCCACAACGTTAAAGGCCGAAACAACGTTGACGCAGGATGACAGTCTAATGAAAGAGAGCAAATACATTGTATTCGACAGTTGTTTGATGGAAATTATAAGTATGCTGAAATGTGTGCATTCCATTAGAGGGAAAGTATGTGGGAGGCCATTGATTAATGTGCAGTAACGTCAAAATAAATGCCGCCTGTAGTGTAATCATAGGTTCTCATGGTCTGCACAACCGATGCTGGGGAAAATGCCAGCAGGCAATCTACTGTGTGCAGCTGCATCACTTTTTAGTGGCTCCAGTTTTAGAAAGTTAGAGGCTTTCTTTCAGTTTGTGGGACTCCATTTCATTTCTAAAGCGCTGTACTACACATACCAACGTGATTATCTGTTTCCGGCCATTAGTGATGCTTGGAAAATTGAACAATTGTCTCTAGCAAGTACATTCGAAGGCAAACGATTCAGGCTAGCCGGCGATGGACAGTGCGACAGCCCTGGATTTTCTGCCAAGTACTGCACCTACCACTTTCAGGACATGGATAGTAAGAAAATTGTGAGTTCGGTGGTCGTGCATGTAACACAATGTACATCCTCAGTGGCCATGGAGAAACTAGGTTTTATAAAATCAGTGGAATATCTACAATCGAGGGGAATGCACATCAACCTCATAGCCACGGATAGACACGTTTCAATTGCCAAGACAATGAGAGAGCAGTTCCCACATATTAAACATCAATTTGACGTATGACATCTTGCTAAATCAATCAATAAGAAAATCTCGGCTGCAGGGTAAAAGAAAGGTTTTGAAAGTATTTTGCAGTGGTCACATTCTATCACCAACCATCTTTGGTGGAGCTCAAAAACTTGTGAGGGGTCAGTGGAAATACTACTTGAAAAATGGCGGTCACTGATGCACCACTGTACCAACGTTCACCGCTGGACAGCAAATGAACATTTCCACCAATGTGAACATGGCCCTTTGTCCCCAGAGGAGGCACGGAAGAAGAAGTGGTTGATTCCATCTTCACCGACACACAAAGCCATTGAGAAGATTGTTTTCGACAAAACTCTATCAAGAGATTTGAGAGGACTGACAGAATTCTGTCACACAGGAGATTTGGAGGTGTTCCACAATATGTGCCTAAAGTACAGGCCAAAGCGCTTGCATTTTAGCTTTCGGGGCATGAAACATCGCACTCTACTAGCGGTCTTGGCCCATAACAGCAATGTCAGACGTGAACAATCTAGGACTAGGGGTAAAGTAAGGATGCCTCGCTACACTAAGGTGTTTTCAAAATGAAGTAAGCAATGGGTGATCTATGATGAAATGCAGTTCGACTTTGTGAAAGGCCTTATTGTTGCTGTGTTAGAGAAGCACAGATATGGAATTTTGGACGTTTCTGTGCAGAGCAGTGATCCATTGCCACCGAACATTGCGACTGTGCCATGCCCACCCGAAGCACAGCTGATTGTGAAGTACAAATCCCGGTTTAAATAATTGCAATACGATTGTCTTTTTGTAAATAAATGTTATTGTACAGTGTACCTGTAACACTAACCCCTATCTTCACCATCATGGGTGGCGAACAAGCCGGGTGTCATCTTTGAATTCTCTATATTCACCTCATATATGCGTATGTATATATTTTTCTCATGTCTCATCTCATGTAAATGTAAATGCTGCGCACTGTTAACGGACTGGAGGCTTGCGTATTGCAAATAATAAAACAAACAAACAAATCTCACTTTTAACTCAACTCCTGTGGTACTTTATACTTTCCCTGACCTTCCGCCAAAAATTAAATGTCTCAATTTGGGCTGCAAAGCTCGCAGACAACGGGGACAAAATTGGGGCACTTAGAACGTACCAGCCAAGCGGCCCATGGCTTTTGGGAGAGAAGCCAGTTCGCATTTGCACATTGAGGCGCACTACATAGACAGATTCTAAACTTCAAGTTCTCACAGATGCCTATACTACGTGATGTTGCAAATAAAGAATGCGAAGGACAGCGCCCAGATGAGGCCCACAAGTCGCACTGGAAGTATAAGGGTCTATTGTTTTTTGACCTTGAGACAGGGACCATGCCGAAAGAACTATATTTGAAGGGAATTCGCAATAACGTAAGAGACGATAAGGCAGAAAATTCAGAAACTATACCGAGTTTCAGTTTTAGGTCAGTATACAAAAAATCATTGTCAAGCGCATGGTCCGTTTTACAGACTCCATTACGAAGAGACACAATGGAAATTTCAAATATAATGTAAATCTTTACACGCTTTTATACCGGAATGAAGATTTAATGAATGGATGCATGAATAAATGAATGAATGAAGAGCTAGGAAAAGCAAGTAAAACTGTTCGTAGTGGGCACATGGGCATGTAGGTCCACTGGTCTCACCGATCTCGGTCCTTGGCCCAGCCACTTTTCCCTGCACTACGGGACTGTCTCTGTATCCTTCAGCCACTTCTCCCGGCATTTACCTTGCACTTGCCACCAGCTGGCCGTATTATTTAATTTGTATTCAACTAACCATGTTCAGCCTTTCCCCATGCGCGAATAGAAAGACACCTGGCCTAGTAGGATCGTTGTCTGTCTGCCCTTGTTCCCCACCTGCCTCGTCACGCCTAGAAACACTTGAGTATAGGCGCATTACAAATGGCATATCATATATCATATCATTCCTCAAGCATGTAGACTGTCGTTTATCATTGTGTGTTGGCCTCGATTTATCTCGTTACTTTTCGCATTGATTTTAGAGACGAACATACTCCATTGAACTATCCTTGCAAGCAAATAGTTTCTGATCGGCCGTAATAAATAAAATGAGTAATATTAATGAAGTTCGGCTAGCGAGACTAATTATCATTTTTTTGTTTTCATAACAGGTATTTGATCCCTTTCTGCCACTGCCACCTGTTTGAGACACCGGCGGATGGATTCTTCAGCAGACACCTGCAGCTTCGTGTCAACAACTGGAGCACGATCACCATATTATGGGACGATCGCCAAGGGCCCACATGCCCTTACGCTGTACTAGTGGCTAGAAGCAACATATCAACCTTTAGGCTGGACTAGTGCCTAGTTGATGGGACAGCCTTGCGGTTCACCGTGCTTCCAAAGTGATTCTTTTTACGAAAATGAACATCCTGTGTACCATAAAGGAACAGCGCGTGACTCAAGATGAAACGGAACAGTTATTGCGGACACAGATAAAAGAAAATAAATGGCTTCCGGAGTTCATATGTCAATTGCTGAATATTCTCTAAACATTTAATGTCAAATAAATGTACTTTACCAAAAGTACTGTGTTGCTGTTTCATTTTAAAGTACAGTTTCATATTCTGAATTGTGGCGCGCTGTGTTGTGAGTTGATCTGTGTTGGTTTCCGGGTTCTGTGTGGAGTCGCGCAGAAGACGACTGGGCGCGTTTGCCTACGCAGCACAGTAACGTCACGGGGAGAGGCGGGGAATATGAATGTTTTGATAATGTCAGCCTCAGGGGCGGGCGAATTGATTTAGTGCCGCAAAAGCAGGTGAGCCAGGGCGATCGGGGAAAATATAGGATTATCAGAAAATGGCGGCTCCCTGGTGCTTGTTTTCGCGTGCGTTCAATGGACGAAAACTCGGTTAAGGTCCATAGGAAAGTTTTCTAAAATCGAGCCACTTAGGCTTAAAAAAACATGGCCGACCCGTAGGGACAATACAAATTTTTACTAGACCATGGCTTTAAGTATGAAACCACTCACATTCTGAACCATGTGTCTCTTGTCATTGCTTTGACACAGAACAGCAGGACACCTCCGGTTGAACCTGTTTTTTTTCCGTCCTGATGAAGGCCAACCTCTTGCCAGCTCTATCAAATGGCTGATCATTTTGGCTGAAACACAGTAGTGTCAACTACCTATATTTTTTTCACCAGTTTCTTTTATCAACACTGTCAATTGTGTACTGTGATGTATTTTGTATGCATGTTATCTGTAGATTGAATTCCCTAGATGTTGTAAGGGATGATACATGCTCACCAATATTCAACTCCAGTCAGTATGACTGGACTGTACTTTTGTGTATTATATACAGAATTGTGTAAATAATGTGTGTCCTGTTTTGAAAAACCTGTTTTGAAAAACCAATCTGAAGGTCATACACTGTTGTGCATTGAGAACTTTGGGGCAAACTGTTATCTTTTGGCCCGCAAAGCATTCCAGAATAATGTTTTTCTTCCTGTAGGGGTAATATTATGAATGTATGTGATTTCAGCCAACCTGATCATTGTCTTATTATATAATTGTATACCTACCTGGGAAGATAAGGACCAAGCCAGGAGCTCATATTTTTCTCTGCTATTGTATTAATGGCATTGAGTAGAGTGTGATTATAAAGGTCGACTAAAGTAGTAGGATCCGTGAGTGTCGTACAGGAGTGATAATAGGTTCAAGTAGAGGCAATAGTTTCTCAACTGTTATATTGCATTTGTTTCTAGTCCTCATGGGAGGAGCAAGGTTCTGTTAGTTGGGTTGGTTTCATTCTTTTATGATGAAGGAAATAAGGTGGTGGTCTCACCATTTACATGGTGGGTTAGACAGGATTTTTATGTCACAATTGAGGTCAACTAACCAGTATAAGGTTTTGCCTTTTTTATGTGTTGGTTCAGTTATGCGCAGTAGGAATCCAAGTTCAGTGATAGTGTTAGCAAGGGCAAATGCCTTTAAGTCTTTGGGTTCCTGAACACCTAGATTCAGATCACCCATGAGAATAACTTGGGATGTTGTCTTAATGTTGCTCGATAGTGGGAGAGAGATATAATCTTCGAATGTGGGAGTGCTGCTGCGGGGTCTGTAGATAAGATGAATGGTGATCGTGCAGGATGGTGAGAAAGGTAGCTTAATTGATAATAATTCGGCTGAGGGCAATGTTTGGTTTAAAATGATCCTTAAGCCTACGGATGTTTTATTTTTTTAAAGGCAATACCCCTGCCTTTAGTAAGATTGGAGTCTCGATCATGATGGATGAGTAGTTGTCAGGGATAGCAAGAGAGAGAGAAGGTGCAGATGCGGCATGGAGCCAGGTCTCAGTAAGAGCTAGAAAGTCAAGGTCATGTGATGTTATATAGTCAGCAATGTCTAATGCATGGGCTGGCAAAGATCTGGCATTGATGAGAGCACCTTTGATCGAGGATGGGGATTTGTCCAATTTACATTATGATTGTGAGGGGCTGCATTTGGATATAGGTTTACTAACTACAGATTTCTTAGAAGAGTTGGTTGCATTGGTGGTGTGTTTGGGAGTGTGCAGTAGAGTGAACCTGGAGCCTAATGGAGAATTTCTGTATTTTATTGGGTATGGCCGGTTGGTTGTATGTGTTAGGATAGCTTGGCTATAAGTTATGGTGGGTGTGATGCAAATAAGGTTGTCTGTAGGTGTTAGTATGGGCGGTGCAGGATTAAGAGTCGTCAGTGGATAGTGCTGTGGTGAGCCTATTGGAGTTGTAAGGTCTGGGGGGGGGGGGCAAACTCGGAAATATGATGAGTGAGGCTGCAGGTGTTCTTTGTAGGCAGGGAGGTAGGAAACCTGTGGGTAGTATGTGGTTTAATGATAGTAGGCTCAATGCCATGGATATAGGGACACTTGGCGTTCTTGAAGTGGAGTTAAGGTACATGGTAAATGGTAGTAGGTGACTACACAAAAGGGGCTTCCGTGGATATATACATAGTCATAAGGAAAATTAAAGTGTAAGTTATACTAAGGAGTAACACAAGCATGACTGTGCACCTTATGAATTGTGCTAGGATCATTGGTAAAAAAGGCTACTATTGGTAAGGGCAAGCAGAGATGGAAATTGGCACCGTATTTCCATGGGAGTGACTTTACCTGTGACATCATGGAGTTGGTCTTAGGGATCATAGGGTGGCCAATGATGTGTTGGGCAGTGATCCGACCTACGGTCGGAAAACAAACAATGTGATTTCTATTAGCCCCTACTTTTTCTATGACTTCACACACTCCTCTGGAAACATTAACCATAATCCTGTCCTTTCAGGTGCAAACTCACATGAAAAGGCCTATGGGCAACCATTATGGCACACAGACTGAGTGTTCTTCAATTCAAAAGCCAAAATGAAGGGGGGCATACGCTATTGAGTTTGATTGTTTATCCTCTTTACAATGTTTATTAGCAATGTGTTTATCGCGTTAGGCTGTACTTCGATGGCCTATGGCTGAATAAAGTTATTTTCATCATGAGTGGTCCTTGGTGCTGCTTCCTTGTACACTGCTGGTCTGAATAAGAATTAGGTGGGTAATCAAAACATTTGGTACTTAAATGTGGACCCCCATCCTAACAATACTTGTACTCTATAAAGGAGACAATACTTGTACTCTATAAAGGAGAAAACAAACAACAGAACAATTTGGTGTTTGTGAATACTTTGTCTAATCTATTTTATAACATCAAGAATGTTTTCTCTAAGAACTGGAAGAAGGTATACAACAAAGAAAGTCTAACTCCTTTGGTAGCTTTTAAGAAAAGCCAGAATCTTAAAACCATACCTATTAGAAATGATATCAGAGAGAAGAGTCAGACCATAGTCAAACAAACCACTCTGTGGGGTTTACCTTTGGTATTGGCTTCTAGTCCCCTGGGTGTTTTCGCTAACAACACTAGGTCGTCAGCGTAAAACAACCAGGGGTTGAAATGACCACTCAGCTTCGGAGAGTCCGAGACCACTTCTGAAAACGAAATCCTCGGAAATAAAAAAAACAAATAAAAGAGCTGAGGCCAGAATACAGCTTTGTTTCAGGCCCCTGTGTGTAAGAATAGGGGCATAAAGGGTTTCATAAATAGATAAAGGGATTTTAGTTGATGTGTTAGTGTGTAAT
The DNA here is from genome assembly GCF_040938575.1 of Ambystoma mexicanum. Lineage (NCBI taxonomy): Eukaryota > Metazoa > Chordata > Amphibia > Caudata > Ambystomatidae > Ambystoma > Ambystoma mexicanum. Next base: position 482,466,078 of record NC_090926.1, read on the forward strand.
TGATAAATCCAGTACCTCAATGATGTCGGGCACATTGCCTTATATAATTTATCCTGCACAAGTTCTCTGGATACTGAATGAAAAGCGGCCCGGAAATCTATGCAGGCCATGTATACGGCCTGTTTCCTTTCTCCTTCATGCAGCTTGTTTGCATGCAAAGTTGACAGGTTTACTGTTGTACCCAGGCCGATGACAAATCCTGTCTGGAAGGGATGTCATATGTTTTTGTAGCTACCCTTGATTCTTTAAGGATTATTTGGGCAAACAGCTTCCCTGACACATCAAGAAAGGTCACTGGTCTATCATTTTCTGGGGACTAACATTACAATTTTTTGTATAAAGCACTACTATCGATTGTTGCCACGATGCACTAACTCTACCACTATGCATTAGTTGTTTGACTATTACCATTAAGATTGAAGCCCGTGCTTCCGGATGGGTTTTCATCATAAGGTTGGAAAGCCGTTCCCGGCCATGGGCTCGGGACGTGCTCAAATTGCTTATGTGAAATAAGATATCTTCGACGTCAAAGTTGATATTGTATTGCCTATCCAGATCATGGCAATTGTGCAGGGAAGGGAAATTCATCTACGCATAGAGGGACTTATAATATGTTTACTAGACAGCATTTATCTGGACACCTGTCTGACAACTGCCCTTTGCCTGATTTAAAAGCCCACAGATAAGTGCAGAGTTTTTGTATGCTAATGATCACAGCATGATCTCTGCGTCTTGTTGGTATAGTCTTCGTTGATTTGAGTCACTATATGTTAAATGCGTGTAACCCTTCGTATTGCACGAGGCAAAATAGCATGACAATGTCTTTGAGCTAGCAAATTGTTAATTAGACGTATAGGATGGAATATTAGGTTTGTTCACATTTTGAGAGCATGTAATTTGGATTCCCTGGAACATTGATTGATCATTTATAGAGGACCTGGACTGCTGGTTTCAGGGCGATCGATAGTCTTGTCGGATCATTTGTCGGTTGTTTGCTTACCAAGAATCCCATCGTATATAATTCATCTCTGGCCAGCCAAATTATAATCATAACAATGCTAGATGGCCTGCATAATTTAACTATGGAAGGATTGCGTTTGTCTGTAAATTCAATGTGTTCAATGTCGCTAGAACCTAAATCCTCCAATAGTGGAATATCACCCATGATATCTAGCACACTAGACCCATTCAAATAATAACCTGGAAAGGATTTACCCCTGCACTGCAAAATCAGATGTTGTGCCGATCGACCGCAGTGTTTTTGGTTTGGACGTTTTTGTGTTTCTATACTGTGAAATCTCTTTGTGTTTTCCAGTTGTCTGTTAACAACAGAGGCCCACGTTGGAACTGGATTTTCCAATCCAGGCCGACTGCATGCCCTTTGGCGTTTGGAAGCAGGTAATTGTGATGGTAGGCGTGTCATAAAAAGATTTATTGATCTCGCAATTTTCTCACGTCTTTGCTCTAAAGTGGTAAAATATATGTCATCTCTGCCACTTCCTCATGGTCTCTATGCAGCGCTTTATTTGTTGTCACGGGATTGGGCTGTAGATTGAAGACTGATTTTGCAACATTCTGGTCCGACTCCACTGCTCTCACCAGGATATCCAGCAGTTCGTACTCTAAGCTTTCTGCAGTGTGGGTGGGCTGGTTGGAAGTTTTTTGATTCAGTCTCGCTTCATTTTTATTTCAATCTAATTTGGTATAAGTCTTCACCACTGCTAGACTCACCACCTGCGAGTCGGTTTAGGAAGTGATATTGTGTTAATGAAATGGCAAGAGCTTGATCGATTCGTAGCTGACAATTGTTTAATATTTTTACTTTTTTTAATAGAGTCTGTTACGGTATTTTTCCTTCTTGGACCAGAGTACATTTTATAGACAGTTTTTTCGGTGGTATCCACTATAATCACTTCATTCTGAGCTAGTAAGGTCACTGTTGGCGAATTTCCTTCCAGCTTCATAGCATCAGAATTCAAAGGGTTATTTTTTTTACTTCTTTTCTTTTGTTTGCTACTTTTCGATTTCTGTGGCACGACCTTTCGGCCTATTAAAGATGTATGACTTGTTTGCTCTACCAAGATTACTGCTTTGCTACCATTTAATGGTGCATTATAAGAGCTAGCCAAACACGCACCTTGTGTATCAAGAATACGCTGTTGATTGATGTCTCCCAACCTCCTTTCTACAGTTAGCTCATTCCCTTGTCTTTGCAATATTTCCGGTATTAAATTATATTGCTTATAACCTCTTATCTAGGGTTTCATACAATATGGCTAAGGAGAAGAGCAATGTATTCACTGCCTGCATTGTGCTTTCCACCCCTGCAGTAGAATCTAGTGGGATGATATCAAAAGTATGCTGGAGGGAAGTCTCACTTTCCTTGGGGTCGGTTGTGTAAAAGATATCATTACGATACCGGCGCTAAACCATGGCGCTATTTGCACCGTGGTTGGTGCCGGTATCGTAACGTGTCCGCCATGGTGAAATGGGGAAATACCGCCCCATTCCAAGGTTGGCGGGGCGGTATTTCCCCATGGCCCATCCTCATTCCCATTTTTGCCCCATAGTACGGTACCGCAAATTGTGGTACCATACTTACCGTGAAGGTCCCTTTGCGGGTCCCTACTTTAACGGCTGGTCTAGACCAGCCATTAAGGTCGGGTCCCACAAAGGGACCTCGTAATTAGGCACTAATGGGATAACGGCGCCGCAGCCTTTTACGGCGCCGTTAACCCATTAGCGCCAGGGTCGTAATGAGGCCCATGGACAGCACATATGAGTCCCGTGCCAACGTTGAAAAGATGACCAGTGATTACGATAGGTCACTCGAGAAAGGTTTAACAAGAGGAGGAGTTAATCTTCTATTCTCCTCTTTCACATTTTGTATTACTAGATTATGATGGCAAATCAGCGATTTAACTTGAGAACTCGTTGGGCTGAGATCCAGGGTGATCATTTGCATAGTCACAGGGAGAGTCCCAGCTATGTTAGAATGGGAGTTAGTAAGAACTTTATGCACTTGGGCCACCGCAATTACCTCATTTACCTGCTTGATCAAAGGAGCAGGTACCTCCACCTGAACCAAGTCCAGCGAGAAACCCATTTGACCAATTGAGTCCGGCGGTGTGCACAGATCGATACCTGCTTCTGAAGTACTGTTTTAAATTAAAGCAGGATTCAAAATATTTCGAGCTAGTCCAATAATAGTTGAGGGGCTCGCTCCTTGTGCACTCTCTGTGCAAAAAAATCTCTGAATGTCTGAAATCGCAAGCTCCAGTTGAGCCCGTTTTGTTGCATTCAGCTTCTGGTCAGTTTAATCGTGTGTGCCATGCATTTGGGGGTTGTATGAGAAACCTCAAACAAGAGCAACATTTCCTTCCTGGGAGGCCTATCTGAAGCAAGGGTATATAAACCTGGCATATATAGACAAAATGTATTCTTACTGGCAAGCAGGTAGGCATAGGTTGCGTAAGCACAACAACAGGAGTATTTAGGGAAGGAACGAAACATGACGAGACTCTCTTTTCTGCAAAATGTAGAATTACTTCAACAGAGATGAATGACACATACATTTACTTTGATATGCTGCAGAGCGCGTACTCACCCACAAAACCCCCACAAAACCCCCACAACAGACACAAAAGCACTTGCGAAATGCACTTCCGGAAATGCGCATATGCACGCATGCTCTGATTATATGGGATTGTGGGATATGTGGGCAGGGCTTTGCCGGGTTCAGCAGTATAATCAAATTAAACACCTACAAGAATAAAACATTAATGTAAATAAATATAAAAATAAGATTAGGAAGCTGATATAACAAGTGCAGACTTGAGTAGGTGCTTCTTTCCCAAACTTGTACCGTGATATGCTGTCCAGCCGCCAAAACAGCCCTTGCGAAATGCACTTCCGTAAATGCGCGTGCGCTGTGATTATATGGGATTGTGTGGGCGGGGCTTTGTCTTGTCCAGCAGTATAACCAAATTAAACACTGTGATATGATTTTCCCCCATTCAGCTTTCACCAAATGTGCTCCTGCTCAACCTCCAAACACCCATGTTCCTGTCCTATTAGCATGCCCTTAAATAGGACTGATGCTGAATACTTCCACTTTAACTGGCTGGATGGGCCACATGACCTGTCCAGGCATGCACAGTGACATGGCAAGTGTGTATATCTGTTCCCATGGAGGAAGTGTATACAAATTGCATCCTCCAAGTTGTATTCCTTTTCAGTGTCTGGTTGGCAGCAGCTGATGATCTCTGTTTCATCTTCCCAATATAATGGCACCCCCAAACCCCCGACCCCCACCTCTGGGAATCTCTTTGGCTGCTCTCTTTGGCTGGCATGTTGGTGTGTGTGGATTGCTGTGCCTGTGCAGTTATTTTCAGGTTTGAAGAGGTTGAAAAACAGCGTTTTCTGGATTATAGAGTGAGAAGATGTTTCCCCCAATGTTGCCAACATATGGAGTGGCACTAGAAGGCTCTCTGACCCTCAGGCCTGCAGCTGTAAGGGAGACCTAAGCTGTACCGCACGTGGGTTTCTCCTCAGTGTGGGTCAGAGGTAAAGTGTTTTTTTGTGTATTGTCCAGTCAAGTGACCTGCTACCCCTCCCCATCAGTATCAAATTGGAGGGTGGTACAGATCCTCAATATCTGTCACCATCGTACATTATAATGCACCTATGTAAGGTACTGAGATTCTTTCACAGGATGCTTTCCCCTAAATCTGTAATTGCATTTATTTGTTCAAACATAGACAGGGATTCTGGGAAATGCCATGTTTCTTTTCTACGTTTGTCAACAGTCCAGATAACCTGTATAAACTAATGATATCTGAAGATTGTTTGGCATTGTAGATCTGCTGAGGGCTTTCTTTTGGTCTTCCGTTTAATACTTTTATAGTTACCTCTGCCAGATCCAGAACAGTATTTTCATCTGACACTGGCACAGAGTTGAATTCTGGGAGTTGTAGTGATAGACAGTTGGCCTTTTGATAGCGTGTTGCGAGACCACTCTTGGGGGTTGAACAGCATGAGGGATTTGAACATTCCAGGTCTTGGTTGCCACCATCCCAATCCACTGATAAGTTAGACATTGATGATGATGATGATGAAAACGATGACATGGATGATGAATAAGATAAAGAAGACTATCCCTCAGATTTCTGTCGGGAACATGTATCACTGCTGTAAAGCAGTGATGTATATGAGGTGGAGAATGGCAGCAAAGAAACAGACGATCTAGAGTTCATTGAAGCTCCCTCATCACATGTGTACAGTCTCCTCAAGTACAACGTTTTGTTCATAGAATAAAAAGTACATCACAACATATCAGGCCGATTCATGGAATTAATGTGCTGTTAGGGAGAATTCTCTGTTTAGGATGAATTTCCTAACCTAGTGAGTCCCACAGCAGCTTTGCTGGATTTCTGTAGTTTGTTTTTTTCCATCCTGCCAAGAGTGAGACACTTTTTCTCCCACTCTTGGACATGAATGTGTGTAATTCCTTTGAATGTCAATGTGTTCTATGGGCCATGGGGTATTTTACTCCATAGGGTCTCATATGTTTTGCTATGTGTGTTACACTGCACCCTCCGTGCCGTAGCACTGGGGCGTCCTAGCGGACCTCCATCATAGACTCCATACCCGGGGACTGACTACTGTCTCCCCGGGCATGTAAAGTCACCATTGGCTTTACTAGACCTAAATTTACTAACAGAACTAGTACAAACCATCCTATTGTGGATGTACTAGTAGAGGTAATTCGATTACTCCTGGGTCTGTTATTCGAGGGGGCACTGTCCCGTCCCCCCTCGTCGAGTTTTGGCTGGTGGCAGTGGAAACTACTTGTTATATTGGACCCCGAATATAACCCTATGGGATTCTCCCCATTGTTGGAGATTGATACTTTTTCTCGTTAATCTCTAACATACCACCGGTTTACTTATCTTAAATAAGTCTATCGGATGGTATTTTCTGCCAGAACTCGGTTTTTAAAATGGCGTCTGTGTTCGTCTTTGTGACTCCTAAACCAAAGGTCGAGCCCTATGTTCCACTTTTGGCAGGCTTCTGTACAGAGACCCTCCAAAGTGGTGCCATTCTGTCTGGGTTACCACAGGGGTGTGGGAGGGGGTTTAGGCACCCTGGACTGAGTTGCCTTGCCAACTCCAATCGCACTCTGGTGTGATTGGCCCAAGTGGTGAGCCACCCCGCTCACCACTTAGCATGTTTTGATTGACAGCTAGGCTGGATGAATGGGGGTTTTCTGCATAAAAGCAGGGCTTTTGGGACTGGATCTTCAGAAGTCGCCACAGGACCTAAGAATCCGACGAGGGTAAAGCTGAGCCGACCTGCAACGACGCCTTTGCTTTTTCTTCGCTCCAGGACGCAGTGGTCGAGTTGCCCGTGCAGAGCACCTCGACAACCGGATAGCCACTACCCCTGTACCGCGTCTAAAAGGTGGTGCCTTGTGACGGAGCACTCCGCGGCTGGTCTCTTCCTGGCTTCCCTTTCTGCCGGATAGAGTGAGGTGTCTTAATCCTTGCCTTTCCCTTGGGTCGCCTCCAAGCTTTCTTTAACGTGTTGTTCTGAACTGGTGCAATCTTTCCATAACACTTTGCGATAAAGACTCGATGCGCATTTCCACTGAGACACTTTTTGGGACATATCGCCTTGCCTCTCTCCGAGTGGGCCTGGCCTCTGAACTTTGTGATCTGCAGTAGACCCTGCCTTACTTGCCTTGCAATTGTCCGTAAAGTATTGGTACCGAGTTGATTTCATAACCTGCCTTATTTTTCTCTCCCGACCTAACGAATACAAGAGTGCCATCTAGGTTAAAGCATACACCTCTGTCTGCAAATAAGTGATGCCGGTGAACCTAGACTTGTCAAACTATTTTTAGGGGGATTGATCTTTTTCTTCGTATAAGTAATTGTGATTGAAGTTGTTTGCCGTATTAGTGCCAGAGTGTTTTCAATAGATGTGTTGTTATAAATAAATACCTTTATATCTTTACACCGAAGCCTTGTTCCGTGTTTGCTTGTTGTACTGTGTAGATTGCCCTATTTTGTATACTCCACATACTGCCTAACTCTTCTTGAGGGAAGTCTGACTGCTCAGCCACAGCTACCAAGTGAATCTGTGTGGTACAGACTGCTACCAAGTGGGTTTACTGCCAAACACCTGTAGTCCTAAATCTTTTGCAGTGGTCCCAGAGGGAACTGCACAGGTTTCCGCCTAACAGGGGAGGCCACCCAGGAGGTCCGAGGACAGGGTGCACACCAAAACCCACCTGTGTGGATCTTGCGGAAAAAAAAACACCTTCATGGGCTCATGGCCTGCACGGCTACCCTATTGTTAGAGATTCGCTGCTGTCGCTTTCCTCACCCTCTGCAGCTGCATCAGGAGTTGGTGGCACTATGGGAGGCAGCCCACGCAAAGCCCTAGTCTCTTCCTCCATGGCAGCATGCATGCGGGTGTGGAAGGTCTGGTTCTGGAGGATAATCGTGCGGAGGTCCCATGCAACAACTCACGGGATGCCCAGACCTCCTCCCTAGTTGCCTGTATCTCACCTGAGAGCGTACGTGTGAGCCTCTCCAGCTGCTGTTCTGTCCTCGTGTCAGTTGAAGCCTCAAGCTCAACAAGAGTCACCCTGAGCTGACGGAGTTTTACCCTCAGGGCTTCCCTGTGGCCCTGGGACTCAATAGAAATGGCTTCCCGCAGAGTCTCCAGTGCCGCCCGCCTGTCCCTGTTGGACACCAACATGTCCTCCCTGTGTGACTGGCAAATGGAGTCTGTTGCCTGCTGTAGTTGTTCCATCAGCCTTTATTGGGGGACAATGGAAGTGGCCACCCTATCCATGGCCTGAGCCATCATCTCAGATGATGCTGCCTGTTGGTTTGCCATACCGTACATTGATTGCTCCCATGCGGTATTGCCAGGTGGCGTATGGCCACCGCGTCGGCGGGCACCACACCTGTCTGGGGCAAGGCGAACTGCGCCTTGCTGTGCCGGCACTGCCTGAGGCTGCAGGACTGCATTCCCCCTCTGATCTGCTGGCCCAGGAACAGGATCAGATGTTGCGGAGTGTGACCCTGAATCCGTAACCACCAAAGGCGGACCTACCAACACTGACATCCCCATTGAGGGTTCTACCCCTGGTGCAGGTGGGTTGGACAGTACAGAATCCCTCCCAGAAACACTTGCCTGCGACTGCACATAGGTCTTATCATCCGAATCGACACCTGAATAGAGCTCGGGGGAGGTGCACCCAGAGACACCCCTTGAGATGATGGTCTGCAGCAAGTGTGGGTTCTCACCCACCACCACACCAAGTCCCTCACTGGTGCCCGGTCGGGCCTGAGACCCCTACTGGGTCTGCACCATCTCCACAACCCCAGCAGTATCAAGTGCGTCATCCCCTGCAAAGACATGAAAGAAAAGAAATGGGAACATGCATTAGCACAATGGCACACAATTAGGGCTGAGAAGCAACAGAACCAGTACTTCATTGACACATGTCCCATATGACTATAACCCTCCCATGCATGCACCGTCACTGCGTATGAAGGGGAGGCAAATGGCACACATTGATGACACCAAGATGGAAGACCAACACATTTGCTGCATGCTGGCTAGCAGTGCCATCACACATTGGCCTGTGATTGGCATGTCCAATACACATACATGACACATGCCATCACACAGATGGTATGTACCATAGCCATGTCACACATGTGACAATAGGATTGAGAAATGCCTAGTGAAAGTGGTGCAATGCAAACAATCAGCCTGAATGAACACAGAATAATACGCAACTATGTTGTGGCAAGATGACACTTCAAGGGCAACTGGCGTGAGGTTGGGCTGAATGTCTACTGTTGCCAGAAGGGATACTGCAATACCCAAATCCTGGTGCGCAGAATGTGTTGGATGAAGCACATGGGTGACCCAAACCACTCAGGCACACACACCCTCACCTGGCACTCAATCAGAAGCCCTCACACACACACCATGCACATGGATGACACACACATGCATGTGCACTCACCGGACAATGCCTCGTAATCTGGCAGGTCTCCCACGCCTTGGATCTGTTCCTCCGTGATGTAGGTCCCAGCAACATACTCATGTGGAGTGAGTTCTATGTCCTCTGCTGGAGACCCACCTCCAGTCCCTAGAGTTGCGGCATGACTTGAGGCCAGCTTTTTCTTTGCCCTGCGCTTCAGGTCATTCCAGCGCTTGTAGCAATCATTAGCTGTGCGCCTCACGAATCCAAGGGCACTTATGATGTCCGCGATGGTCTGCCAGTGTGCCTGACGTTGTGCAGGTGTGGTCTTGCATCCTGCAATAATCACCATTTCGCTGTCATGTGCGGACACATACTCCACAAGTGCATCAAGTTCGGCCTGATTGAAACTCGGCTTCCTTGGTGTGCCGGACTGTGTAGCCGTGTATGGGGCATCAGCCTGTACTGGACGAGCACTCTTCCTCTTGCGCTTGGAAGGTGGTGGGGATCCTGAGTGTCCTACGCCGCTCTGGACACTAGGGGCAGGAGCCCCGGTGGACTGTGGACTAGGAGTGTGGGAATGAACACTCACCATGGGACTTGGTGCAGGCATTAGCTGAAGTGTGATGTAGTCAGGGGGAACGTCAGCAGGATGGACTGGGACCGACACTGTCCTGGTTGGGAGACTCATAGCTGGGGTGGATGGAGCCGCAGCTGCCCCTGCATCCTCCCCACCCTGCCTACTCGGGGCAGCATATGACATAGCTGCCCCTGATCCATGTGGCCTGGTGACACCAACGTGCACCGCCACACGTGGCCTAGACCTGCTGACCTGGAAGTCAGCCATGGAGTCACCCTGTGCCAGGTCTGGTGCCACAATGGGCTGGTCCAACATGGGCTGAGCAGGGATGGTGTCAGCCACGTTACCCTCAACCAGGGGGGGGGGCATGGGTGTCCCTGACTGGTCACCCTCACATGAGGGGCTAGGGGCACCCTGCAAGTCCCAGCCACGTCCCCTACCGTATCCATCACGGCCACCTCTTGTGGCTCGGCCACCTTTGCCACCCTTACCGCGTGCTCGCCTCCCAACCATGGCACTGATGTTGTTGTGCGTATGGGAGTTGCAGTAAACTATTGTCCTGGGCAATTGGGGGTCAAAGGGGTGGGGTACTAGATGGAATTCGTACCCTAGTGCTCTAGCAAGGCTGTATGTGACCCCTGGGGGAAGATGACGGGTCACGCAACGCACAGGCACCCCAAGAAAGGGAGATAATGTGCACGCAACCCCTCCTAGACCACGTGCGTGGAAAAATAAACCTGCACTACGCTGTGGCACCCAGAAACACAAAAATGAACGTATGCGTGTCACACGCAGCCTAGACTGACCTCTGAAGGGGTTTGCCACACACGGGGCAAGCACAGATGTTAAATACGTGCGCGACTCACCGTCTGCCAGGAAAAATCGTGTGAAAAATACTTGCGTGTGTGTGTTGGCAACACCCCCGCCAAAAGAAGAATTGTACGCTGTCTGAGGAGACAGGACAACAGAAGAAGGGAACGCTGTTTGAGGAAACAGGGCCAGGAAAAATACAAAAAGAGAAAAAGCTGTCAGAGGTAACAGAGAGTACGAACATGGAACGCTGTGAAGTAAATCGCGTGTGAACCGACAAGAAGTACAGATTTCACCCACTCGCTCTCCACGAAAAGCACGTACAAGGAAATGGCGTTCTACACGTACCTTTTAAACATGCCCACACGTCCAGCGTCACTTCCGCGTGTACGCGCTAAGGCCCTATCCTCCAATTACACGAGCTGACACTCTGACGTGCAGTCATAGGGAAACGCCCGCGCACGCACGTCACAGACGCTCATACGCGCTGAGGCCCTTTCCACCAATTGCACGCTATGACACTCTGACATGCTTATTTTTTCTAAGTGCCATGGAAAACGCACATGCGCGTAACGTCATAGACGCGCCTACACGCTGGGGGCCTTTGGGCCAATGAATTTGCGTACGTGTGCTGACGCGCTTATGCGCTAAGGCCCTTTCCTCAAATTACACGCAGACGTGCTTGATTTTCACGTGCCAAATCACTCCGTATCAAGCTGGCCACGCGTAAGCACACGGAAGACCACGCTCCTGCCCAGAAGGCCGAACTACTGCCCCCCAGAGCCCCGAGCACGCTCCCACCTGCCATCTGCTGCTGCCTGATTGCCTACTGCCCATGTGCCCTGCCATTTGCTGCCTGCACATCAGACAGGGGTGCTGTTGCTGTGACCACCCCTGCTGGAACCGAAGACTCCCGACTGGGATTCCATCGCTCCACAGACCAGCCCCAGGACCCAGTTGCCCACCCACTCCTGCCTCTGGGGTTGTCATGTCGGGCACTGCAACATCTGGCACCACTGGCAACCCCCGGCCAGAGAGGCAGAGGGGCACCAGCTTCACTGCCACCGAAGTTAGTGTCCTGGTGGAGCAAGTCCTGGGGGAGTATGATGCCCTCTACGGAAGTTTGCGCGCCGACAAGGAAAGACGGACTCGGATCTGGACGGACATTGTGACTGCCATCAATGCGGAGGGGGTGGCAGTCCGACTAGTCCATCATGTCAAGAAGCGCTGGGAGGACTTCAGGTCCTGGACCCTCAACAAGGCCCGGCGCCTCTTGAAGGCAGCGGATGCTAAGGGGCGCCGGGGCCACTTGTCGGATGATCAGATGAGGGTCCTGGAACGCATATCCCCAGCGCTCCACGTCCAGGTCCTTGAGAGACAGACCCGTCTAGAGTCGAGCGGTAAGTGTACATGCATCATGATTGTAAGCTGTTTGTGTGGTGGTGTGCCAGTAGTGTGCAGGTTGCACATTTGTTTTTATGGGGCCAAGTATGGGGGGGGGTGTACAGGGCCGTGAGGCTAACACATGCGAGGGCTCTCATGTGTGAGACATGGATGGTGCTTGTGTGTGTAGGCTTGCATGCCAAATGCAGATGTGTGGGCACACATGTTTGGATGAATGTGTATGTAAGTAGGCATGTTCGTGATGTCACACATGGATGTTGGTTTCAGCTGCATGTATCAGCACTGTGTACATGTGCATGTGTGTGTATTTGACAAGGGTGCAACAGTGATGCAACATGGATGCATGTGACAGCGGGATGTGGAAGCCTGATTGGCAGATGTGACATGGATGCCAATCTGAACACTGCGACCGTTGGCAGAGGTGTACACATGCATGCAAGTGTGGTGGTGTGTGTGCATGTGTAGTGCACTCCCTGTGTTGCATGTGATGTCTGGCTCACCTTTGCCTGCTCATACTGTTGTATGTGTATGGATGGTGCTGGCTGTTGCAATATGGCTGTGTATGGCTCATGTGTGTGAGTTGAAATGACATGTGTGTTGGCGAATGTGATGCCATGTCTGAGGTTTCCAAATGCCACTCATGTACAACTGTCATGTGTGTATGTGTCCATTGTACAGTGCCCCGATGTCTGTGTTTTATTTCTCCCTGTCTGCAGCGTCAACTGATGAAGAGGGCGGAGAAGGTGCTGTGGAGCACAGCGGCAGGGATTGCACCGCCAGCCGGAGATGCAAGGCCCGGCTCCCCTCCCAGGTTGTCATCTCGTCGGGGAGTGAGGAGTCCGGTGCCGCTTCCCAGGCCGCAGCTGCCGGGGGGAGGTCCAAGAGGCGGAGGACGGAGTTGGTCTCCTCGGCAGCAGAAGGGGCAGCTGGGACCCCACAGGGCCCAACGGGGGAAGATGGCACGGAGTCATCCAGGTTGGTGGGGTGGAGGCCGTGCAAGCGACAGAGACGGGGTCTGGAGGTGGGGATTCCACTGGTGCTAGTGGTGCAGTGCAGGACCAGGGACAGGAGGCAGCACAGGCCGCCGCGGGGGTGCCTGTGTGCAATCCTGTCCCTGATCCTGTCACGGCATCATCTTGCACCAGCAGGGATGCCTATGTCCAGACCCGTTTTCAGGCAGGGGATGAGCTTACAACAACTGGACTTCCTCTTTCCTCTGCCTGCGAACGTGGCTATCCAGGTACGGGTTGAGCCTGTCCTGACTGGTGTGGCGTTGCGTCAACGGGCCATGCGAGGTGACCTGCAGTCTTTTCATGAGGAGACTGCACGTCATCTCGAATGGCTCGTTGACCGCGTCGGCCTACTGGGACAGGTCACCCAGGCCGGATTCCTCCGTTTGCTGGAGCTTGTTCCGACCCCCTCCTCAACTGAACACCCTATGCGCCAGTCGTCCTCCGTGCCATCTTTCCACCCATTTGTCACCTGGGTGCCCTGTGGAGCTGCCTCTGACAGTGCGGCCAGGCTGGTGGAGGACACATCCCTGCCACAGTCGGGAGTCGGACGTCCAGCAGGGGTGGCCACATCAACGACTGCACCCCGGCCGGTGGAGGATTTGCAGGTAGCAGGAGCCAGGGCATGGGCACAGGCACAGCAGCAGCAGCAACGAGGTGGGAGCCATGATGGTTCGGGGCCTTCGACATCGGAGGGGCAGGCATCGGCCGGAGGGCAGGAGTACCGAGGACGGGAAGTGTCTTCCATGTGGCAGCGGTTGGGCCATGCCATAGATGCGGAGCGGCAGCGGGCAGAAGAGGCACGGCTCACAATGGTCAGGGCGGAGAACTCCATGCAGAAGGCCCTGAGGCGGGCCGAGTGCCTCTAGGCAATCCGCAGGGAGTTGGAGGAGAACATGTCGTCGGCCCTGTGGACCCTCGGGCCATGGAGGAGGACCGCCTCCGTGACATTGAGCAGGAGTTCGATGATGCCCTGGCCCGGAACAATCAGAAGTGAGCCGTCGGACTAGCCCGCTGCCCTTGTAAATAGTTCTTTAGTGTTAAGTTTCCTTTCGGTTTTGTTTTGTTTTGGGGCGCTTGGACAATGCCCCAACTTCTTGTATATAGTTCTTCATTAGGTAGTATTTTATTTTATAGGTTTCATTTAAAGGTTTGGGCACATGGACCCTGGATGTTCACCTTGTACATAGTTTGACAATGGATTTGGATTTTTGATTTTTTTTTCACATGGATCAATGTTTTTTTCTTATTTTGGAACATTGGATTTATTTTCTCAGACTGACAGTTTGGAGACTTGCTTTTGGATTGCTTTTCATTTGGATTTCATGCATCTTTTTCATTTATTGGACATGCTGGATTTCATTTATTATTTCCATTTTCTTCTGTTCCATTTCATTGCCTTGCTTTTCTGTTTAATACATTATCATTTGGTACTTCAATGTGTGGTATTCTCTCTTTGGTTTCATGCTTGTCACAATGTGTGTTTTTTCATTCACATGTTGTCATTGTGTGGGTTTGACGGATATGTGTTGATGTGCAGACTATCCATTTGGGATGCATCATGTGCTGGTGATTCCTTTGTCGGGTGGATGTCATACCTGGTGGTGTGTTCGGACTGGGGTGGCGTAGGCAGTGTATTGAGTGGGCATGGGGGCCATGATTATGGATCGTCATGAGGTGTTGGGGGGACATGTATGGGGGCCTGCTGGCAGGTGCCCTGCACTGCTGGGGGGTGGGGGTGCAGGGGGACATGAGTGGGGGCCTGCTGGCAGGTGCCCTGCACTGCTTGCACTGCTGGGGGGTGGGGGTGCTGGGAGACATGAGTGCGGGCCTGGTGGAGGGTGCCCCACAGTGCTGGGGGGTGGGGGTGCTGGGAGACATGAGTGGGGGCCTGGTGGAGGGTGCCCCACAGTGCTGGGGGGTGGGGGTGCTGGGAGACATGAGTGGGGGCCTGGTGGAGGGTGCCCCACAGTGCTGGGGGTGGGGGTGCTGGGAGACATGAGTGGGGGCCTAGTGGAGGGTGCCTCTGACTGCTGGGGGGTGGGGGTGCTGGGAGACATGTGTGGGGGCCTGGTGGACGGTGCCCCTGGATGCTGGGGGGTGGGGGTGCTGGGAGACATGTGTGGGGGCCTGGTGGAGGGTGCCCTGCACTGCTGGGGGGTGGGGGTGCTGGGAGACATGTGTGGGGGCCTGGTGGAGTGTGCCCCTGGATGTTGGGGGGTGGGGGTGCTGAGAGACATGTGTGGGGGCATGGTGGAGGGTGCCCTGCACTGCTGGGGGGTGGGGGTGCTGGGAGACATGAGTGGGGGCCTGGTGGAGGGTGCCCCTGACTGCTGGGGTGTGGGGGTGCAGGGGGACATGAGTTGGACATGAGTGGGGGCCTGGTGGAGGGTGCCCCTGGATGCTGGGGGGTGGGGGTGCAGGGGGACATGACTTGGACATGAGTGGGGGCCTGGTGGAGGGTGCCCCTGGATGCTGGGGGGTTGGGGTGCTGGGAGACATGTGTGGGGGCATGGTGGAGGGTGCCCTGCACTGCTGGGGGGTGGGGGTGGTGGGAGACATGCGTGGGGGCCTGTTGGAGGGTGCCCCTGACTGCTGGGGCGTGCGGGTGCAGGGGGACATGAGTGGGGGACTGGTGGACGGTGCCCCTGACTGCTGGGGGGTGGGGGTGCAGGGGGACATGAGTTGGACATGAGTGGGGGCCTGCTGGCAGGTGCCCCACAGTGCTGGGGGGTGGGGGTGCTGGGAGACATGCGTTGTTGATCAGTAGTGCAAGGTGACATGTGGCTTGGCTGGGGGGCATGCCCATGGTGGATGGGCTGCCGGCGGGACATGAGCAGGGGTGCAGGGTAGTCCCCTGTGGTGTGGGCTGCCTGCAGGGGCCGTGGAGGGTGTAGAGGGAACACCTGGGAGGACCCACACAGCCAAATCACGTTTAGTACTCCCCGCGCACCCCTGAAATGCACGTACCCTGCTGAATTTGCGTGTGAGACTTCCCGCGCACCCCTGGAACACATGTACCCAGGACAATTGCGTGTGGAACTTCCCGCGCACCCCTGAAAGACACGTACCCTGCTGAATTTGCGTGTGAAACTTCACGCGCACCCCTGAAATACACGTGCCCTGATGGAATCGCGTGTGAAACTTCCTGCGCACCCCTGAAATACACGTACCCTGCTGAATTTGCATGTGATACTTCCCGCGCACCCCTGGAATACACGTACCCAGGACAATCGCGTGTGGGACTTCCCGCGCACCCCTGAAATACACGTACCCTGCTGAATTTGCCTGTGAAACTTCCCGCGCACCCCAGTAATACACGTACCCCGCTCGCACAGGGCCAATCGCGTGTGAAACTTCTCGCGCAGCCCAGTAATACACGTACCCAGCTGAAATTGCGTGTGAAACTTCCCGCGCACCACAGTAATACACGTACCCCGCTCGCACAGGGCCAATCGCGTGTGAAACTTCCCGTGCACCCCAGTAATACACGTACCCCGCTCGCACAAGGGCCAATCGCATGTGAAACTTCCCGCGCACCCCAGTAATACACGTACCCCGCTCGCACAGGGCCAATCACGTGTAAAACTTCCCGCGCACCCCTGAAATACACGTGCCCTGATGGATCGCATGTGAAACTTCCCGCGCACCCCTGAAATACACATACCCTGCTGAATTTGCGTGTGATACTTCCCGCGCACCCCTGGAATACACGTACCCAGGACAATTGCGTGTGGGACTTCCCGCGCACCCCTGAAATACACGTACCCTGCTGAATTCGCGTGTGAAACTTCCTGCGCACCCCAGTAATACACGTACCCAGCTGAAATTGCGTGTGAAACTTCCCGCGCACTCCAGTAATACACGTACCCCGCTCGCACAGGGCCAATCGCGTGTGAAACTTCCCGTGCACCCCAGTAATACACGTACCCAGCTGAAATTGCGTGTGAAACTTCCCGCGCACTCCAGTAATACACGTACCCCGCTCGCACAGGGCCAATCGCGTGTGAAACTTCCCGCGCACCCCAGTAATACACGTACCCCGCTCGCACAAGGGCCAATCGCGTGTGAAACTTCCCGCGCACCCCAGTAATACACGTACCCCGCTCGCACAGGGCCAATCACGTGTAAAACTTCCCGCGCACCCCAGTAATACACGTACCCTGCTGAAATTGCGTGTGAAACTTCCCGCGCTCCCCAGTTATACACGTACCCCGCTCGCACAGGGCCAATCGCGTGTGAAACTTCCCGCGCAGCCCAGTAATACACGGACCCCGCTTGGCATTTGCTGTTTGGCAGCCCTGTAAACTGGTCCAGGGTTAGCGCAGACATTTGCGATGAATTGGGGGTTTTGATGGATTTTCCTTGCGCGAGGGCGTTCTTGGGGGCGTAACTGGCGCTGCTGCAGGGTCGCTGCGCCACTCTGCGCCACGGCTGGTTTTGGGGACTAAAATCCATGAATACGCTGTGCGATGAAATGGATTTTATCGCACGCGGCTGGCGCAGTGTATCGCACAGGGACACTGTGCACCAGCCGCGTGCACCACTTTTGTGCGAAATTCTATGAATTACCCTGTAAGTGTCAATTAGAACATCACCACCACTGGCAACATTGCACCCAGAAGAGACTGACCAGTTAAGTGTTTGCTCTAAATTAAAATTAAAACTGTAGCAGTGCTTTAAGCAGAATAAACATCAACCAAATCACCCTCTTGCTCCCCCCGACCCCGCAGCCCCACTCTCGGAAAACAATTTGCCAAGGAAAGGCAGGATCCTACATTTCTGTAGTCCCATGTAAAAATCACCATATGCAGAAATGTAAGCAAGTCAAACAAAATGAAGTACAAGCTTTTCCATACCATCAATCATGCAACTCATCACCACCGGTTTGTACAATTATCCCAGAAAACAGTGCAGCTGTGTAATATATTGTTGGCACACCGAGCCCTGCCGCAAGTACCCTAGAGATGCACAGCAGTGATACCGCAATGCGTAGGGACATTCTTGAGGAATTATTTCATTGGTAACAAAAACATCACAAGTCTCATGACACACACCACATACCCCACGCTAAACGAGCTATGATGTTGGCAATATACTGCTTGTCCTACTCTTTTATAGAAACCATGGATTCCAGTGTCTTATTGGTGAATCCAATCACAGATGGGATGTTTCCATGCATCTTTTGTACTCCAGAAAGATGCTACCTGAATTGCATGATGACATTATGGCCATGGTGGCAGGAATTCTCCAGCAGTCATTAGACTGAAAAATCCACTTCACCTTGGACATTTACACAAGTGGTCAGAACATTCACCGAATGGCCATCACAGCATACTGCGTGGCCTTTCCGTCCTCTATCAGTTAAGAGTAATCCTAGAGTACTGCTTGGAGGCAGCAGGCGTATGCAGCTCAACACCAGGTAACACTGTGCACGCAAGGGTATCAGAGAAGATGCCACAGAAGTGATGGCTTCACAGATAATGTCAAGATTCAAGAACAGTCTACACCTCGATGCCAAAACGACATAGTCATGAGGAATTACTATTCTGGTAACAGTTTAATCTTTAAACATAAAGTAATTACTGGATTTGGGGTATGGTGGATAGTAATTCACATATCTATAGGAATTGTACTCCTATCATACATTTGGCAACACTCTGAGCTCAGGCCAGCTGTATAAGAACTGTGTGTATTCTGATCTTTCTGCGTGGCCCAGGCAACAAGCAGAACAACATACTTCAAAACTGTGCCTCTACTTTGATCGATTGTGAGGTCTGGTAGCACATCATTCCAGCATGACAGCCCCTCAACATGTGCTGCACATGGAAACAGGGAAACGGGAATCAAAGGGCACACCCCACAAAATAGCAGTACCTGGCAAATGCCTGATACTTATAGACAAGTCAAAAAGGTTGGCTTTGTTAATGCTTTTTTAACAGGGCTTCAGTGAGGGACACACAAAGTACTTATAAATCAAGTGGCTGAAGGCAGACCTGATGAAGACATATTGATTACACCAGTGACACAGGGACACCTCCAATTAAGCCATTAACTCTCAGAAGACTGCTTGAGAAAACACTGTCCAACACTTCAGGTGCAAAGTTTGATGATAAGGCTTAATTAAATTGAGCTCAAAGAGTTCCCAAGAAGAGGTGTTTTGGGCTAGGAGGGGCAGGAACGGAGTAGGAATGGCCATAGGGATTAGTTTGTCATTGGTACTCCATGGGTGGGCAAATAACCAAACAATGCCTACAAGCTTTGTGTCCCTCCTCATATGCCATTTCTCCCTATCTGTCATCTAATGCTATAGCTTTGGCTCATATGTGGCGGTAAGCTCCACTTAATAGCTCAAATTAAAAAGGCACTGTTGTGAAGGATCAGATTTGGGAGACTTCCCATGTAAGCATTCAACAGGTCACAGGGAGTCCTGGAATTGTAAGTCAGTAGAGGGCTTTCCGTGTAACAGGGCTGGATCTGCAATAATTTTGTCACAACATACTCTGGCGCACTGTCATGACAGCGGTCATTTCAGACATCTGTAATGATGCAACCTCAAGTGATGTCAGGGTTGCATTCTGGTAGCTTGATTCCTCTGAAAAGGCAGGTGTGACGGAAACAGAAGCTGGGGTAAGATGTCAGCACGACATGCATGCTGGGAGAAGTCTCCATCACCTGGCAGATTTGACCACAACATGACCGTTGCTGCTTTCCAAAGTGCAGCTGGTCCAATACTGCTGCATGCAATTCACAGCTACACACAGTGCAGTGCAGCTCAAGAGCTATTTGTACATCATCCATCACGATTTCAAATCCGCCACTCCTGTCCTTCTCAGGAAACAGAAACTGCAGATGACCAAAAGCCAGTGTTACAGCTTTCAGAAGTCTGGGTATCCCAAAATCCTCTCTGCATCATGGAAACATCTCTATTTACCACCTACCCATTATCATTACTCGAGTCCTTGTTTCTAGTTTAAGACATGTTTTCCAATCCAACCCCTCTCTATTCCACTTTAAATGCTGGGTTACCAAGGCGTTTCATACCACAGCCCCTTGGAAGTCAACCTCCGTTTCCGACAAAGCAAATGCATCGTTGGATCCTTTTAATTAGCAGTTAGTAAAAAAAAAAAAAAAGTCATGTAGAGATTGATCAAAGGATTCACTAAACACCCCATTATCTCCAGATCAAATGTGCACACCAGAAAATAAATACATTATTATTCTGTCAGGAAATGAGTGAAGCAATCATGTTTATGTGAAGGCGAGTGTTACAGTACAGACTCACGTCAATGAACGTGGGATCCAGAATTCCAACAATCCACAATCTTCTCCCTTGAGCTTGTCCTCTATTTCTTTCAGGTGAAGGTGATATAGTCACCAAAATGCCGCTCTTGAGCAATGCAGAGGATGCTTCTTCAAAAACCGACGTGGGCTCCTCCTCTAGTTATTTCAATTGTTTAACTTCATTAAACATAATTTTAATTTCTTTGAATGATGAGGCTATATCAAGTGTACCAGGCTGTTTCCTCTTTGTGAATGTGGTTTTGTTTTCCTCCCAGCCCATGTCCCTGTATTGGTTAAGAAGGCATCACAGAGTGACAGGATCCCAAGTGTTAAAGTGTCATTTTTCAACTGACCACACCATGCTGAGATCCAGAAACATGCAGACATGAAGCAGATGCAAGTAACTTCCAGCAATACTGTTTAGCCCATTTTCGATCGGTTTCGGTTCTCACTGCAAAACACAATCAGTCCTTGTTACGGCCCTTGTTAAGAATGCCTTATTCTTGGTGGCAGAAACCAGAAATATGCTCATTGCATTGGTTGGCATCATAGACTTTGTCTGTCATGGCTGCTTTTTTACGTGTGCAGTCTTAAGGATACCACCCGTACTTGTTTCCAACTCTCTTTCTTCAGTGTTTACATAGATGCAGGCCAATTGGCTTTACCTGAATGTGAGCATAATCATGATCATTGTGTCATGTGATAGAGAGGAACTCTACAGCTCCCCAGTTCTGGCTTAATTATTGACTCTTTTGTCCACACCAGAAGATGCCGAGAGAGTTCCACGATAATGTAGCCACTAGTTTATTTTGATCATACAGATAAACTTGTGGCAAATAAAAAAATAAAAATAAAACATGTATTTCTTCGCTACTCTCTTTGAGTGTGTGTGATGCTATTATAATGTTGCAGTTTGATTAGCACAATGGACTGCACCTGTCAGTCCATGGCTATTCCTGCCTATTTGATCAAAAGACTAAAACATACACCCACAAATACAAGTGGAATAAACAGAGGAAGCTACTCATGGACAGAGTTCAGCAAAATGTTTATAGTAGGTTGTAACAGAGATGAGAACAACTCAAGACAGAGTAGTCAGATGGATACATTAAAACCGCATCTTGACTCAACAGCCTTTCTTCCCACCCTTAAGCCTGTCTAAGTCTTTCCCTGGAGTCAATCACAGTCTCTTGGGACATCTTAGCTTTATGCAGTTTCATCCTTGATTCTGGTGGGTTTCTCCCTGTAGTTCCAGAAGGAATAAAGTCTTTGAAATAAACCAATCACTGAGGGACAAACTTTGTTGAAATAATAATAATGTCCACACCATCTACACCATCTATGGGAGGTGAGACCGGCTAGGAGAGGTTGCTGCCCTGATGACTGGACCTGATCCTGTCATTCCATCTCTGCTTAATGTCTGCATCATCAGGCTGATGATCACTCATTCCTGGTGATCTATCTCTACGACTGGCTGCTGACCTTCAGGATATCTGTCAGCAACCCTGATGTTCTGCCATGCGATTGTAAAGAAGGAGCCAAGTACCCTCACCTGAACCATCTCGCCCATAGTTCCTATATGCTGGGAACCAGAGTGTGAAACACTTGCAGGACCAGTGAAAATACTGATACCAAGAAGAATCCTGGAAGCAAGGTTCCCATTCAGAAAGCCATACCTGCATACACGACAGTATGACAGCCATTTGAATGAAATACCAGAAGAAACAGGACAAATAAATGAAACAGCAGATTGGTGATGTCACACAAAGCCAGACTGGCATACAAAGAAGAGATGCAGAGACAAGAGGATGTGCATATTCTATAAGGCATCAAGAAAGTATCAAAGATAAGTGACATCTCGGGATCGAGATGAAGAGGCTTATGCTACAGAAATGGTGAAGATATCAAGTAATTTTACACATGTACAGATGTAAAGAAACGCAAGCAGACAAAGTATTCTTTAGGCTAGCTATGTAGTGAATAGATTGCGGCAAGCGCAAAAGTATATATATAGGAGTAAGAAAAGAATGGATATTTCCACTAGGTGTTATAGCAGAGCTGGACCAGAAAAGGAAGGCCTTTCCAGTGTATTGCAGTTAAGAAAATCAATTGAATTACAGAAGTGAATCTCAGAAGGGCAAGCCTGGACCAGTCCCAAGAAGCCAAGGTCGTATTGGGCTGGAATGAGCAGACATTAGTTACAATCGTGTGAAAGAATGAAACTCCTATTCAGAAGACATGGCCGAAAACAAAGAAGATGTCAGAGGTTCATTAAATAATAGCATTTTAAATGCACCAGAGCTCAAATGTTCAAATGTGTGGTCTTCAGTCACATGGAGGGATGAAACTGGACAAACATGACAAACCACACATACGCAGGGAGGCAGCGTGTGCCTCTACTCCCCTGTATTCTCCAGAGCAAGGAACATTTCCATGGCCAAGTTCAAAGGCTTAATTGATGTGCAGACAACTGAGGTGATGATAGATAATATGCTAATTGGTGAGAAGCTATGGTTATGACCAGCTAACCAGCACCTGGAAGTCCAGACTGTGTGCTTCTAACATGGGTGGAAAGGTACTGAAGGACGTAAGAGTGCCAGCCAATTATAGGGGGCCGCGTAATTAAGGGCCCTATAGTTTTTGTAACCAATGGGATGTTGTGTATTTATTGATGTTCATAGTGACCTATTTTAGGGGAGGGCTTAGATGCCCCACCTGACTTTAAAGAGCCTATCATTTTCTTTAGCTAGTATGGCATGTATACTTAGATGTTCCCTTTGAGCCTATGACATTTGCCACTAGGTTTTTGTAGTTTGCCACGTAGGATGACGTTAGCAAATACGTAGGTTGATATCAGTTATGACAAGATTTTGTTATAAAAGTAAAGTTTTTTATAAGATGCATTGAGACCATGCTGTGAGACGTTTTCTGATGTCCCTTGTGCTTCCTGTTTTAGATAATTGACATTACAACAGTCACCCTTTTGCCAACCTCCTAAGTCATTTCGATTATTGATGTTTGAGTATCTTCTCCCCATTCATCTCATAGTATTGCTACCTCATCTTACAGGGCTGGGTAGCTGTCTGAGTTCAAGATCATTCCCACTTCATTCAGGCAACTTGTCTGTTTTTGTGTGACTGACTTTCTGTAACTGGCACAAACCAGCAGTGGTCTATTCACTATCTGCTTCCATTATTATTAGCTTCCTCTTCCCTCCTTTCATCCTTCTCCTATGGTGGTGCACACCTCTAGCCCTCTCTGTACTGTCTCCATCCATATCCCGTTTCTCCACTTGGATATTCTTCTTCCATCTCTCTCCTCTCCCCTCATTTGTGATGTTCTCCTCCAATATCTGCCCTCTCCCCTACCCATTGCTGCTATACTCCATAAAACTTTCCTCCTATCACATTATCTCACCATTTTCAACCACTGTACCTGTGACATGTCACACCTTCTTCCTACTGCACCTCCATAGCCTCATTGTCCTCCTGCACTTACTTTCATTTGACTGTTTCACCTCCACCTTCAACGTTCCTTTAGCACCACCTATTCCACCTGCACCTTCAGCACCTCCTCCTCCTAATTCACCTTCAGTTCATTCTCCATATCCACCTCTCTATGATTGATCACACAACTGCTCCAGATAAACACATTGCCTACTGCTTCCATCAAGTACTTGTAGACCCCTGATCTATCTCTCTTGGCCATGCTTTGTCTATGGCATACCCATGTGTTTGATTTTGATTCTAACCTGGGGATTGGCTGTGCTTTGAGCATACATGTGAATTTAATGTTCCCACAACCTGGTGGAACAAGTGTAAAACACGCCGGTCCACGATTGTGTAGTTTCTACATTCACACATAAACTGATGTATTCAGACACAGTGCTCACATTAGGGATGGTTTTGAATGAACTCTCAATACTGCTTATGAACTGTAGTGCTTGGGAAAGCAGAATTCTCTTGAAGCCTCTGATTAATAACTTGTGAATCATTTTTGCAGTTCCACATAACCTTGAGCCGTTGTGGTGATTTCCTCACCACTTACGGATGTATTGAAAGGGTTTGTAGTTCCAAGTAGGTCCACATGGCCACATAATACAGCAGTCTATTTTCCATAGCATAATAATGGATTCAAAATACTGCCGGCAGTAACAGAAATTATCATGGATGGTCCATTGTTGCAGGGCCAGTTTTGTGGTGGCAACCAGGGATCCTCCCCATACCACACCGCAGATGCTGCATCATGTAGAAGTTGGTGGAGTCTAGCCTGGGCTTTTTTTCACCCCACATGCACAGTTGTTGCCAAACAGACGACACTGGCACAGTACTTACGATGTGTCTGACATGTTGTTAATTGGAGCCGATAGACATGATTGCATCTCATGAATTCCTGATGAATATGAATGGACCTTTTTATAGCAGAACTTTGCAAATTGGATCATCATCAAAGTGGTTTACTATAACCCTCCTCTCTAGCTTAGCTTTTTAAAGGGGTGTCAGAAGGCTTCCTGTGCTCACTTTCCTATCGTATCATGTATTTCAAGAACCCACTCCAATTGTGTGAGTCTTGTGAGAATGTGTTTATTTGTCTTTGTTACTTGTTTTGTGTTTTGAACGTTGACACCTTAGGCTTATCAATCACATTTGGGATTGTCCTACTGAGACATAAGCAACATGTCCTCTTAATTGGAGGAATTTGTTTTGGAAGAACATGATAAACTGCAACATTCCTCAACCTCTTTGTCCAAGTTTGAGCTACAGTGGTAGCCTGAGGAGATGGGGGCAGAGTTTGAGATGAAGCATAAGGCAGGTTTGAGGGGAAGATGGTGGTTGCAGGGGGGAAACAGTCATTGAAACATGGTTGAGGATGGGGAGATGGCAATTTTGGAGATGAGGGAAATGGAATTATAAGGGGAGACAGTGGTTGTGGAGGGGATACCACAATTGAGGAGGAGATAATGGAGTTAAAATTGGTGGAGAGGGTGAGGTACTCCAAGAGCAGGATGAAGAGGTAACTACAGAGATACAGGGGGATAAAGCACAGTGGGGAGAGGAGTAAGTGGTGGTGCTACTGCAAGTGAGCCAATACCATCAGGCAGTAGAGCTGGTGAAGGTCACTTAGCTAATGCTGGGGGTCAGGAGATTGATGCCTCTGCACAATTCCCTGTCTTTGCCAGAGGAAGAAAGGCAGGCTCAGATTGAGTATTTGAGGGAACTGGGACCTCTGCTGGAGACCCAGCACCTTTTCCACTCAGAACAACAAGAGAACATTCAGCCTTCCCAGGTCTAACGGGAGTTCATCCTCTAAGTTGAAGACATTGTCAGTGGTCTCTTCTTCCATGAGGCTAGTGTGAACTACAACTTGTCTGGATTAACTCTTGTAGGCAGGATCTCCCTTCTGATGAGTCCACTCTCCACACACAAGACAGCTTTTGGAGCTGAAAATGTGGGTGGGCTATGGGTGCCCTACTTCTCCTTTTTGTGGGATCGTATGAAACATGCGGTTGAGATTTCCATTCATACTTTTGGGGTCATTTCCTAAAAGAACATTTGAAAACCATTTAAATGTTGTTGCCTGAGACTCTTTCTGGACTCAAGTGCTCAGAAATCTGTCGGCAGCCCTTGCAAGTTCCCTTGGATCCGTGATACTAATTGATGTCCACTAAATGCTGGTGAAACTCCATCTTACAATGTTTAAGGATATTCTGACAACCACATGATTCATGCCCTTAGGGGCTAATGTACAAATCCCTCAATGGTTTGACTCCCATTCTTGGTGAGTTCTCTAAAGCTCCTTATATACTGGTCTGGGGATGTCCAGTTCTTTTTGTGTATGGCAACCTTAATTTTGGTTTAAATGTGCCTCTCCTCAGGAGTCAAAAGAATATTAACATCAGTACCAGTCATCACTAAGCTGTCAGATGGTCTGCTCCCCAAAACTCCTGTTTCAAAACAGTCAAACATGTCCATCCCCACTTCTTATCGTTGGATTGAATCCTTAGGGATTTGGCACTGTATTACAGTGAACGTTTCAACAACAACAAAAAACGAATGTAGAAATGACCTCTTTTTTTGACCGAAAAACAAACATTACTTTTTGCTTTTTTTACATTAAAATGAATAATGTAAGGGGGAGACCCCTTATTAATATATATAGCATTTTATAAGAATATATAGCGCTTCACTAAATGTGATGGCATTTATTTGTTGTGTTGCCAGCAATAATATGGGACACACATGTAGTTATTTTATGTTGCCGGTATAACATGTGAAATGTTGCTGGTGGCATGCAAGGTACAGAATTCATAATGCAGCAAAAGATCAATGTGAAACTGCAGAGAATAAAGTGCACTTTTTTAATACCTCCTACATAGAAGACTACATTATTTATATATAACTGACTAACTTTAATTAACATTTACTAAACATGAACTCTAACTTCCTTAACATTATAATGTAGTCTCATGTGCAAAATGAGGTGAAAATATAATTTGTTTTTAAAAGTGCACAGGCATTTTATTTTTCTCTCTTTCCCTCTCCTTCTGTGTTGGGTTGCAGAAAGCAGAAAGTATGCAAAGCAGGAAATAATAATTGATACAGTTGCTCGGTGAGCAAGGATCCCATTGTTAGAAAAGTAAAGGGTGCTGTTGAAAAAATCCTTTTTAATATGATTGGAGGAAAGTGTCGGCAGATGAAACTACATAAAAAGGGGCTGGATGAGAGCTCTCTTGATGACAAGGGAGTTAAAATAAAGTTAGTTTGTGTTGAATGAGCTCTGAAGACAGAAGTTCATGGTGTCACTGAGCGCTGACTTGAGAATTTCTCGCTGTGCATTCCAGACACCTAAGATTACGGCAGCAGTTTGCACTGACTGGGCCTGTCTTTCTGAGAGAAGCGAAGCAAGGTTGTGTGGGGGAGATTCAAACAAACACTTTTGGTAAGGAGATAAGCTAAGTGAGGTCACTGTGTGCGGTCACAGGGATGACTGAATTATAATACAGGATAGGAAATCTCCTGCATTTTACGTTGTCATGTTTAAAATGTTAAATGAACTTATGTTTTAAAAGGATTGCTTGCTCTGTTTCTTTTTCTTTTGTATTACAGATGATGGTGCAATGTTTATGGTAAGAACTGATGATTGTAAATTGTATTTGTATGTAATATAATGAGAATATAAAAACAAATGATTAGTGTTATTTTTTTTGCATCTGTAAATGTATTCACATATTCATATACCTATAAAGTATACAGTACAGGGGAGGTCCATTTCTCTTCAGTAGCGCATTTATCAATTTGCACCTGCAGGTAAAATAACAAACCAGAATAAGCTGATAATATTCAGTAATAAAGCAGATTTGTGTGTGTGTGTGTGTGTGTGTGTGTGCTTTCCTTGCTTGTTGTTTGGAAGGAATCTAATATGATATATAGATTGCTGGAGGTCCATGAGCCAGTAATGCCTAAGGTCGCTTAGGTCGCTGGTGTAGATAAGCCAGTGATACCGGCCACAAACTGTAAGTGGTGCTCTATATAAAATTGTTGGATTTCCATCATATGTATAGGTTCAAGGCTCTCTATAGATCACTTGGAGGTACTCTAATTGAAAGAAAGGTTCTGTTTTATGATGGGGTTATAATATAGGGAAGAAAACTATACTCACCACTAAATACCACAAACAATATATCACCACTAAATACCGCAAATTATATATCTATAGATTCCACAATATAATATAATAAGGTATGGTTAATAGAATGATATGAGGCCAAACCCAATCTAAATGCAAGGATAATTTACCACCAAACTCCTACTTACATTTTGATGGTAAGAAAATACCTGCAAACCCCAAATGTACAAAAAATATCCAACACCCCATGACACTTCCACCCTGATCCCCCCTATCCTTACCTATACCAATACCCCACCCCCACCTATTATTTACTATAAATATACAAAAATACCTACCATTTTTCATAAGGTATGTTTCCTTATCCTTTTTCATTAAAGATTCCTTTATCACCTAGGCTTTCTTTGTGAGGCACAACTGGAGACACTTCCCTGCCCAGGGAAGTCTGTTTGTACCTTCTTTCTGATCTACCAGTTCATCTTTTCATAGCATTACAAAATCCCTTTGTTTCATTTACTATAAAGCCACATTCTGGTCCTCTATCTGGGTTTGAACAGCAAGCAGCTCTGCCCCAAGAAGGACCACCCAGCACCATGCTGAGACTGGGGACAAGAGGGAACCATAGGGCCGAACATAACCTTGAACCCTGTAAAAGGCTACACTCCTCGCCCTCTTGGGTGTATGTTAAGAACTGCTATCTTCATTGCCGTGCTCTGCTGCCCACTGCCACATCTATGTGTCCTCCCAGAGAGAGGAATAACTGAACTGGGAGCACCAGATCCATGTTGGCCCCCTGGAACTCCTGCACCCCCTAGATTCCTAAAAAACAAGGAGGCTCTTCAGCAGTTCTGCTTTCTTAACCTTAATACCTCAGCAGAGTCAATTTTCTAGACTCACATAGATCAATTGCTTCAATGCTTTGTGTGGAGCTAATGCTGAGATTCATGGTATTAAAAATGCATCATGGTTTGTTTTCCTAATGTTAACAGCACAAACTCTTATTTTGGCAGACTGAGCTGTACACGCAATTTGTATGAAATCCCAACCATTGCCACCAGTTGCAAAATTGCTTGTGCTCTGAAGATTAGTAGCTAAACTGTATACTCAGCTCCCACACTTATGTAAGCCAACAGTGATATCAATCATAAAGGTGAACAAGCAAAGCCAGAGGTATTCCACATATGCTTTTTGCGTTTATGTGGGCAGAGGGAAGGCTATACTCTTAAAAGGAGTGTGACTGTGAGACAGTAGCAACCCAAACAGCAATAGAACCCAAGTTCCAAAATAAAAGAACGTCCTATCGAGGTTCTAATACATACTTTATTTTTTTTTTAAAAAACAATAACATAAATAACTATTAAAAACCCAACCCTTGTAAAAGAAGGCAGAAAATTCAGAACTGTAATGTATAATAACTATGGATATTTTGTCAGGCAGGAAAATGCAACGTTTTGATACACATGTATATGTCTTGGTGGAAAAAGTTGCAAAGGGTTCTTAGCCAGACTTTAAAGCTCCAAAATATGAACGAGGGAATCAAGACCCCTTGAAGATACGTGATTCCATTGTTAGCCAGTTCAATGTGTTGAACCAGGCTTTGGACTTTTGGGCTTGTGGGTCCAACTGGGTTGAAAGGTGGCGAGTAGCATTGATCCCAGACAGTAAGTCTGTGTACAGTTGGTTTTGAGTGTGTGGTTCAAAGGTGGCATCTAGCAATGCAAGGCAATGGGCCCAGGAATTGATTGATGATCGAGAATGGTGTAAAATAAAGAGTATCACTACTTTGGGTCAATAATTGATGTTTTGATCCAGTGCTTTGAGTCAAGCTGCAATGCAAAGTCCTGGCGGTTCAGTGCTTTGTTCCATGGCAGAGTGGTTTTAAGTCATCTGCATAGTATGCCAGTTCTTGAGCTGGATGGGTGATGAGGATTTGCACGGGTGAAGCACTGTTCAGTCAGTTTGACAGATCTAAACAGTGGTGGTTCGAAGTTAGAGTGAGTGCCAAAAGCAGCATGATGGTGAACTTTGTTTTCGAAGGAGTCAAACAGGGTTGAAAAGTGGCTTGAATTGGTTAGAATGGCAACATTGGTGATCTAGCCTGTTTTGGCTCTCAGGAGACTGGCAGACCCACAGCAGGAGGCTTCAAGACAAGGTGTAACTTGTCAGTGTTTGATCTCACAGCCTAACGAGTTTGGAAGACAGAGTGTCAGGCCTTGGTTGTCAGCAAGAGCCACCTCTAATTTGCCTTGGGGGTGAGCAGGCAGCAGATATTGCCTATACCATTTCAATTTAATTAAATGTTATTCTTTAAAGCACAGAGTTATCTCAATAGCAGCAGAATGCTCTACAGAGTGTGGGTAGCCAGTGATTTGGCTGGAGTCCTTTAACAGTAGCATAGTACTGTGAGTTGAGGTCTGTACATCGGTATGTCAATCCACTGGAATTAGTCCTCTTGGTCAGGTGTTGCTGAAAATGTCATGTTCTGAGAGATTTTGAAATTGCAGCATTGTGGTGGTATTCCGAGCTGACACCAGGATTGAGTTCTAGAGGGTGGGTGTGTGACAAGAGAAAGATTGTACGGGACCACAAGGGCCTGCACTACTGTCTGCAAGTCCTGCAGCGGGATGAAGAGCTTGATTTTGTGAAGGGTGGAGATTCAGAACCAGGCTGTTTGGGTCTTCTTGGATATGTGTTTCTTAATCACAGGCTGCTGTCAATGCTGAGGACTAAGGATTTTGCAGAGTTTGAGAGTTGTGGATTTGTGTTTCATATCCTTATAGGCACACATCATTAAGTCATTATTTAGCGGGTGAACCAACATGGGCCAATTCTGCCTTGGATGGGTTTAGTTTTAGGTAAGCAGTTGACATCCAGAACTGGATAAGGCTAGGTTTTTATAGACACAATTGATGTCCTGAGGGCTATTTACTCTCATCTAAAACTAAATATCACCCCCGTATTTGTGGATGACTATATTGGGATCCATGATGAAAATGCCCAGAGGTTCCATGTAGCGGTTAAAAGGGATTGTAAGAGGATGATGCCTTGGGGACTGCACAGGAGACCTGGTGTTGGTTAGAACACAATGTATTCATTTGGATATCCTGGTGTCTGTCCGCGAGGCAGGAGGTAAACAAATTCATGACAGTGCCAAACAATCCCATCCTGTCAGCAAGGAGGTGGAGAAGGAGGAGGTTGTTGACGATGTGTCAAATGAAGCAGAGAGATCAAAGATGACGAGGAGGCATGAGTTGACCTTATACATGATTTGGAGGGCATCATCCATCACTTGCATGGTGGCTGTCTAGATGCTCAGTATATAATGGGGGAATCCCAAATTTACCACCTGAGGTGGAATCCCTACCTTATTTTGTGGAAGTAGAGCTAAAGTTATATCAGAGGTAGTTAGATTATTTCAACATTTACACCAATAACACAGTGAGTCTCTAATTTCTCAAAAACATAATATCAATGTATTCAAAAAAATAAAAGCTTTCTAATGCAACAAAAAGGTTTTGTTGTGGCACAGTGTAGCTAATCTAAAACACACAATAAAAAACACAAATCTAATAGTGACAAATTATCCTTTAAAGAGTAGGATGGTGTGTGGTTAATAAACACTGTTGGTTATGGATAGCTTTAGAAGCTATTTCAATCTTTCTGTTGTCAACACCCTATAATTGGGTTCTAAACTTATTTCCAGTAGAAAACCTTACTAGAAGTTAGAACTCGACATGTTTCAGTTCTCTCTACACCTCTGTACAATTTTTGGAACATTCATCAGGAGGTACGTCACATTAGTTGTGATTACAATAAAACAAACATTTGTCAAAACACATTTCAACACATTGCCACAACAGAGAGTCTTCTATTTACTCTGTATGGTGTAACTGTTGATAAAACACAAAAAGATAAAAGAATAAGTTATAAATGCTCCCAATTCTTAGGGATACTCGAATGGTATCATATCTAGAAAAGGTATATTAATGACCTGCTCTAGTATGTGGAGAAGTTCCTTATTAGATGTTATCCTGATTGTAGCAGGAAGTTTCATCTGTAGTCAAGATATCCTTAGTAATTGGTTCTTGACCTTTAATTTAAATTAAGAAGACTCAAACTTCTGGAAGCCAAAAATGTGGGCCTTGTTCACACTTAGTAAACCTCTATAGTTTAGTAGAAAATCCTACCTTTTCAAGGTTATTCTTTGGTTTTAACCAAAGTAAATTATACTGTCGTTTCGTGGGGTATTCTGCTTGGAATTCACCAGTAGAATGATATATTCTGCTAATGTCCCACTTTAGGTCTCTAGATTGTAGAGAGAACTATCATTAATGGATAGGATCATAGGTGCTTTATTTTGTGTGCTGGTAGTAAGGCATATGCTTACCTAGATCTTATCTGGTATTATTAATGATGGCCGTTTCTTCCCGTGTTTACACGGTATCGCTGGTTTTCCAGAATCCTTAGGGTAAGCGTTCCGGGTGTTAATCCGTGTGCATAATGCTATTTGCTATGCCTCGAAAGTCTGAAAGATAAATTCAGACATGGTCTATTTAGACCTTCAGTCTATTGTTTATTTTACAATAAATACAGGCACAAGTATGTCGTGAAACAAAAGCAGTAAACTACTTGCGCAAGATTCTTACCTGGTTTTGGGCTATGGAATTGATGTATTCAATAGTTTCCTTTTTAGCTTGGCTGAGGGACCGCATTTGGAGTAAAAATCTCCTTTGGGGACGCTGAGGTGAATTAAAGAAGCCCTGCACCCCATTTCGGCTTGATAAATCCCCATTGTGTAGTCCTTTCTTTATTTTTACAGTGCAATTTGACCCAAATTACATTTTTTCTTATTTGGTATGAGTGACGTTATTAGGCACATATTTAATGGTATGAATCTAATTATTAAATACATTCGTTTTTAGGTGGCGATGTTGATAATGAACTATACTTACTCACACATTGAACTATTAACAGGCTATGTGCTTAAATTGAGGTTCTCTCTCCTCCTGTTTGATTAGGATTCGAATTTGACATTCAGATTTTATCATTCAGATTGTATGCCACCCAATAGCCTTGTTGTGGCCTTCCTCGTCACTTCTAGTAAGAAATATAAGTTTTTGTTCCTTTTCTAACAGAATCCTTTTCTTTGAAGAGTTGGCATTGCCTTTTATAATCATCAGGACTGTCCAGTTGAATTTGTCATATCTGTGGTTTTGTCAACAAAATGTTTCATCATCGGTGCAAGTACAGTTTTGTTTTTTATGCAGCTTCTATGCTCGATAATACGAGTTTTTATCGTTCTGATAGTTTTGCCTATATATTTGAGCTTACATGGACATGTGAACACTGTAGACATGTGGGAATGCTATCTTCAATCTGTAATCTTTACAGTTTATGTAATCTTTTTCTATTTTTACGTGAATGCAAAGATGCAGATGCCTTGAATTTCATTTCAATTATGTTTTTAATAGATAATTATGACTATGACTCAAATTAGATTGCAACATCTACGTGGAAAACATTTATAAAAAGAGCACATTCTCACTATCTAAACAACTGCTATATAACATTTACGGGGTAATTCATGGATTATTTGCGCCGAAAAAAAAACGGGATTTGTGCACCATTCTGCCTGCAAATCCCTGTTTAACAAATGGGGATTTGCGGGCAGAATGGCCCACAAATCCTGTTTTATTTGGCGCAAATAATCCATGAATTACCCCCTTTAATTCTCTAAATGCTCAGATGTAGTGCTAAAATGAAAATTAAAGTGTTTCGGTCCCTGTAAATAGCACTTTGTGCTATACCGTACGTAACATTTAGAATATAATACAATACATACGTTCTAAATACACACACACACGTCTGTTAAAACCACACACAAATGTAAATATATGAAACAATTTCAAATCTGTAAAAATGTTTTCAAAGATCTTTGTACACATTAATATTCCTTAATTTTGCTACAACAGACAGATATATCTTAGGCGCAACTACTCCCCTATCACCGCAATCATAAAAACAAATGTCAGCATACAAACATACATGCATACAATCCCTACATGCATACATACATACACATTACAAAAAAACCTCACCTTACCTACATGCATCCTCCTAGAGTGCCAGCACCGCCACCTGAAAGATAAATTACCCTCCCCTCCTCTATGCAACGTAAACATGGTGAAAGACAGGAGAGGGCTCCCCTTCTGTCAGTCAGCATGTCTATGCTGATAGCGCAATAATGAAAGATGGAAGAGCCAGTCCTCCAATGATGCCCTGCCTACCATTGTTATGTATGCTCTATATGTTGCGGCAGAGCACAGTCCTGCATGCAAATAATGCATACGGGATTTTTCATCCTGCTACTCTGGGGACGGGGGCAGCAGGCACACAGGTGAGAGGGCAGCACGCCCCGGCAAAAGTGGAGGGCTGCCAATGATGTGAATAAACATATGCTCCATCATGACCACATATATGTCTATGATATGGACTTCCAGTTCTCTACACGTGGGATTATGTTGCTACACTATTGTGGTACTGCATGTCACCAAGTACAGGCAGTGTGTGAAGACATTGTGCATGATACATTCTAGTTGTCGATGCCTATTGTTCCTGTACATGGAGTCTCTCTGCTAATCAGAGAATGACAGTGTGCAGCAAGGCAACAATGGTTACATGTAACATTAAAGTCTTAATTTTCTTCCCTCCCATGTGTATAAATAATATAAGGTTGCAGACATAAGACTCTGACATGGAGCGGTTATTGTGGTTGGTATAGACTTGTACTACAATTAAAATAAAAAAAAAAAACTATCTTGCCCTGACACTAAGACGGGTTGTCCTGCCCCATAAACATTACTAATGTCACAGTCAGGAAGTAAAAACCCAAGAGTTCACATTACTATGTCAGAATCCTAGCACTGTCCTTCACACTCTATGTTTAACTAAATGAAAAGAAAGATGCCTTCCAAGTCCGGAGGAACTGGCTCCCTACCCGTGGACAAAAGGCAGCTCTTGTTTTATAAAGTTCTTAAGGTTCAAGCTCAAGTATTGGGTGGAATCTCTGTCTTGCCCAGCGTTCCTAAGGCTAATTATAAAGTTCTCAATTGGTGGGGGAATGTCTAGTTGCCACAACCAGGCTTTCTCAGTGTTCTCCAAACGGTAGTGGGTCCCTGACCCTGGCTGGCCGACCAGATTCCCTTTTTGCCAGGCACTGTGATTAAGAAGAGGAGATTGGATACATCTCCTAACCGTGGAGGGTCCCTCACCCTGGTTGGCAGACCTGGTTCTCCTCTACCAGGCACTGCGATGAAGAAGAGGGGCTTGGATGTTTTTCCATACCATGCACTGTCCCTGAACCTGGTTGACATATATTGTCCCCACAGTTCTTTTTGCATTCCCTTAATTTCACATACAGACTTGGTTTACTCCCCTGCCAAGTACTGTATTAATATGCTTTATTCTCACAGTTCTCTTGGTCTTCTCCCTTCTTAATTGACAGCCCTGGTATTGCAATTTAAGTTGTGAAAATATTGAGTGCTCTCAGCCCCCCACACATACTTTTTGGTTTTTGGTTGGGAAGCTTTTTTGGAGGGGGCACCACACATAAAATGTAATTTTCACAAACGGACAGTTTAACACAGAAGAGGGCCATACTTTAGTCTTCTCAGAGGAGAAGGCAAGAAGGATTTTACATCTCATTAAAATGAGAAAAAGTACAGCTAGATCGAAAGAAAAACCGGAGGAAGTGATTAAACAACTATAGGGATTAATTAGCAGGAGATCAACCAGCAGTTGCACGCTTTAACTCTGGTACAGAACCATACACCTCAAAGAATCTCGAGAGGTTTGAGAATTTCATTGGAACTGTACCTGTGTAAGGATAATACAGAGTTTGTAAAGGGATGTAGATTGATAACGAATACATGCTTACTCAACCTCATTCTGCTAACTATTGAAGAGTTGTCATTGTCTTTACACAAATTATATAGTGGGATAGCTTTAATGAAAGATAGTTTGAGTCAACTGACGGATCAGTAAAATCTAAAGTTCTGGACGATATTAATCTAAAATGTTAAATGTTTTCTCCCAAAAATAGGATGACAAGAGCTCACTTATTTGTTATATGCAGACAACTTGGTCTTGTTGGATAGGACACCAGTGGTTCTCCAGAGACAACTCAAAAACATGGAAGCATATACTGAACTGAACAATCTCACTATCAACCTGGAGAGAACTAAGGTGATGCAACTTCAGCTGTCTTGAAAGGGTAAAATATAATTTGTCTGGAGGATTGGCAGAGATGAACTGAAGGTAGTCTCACCCTTTAAATACTTGGGCTTGGTGAGCTCAGCAACCCTTTTGGAGAAAGCATACAAGGCCAATCTCATCGGGAACGTAGAAGCGCTGTTCAATCAAGCGTTAATCCTGAAGAAACATTCTGTGCCTTTTCCATGCAACCATGATTGACTTCTGCAAGGGTAAGGTAGTACCAACACTAATTTATGGCTCACAGACCATGGCAAATGCTTGTTGCCAATTTTAGTCGCTGCTAGAGGGAACATTTTGGAGGCGGGTTCTGGGCTTGCCAAAATCAATACCAATCCAGATTGCGAGATGAGTTGGGCCTTACTTCGCTGGGGGCTTCCGTGGATTGGAAATCTCTTTGTCTCTTCAGAAAGTACATACTACCGAATCCAGCCAAATGCTTCTAATTAATTCAGGAAGAATTAACAAAATATGGTAACACCATAGGCAGAAGCTGGGAAGCGAGGTGCCGCAATCTCCGATCAACAGCCAAAGAGTTGGTGACAAATCCAGACAATACCAAAAGAAAATTATGGGAAACAGACTGGATCCAGATTGGGACTGAGGCAAACAAATGTAAGTATAAGTTCCACAGGCAGCTGGAGCAAGAAGAAAAACTGTTTGGTCAGCCACAGTCCTATCTTAAAAAACCTTCCGGACTCCAACAATAGACTTTCCAGACTCCAACACTTGTGTATAGGCGCGTTATAAATGCCATATCATATCATATCATAACCTGGTGGATGAAACTGAGATTTACCCTACTGCCAACAAGGGA
The DNA here is from genome assembly GCF_040938575.1 of Ambystoma mexicanum. Classification (NCBI taxonomy): domain Eukaryota; kingdom Metazoa; phylum Chordata; class Amphibia; order Caudata; family Ambystomatidae; genus Ambystoma; species Ambystoma mexicanum. Next base: position 482,502,890 of record NC_090926.1, read on the forward strand.
GTATGTAGGTTCTGTACACAGGCAGCATCCCTTGAAATGCTGCAGCATCTGGGGTCGACTTGTGGGGCACTATCAGAAATGAGATCTAAACATCTGGCCATGTTCACTAAAACCACAGAATCCTTATCAGCAGTAGAATGGTGGACATAGGTCATAAGAGTGCAACATGTGAGCTTGTCCATCGCCATGATTGACTTCTTTGAAGAATGCCTAAACTCAACTGGGTAGCCACATTGGACACAATCTATTGGAGGGGGGCAAACCGGTTCATCTGGGTTTGATAAACTAAATGAGAACCGATAGTATAGAGGAACGGCCTGCAAATGGGCTTGAACTCACTGGAATTTAACCACTACTGGTCTACTAAGGCTCACCGTATCATCTACGGAAACTGTTTGCTTTCTCACCATCGCCTGAGGGGGAGAAACCAGTTTAATGGGGATTGGACAAATTGAATGAGAACTAATGGTCTGGAAGTACGGCCCGCAAATGGGCTTGGTCTCAATGAAATAACTTAATACACCATCGATCTGTCAAGGTTCACTGGATCACTTGCCGCAACTGCTTGCTTGGGGATAAATTGTATATGAATTAATGGGAAATATGGCTTTGTAAAATGTTTTGTAATAAACTAATTATACAATAAAAACCTTCAAATAATCTAAAATTGGAATCTTACCTGAGGGAATTAGAATCCATGAAAAAGAGATCATTTTGCAGGGATACACTAGACTACAAGTTAGATATAGTATTGGTATTGGTATTATTTATTTATATAGCGCCTATACATAGCACTCAAGGAGGGTGAGGACACAGGGAAAAAAACAACAGTCGCTCAGAGCACTTGAAATTCGGAGACGATAATAGAGTAATTACGCTTAATACATATTATTAAGTTGTCAGACATTCAATAAGACTGCCCGCAATTCTGCAGTTTTACCATGCAATTAGGGGTGAAGACAAGGGGGAACAGACAGACAATATTCAGGCACGGTGCATTCAGATTTTCCAAGCTCACAGACGGTGACAGGGAGAGGGAGGTCCAAGTGCAGAGAGAGCCACTCTCTTGGTTTAATTTTCAATTGCAGTGAAGGTGGGTGTAGGGACCGGTAAGACTCTAAGGTACACCAGTCCGCGAGTCCGCAGAGTTGTTAGGGGGAAGAGGGAGAGAGGGAAAGAGTAGATCGATAGGTTAGCTGAGACAAGGAAGAGGAGAAATGGACGGTCTGGTGGAATTTCTGAAACTTAAGAAGATTAGGTTCAAGACGGAGGGCGGCAGGGAGGCTATTCCAAAGGGAGGCAGGACAGTAATACTGTCAACACCAGTTGAACATAGGGGTTTCTTCATAGACCAAAGATGGTAAAGAGAAGACACGTCACAGAGTATATTGTTGGATGCTTCAAGTATTGGTTCTTAAGACAGAAAATGAATAGTTGAGAGAGTAGAACAATTGCTTGAAGAAATACCAGTTGAAAGGGGAGAACAATCTACAATCCGGGAAGTGACGTTTTTAGAGGACAAAAAAGAACAAGGAGGGGCACAAGGAAAACATCCTCAAAGGAAGGCAACATACCCTCCGAGGAACATCTCAAACTACAAATGCACACAATTTCAACTATGAGAAAGATTTGTCATTTGTAACACAGTAGTCAGTTACCCTTCTGAGGGAGGAGATATATTTTTACAAATTGATGAAAAAAATTAGACCTAAAGTATTTTTGATGCCATAGAAAAAGAAGAGAAAATATGTCTAGAGACTTGTGAATACTTGAAAATGATGTCTAAAAGTGAATTATTTCCATTAGTGCAGAACCCCACATTAGAGTGGCTCCAAAAATAAGTATTGAAGATTTACAGAAAGGTCATTTTAAGAAAAGGAAATTTGGCAACTTTTTAGAGAATTAGAGAAGAGTCATCAAAAAACTGTGGGACAATAAAGAGATCATTTTCAAGCCAGCGGATAAAGGTAGGGCTTTAGTATGTATGAATCTGGTGGATTTCATAGAGGTAGTGAGATGTCAATTAAATGACGAGGATGTATATATGAAGATTCATCATGACCAGAGAGAGGAGATTATGAAAATCATCGAAGGCCCAGTGATAGAAGCAGAAGAGAATGGTGGATATCTTAGAACATTGCTGTATTTCTGAAGAAAAAATATCCCATTACACCAATATTCTATGTGCTACCTAAGGTGCATAAAGATTTAAAGAAACCACCCGGCCACCCTGTAGTGGTGCCATTGGGGAGTTTATTAGAAATTCTTTCACAGCATACAGATTGGGTGCTTCAGCCCTTGATTCAGTCAAGTTACTCTTATGTTCAAGATACTGGACATTGTCTAAGAAGACTTAAAGTGGCAGACATTGAAGAGGATTATGATCTTTGTTTTCTAAGGATGTTGTTAGTCTCTACACTAGCATTCCACATAAAGGTGGTATTGACGCAATGGAATGGTTGTTGCTGAATGATGATAATTGTCACTCAAACAAAGTATTTGTATTAAGTTTGTTGAAAACAGATTTTATTGAACAACTATTTTTATTTTGATGACCAGTTCTATATCCAGTTATCTGGAACATTGATGGGGTCAACCATGGCCCTGGTGTTCACAAATAAAAATATGTTGCATTTTGGAACAAGAAATGTGCTAGAAAATACTGAATGGAAAGTTCATTTGAAGATGCACGTCAGATACATAGATGATGTATTTAGAATGCGGCATGGGACAGAGGATTGGCAGTAGGAGTTGTTTGACCTTATGCATTCATTGCACCCAAGAATGCCATTTACTACACACATGAACAAAGAGAGAATTCAATGTTTTGATGTTAAAGTGATCAGGAGGGAAACTTGGTTGGAAACCACCATTTACTCTAAATTGATGAAGAGGAATAGTTTATTGTTGGCGAGTAGCTTCCATCCAAAGAGAACACGAGAAAGTACTCCTTTCAGCAAATATATAAGGTATAGGAGAATAATATCAACACAGGAAGAATGTATAGCGAAGAGTCAAATATTGAAGGAGAAATTCATTATACGTCAAAACCCGAGAGAGAAATTGGAGGTTTAATTTCAGAGATGATCTGCTACAGAAAATTGTTAAGAAAGAGGAACCGGGGTCGGTTCATGAAAGTACTTATTCATCTCAAATTAGGAAAACAAATCAGATTATTAACCAAAATTGGCACAATTTGAAATTAAATCGAATTCTGGATAGATTATTTCTGAATGCACAAACTTTCATCTATAGAGTTAGTCATTGAGAAATCTATTGTTGAAGGCAGAGATCAGAGAACAAGGTGAAGGACAGAGTGAGTGGAGAGGGACACAACCATGTGGACATTGCCAACATTGTCACAATAATATGAAAGGGAATACATTTAATCATCCATACACAGGAAAGAGTATTGCATTACAACAGTTGTGTACTTGTGATTCAATGGAAGTAGCATATGGTATTTGTTGGCCATGTGGGCATTTCCATGCATGCATGACAAAAAGGAAGGTGAAGATCATATGGGCCAAGCACAAGTTGAATGTGCGAATGAAGAGTGAAAGGTCACCAGTAGCAGCACATTTTTAAGAGGCAAGTCACACGGTGGCATAAATGAGGTTCATAATTCTTGAGCAGGTAAAATTACCTCTGAGAGGAGGTGATTTAGGGACAATGTTACTGAGAAGTGGGATCTGGTGGATTAAGAAATTAGATGCATTCATCACAATGGGCATGAATGTCGAGTGGGGTCTTTCCCCATATCTGGATAGATGAAGAATTGTAGTTAGTAATGTGATGAATAATGGAGGGGATAAATACATATGTGTAATAGGGACAGATTGTTAATATAGTGATTTCTGATGATTAAAGAAAGGGATCTGATGTTTTTTTAATTTTTGTAATTTGTTTGAAAAATAGGATAGTAGTAGGTTGAAAGGCCCTGACTAATGGTGGGTTGAAATGGTAAGACATAGAAGGAGCATGTTGTTTTGAGGGAGGGTTTGCTCTACATTAGGCATAGTTGAATCACTCAGTGGTAGATAGAGGGTTGTGAGGAGAGAGAATTGAGTAGTTACAATTGGAAGGAGGGAATGGTTCATACTAGGTAACAGACATAACGGCCATCTTGGAGTGGAACATGGAACATGGAAGATGTGTCAGTATTTATTGATTGTACTGATGAAGAATGTTGTCAGTAAACATAGAAGGGAGAGGGAGTGGTGTTTCAACTGTTTTATGTTGCTACAACTCTGGTCACAACATTAAATTGAAGAGTTCCGCTGGAAATGTGTGTGGTGGGCACACAAATAAGGTGATGAGTAAGTGCTATTCTATAGCAGTAGGGGCCCATAGAATTTAAGAGAGGAGATAGAGATAAAATACTTATAGAAATAATTTGATTGACATGTGGACATTAATAGGTGGAGGCCGCTTTAATATTAGCCATTTTGGAAAGTATAAAACAGCTGAGTCAGAGAGGTTCCGGTTTGGAGTCCACTGCATGGTGAGCATAGGCACTGTGGAGAAAGTTCACATATCCTTGATGGTAAGTTTGCTACATGGTTGGGGTATACATTATAGTTTAAAATGGGGGCAGAGTTGGAAGTCTGGGAAAAAGGGGATAGTTTGCAAGTTATGTTAAAACATGGTGGATAGTTTTGAAGTGGGGCTAGCTGACTGGAAATTCGAATAAAAGGGAAGCTGAGGACATACTATTTGATAACCTTGAAGGAGTAAGGTAAGCAAATGAGTGTTGAGATATATGAATATTAGATTGTGGTCTATGAGCAAACCTACATCAAAGGTAATATCCTGTTTTGTAGGTTTTAAATATCTTAAGGAATACTGACAAATATTTGGGAGTGAGGAATATTCACAAGAATTGAAACAGGTTTGTGACGGTTGTGAGCTTTTTTCCTATGTAGGGCGATTTTGAGGGGGAGAACAAATTTAATTCAGAACCATACATTTATACAAGTTTCATTATTTATTAGGGCACTACAGCAGATTCTCCTGAAGACGGAATGAGATTCTCAAAATGCGTAGAAATTACTCAGAGGAGCAGAGTGGAATACAGTCTCGGAACCGCTATGAGTTAAATTTTTGAGAAATTGAATTCTTGATTTACACTTTATAGTTTGTAAACTAAGTACTCGCGAGGGGAGTTTATGCATCACAATTGAATAAATATTGTTCTAGGTGAAAGAGTCAATATTCGTGTTACAAAAAATGTAATTGTTTGTATATAGGTAGAATATTTTCTGTTCTGATTTCAGAAGTTAAAACTATGAATTATATTTACACATCTTGTGTTTCTGAATAATCTTGCTTAAAGAAATATATACAAATATTAATATTTTCTTTTTAAAACACATATGTACGATTTATGTTATATTCAGTTAAATGACTCTCTGAATTTGTGAACATTAGGAAGGGTGTTAATGACCTGATTGAAGCGCACCTGAGATCCTCATCTCACATGGGGAGGTTTTGTATATTTATTTTGTAGACACACCAATCTAGAGCCTGGTTGGTTTTCCCATGAGCACCAGACAAGTAGAAATGAATGTCAGATACAGAGAATTGCATTTTTTGTTGTGGAAATATTGAGTGCACCCCCCACACACACCTTTTTATTTCAATGTATCACTCCCTCAGTTCTCTTCACAGTCTTTTGACCTCACATGCAGACTTGGTTTACTCTCCTGACAAGTACTGTCTTCATATATCGTATTCTCACAGTTCTCTTTGTATTCTCCCCTCTTAACTGACATTCCTGGGTGTCTTCCCTCCAAGTACTGCCACAAGCATAATTAGGTATCGTTGTTAGATGATATGTGCTTTTCAGGTAAGGGTACCAGCCACTTTTCACATTGTTATACTGCTTTGCTTGTTCTTTCTCTTAATGTCCTATAGGCGTTATCCTTTTTCCCCCATTGTTCCTTGACTTTAAGGTTCTTCACACCCTTTGGGGACCGCTAACCACAGACTCGGCCACCCAATTACCTTTAGGGTCTTGGCTGCAGCCCTCCGGTTGGCCGCATGTTTCCTCTTTCCTTTCTTCGGCTCGTGGCTTTCTGGGGCTCTTCTCAGCTTGCCACAGCAGCTCCATGGCACTTGTCCCTGTTTAACATGTAACTCATCGTTGGACAGCATGGTCCTACAGTGCCACACTGCTGGCGCTCTCCCAATCTGGCTTTCTGCTTCTCTTGCCATGTCTGTGGTACACTTTGCTACTCGTTGTTCCGCATCCTGGTCATCCCCTACTGTTCAACACAATGAGCATTCACCACGCTCTCAGATCATCTGTGGAGGATCTGACAGACAGGTTGGACCGTTGTCTGTTTTTATGCTGGCATTAGGTATGGACTGTTGTTGAACACTGCACCGTTCACTGAGTTTCCTCTATTTGATCGTCTGGGATCCGCACTTCTTCCTCATCACGGTCCTTTGGCTTGAATACTCATAACTACCTCCACTCTTACTTGTCTCAGTCCTTTCTACTGCCTGAGTTCTACAGAAGTATACCAAATAGGAGGGCAGCGGTGGATTGAGAGGGAGGAAGGGGAGGTAGAGGTTTTGGGTGGAACCACATTCTCCTATAATAGTCGTTACTGGTCCCATAAGGGATCTCCCCTCCCATAAGATCCACCCGCTGAGTACCATCCCAGGGGACTATCAGGTAACAGCCTCACCTCCCGTCCTCATGGGACGAAGCTCCCCCTATGGAAGCAGTGACAACATCTTGGGATTCCTCTCAACAAGCATTGTAGCACAAGGTGGATGGGCCCCCTTTCCCAATTATTTTCCCCTTCCAGCCCAGCTCTGTATCACCTACTATAGCTCGGAGGTAGTTTTGGTCATTTTGTTAAGAGCTGTCTGAAAGGCTCTTTTCTTTCATGATTAGACAACAAGTGATGCATGTTGCAAACACAGCAGTGGAACATCTTGAAAGTAGGGTGTTTATTGGGAAGGTAATTGATTACCTACCTTAGGCACGTGGACATCCTTCCATGTCACTTCTCCAATTTCATCCCAATGTACGCACACCCAATTGTGAATCAGTGCAGGGCCTGCCACAATGACATATTAAATGATTCCCCCATGGAACACAAAGTGAATCTGCAATAAAACGTATAAAGGTGTTATGCATGGTATTATGAACTCATAAACAGTAGTTTGATCATTTTGGCATCTGAGTGGTGGCATGGGACAATGTAGGTTTCCGCTTCCTTCTTCCCCTCTGTCATTTTCTCCTATGCTCCTATTCCAGTTGCCAAAATGATAAAAACCCACACAGAGCCTTAATACATTCATAATAAATTGCATAAGCCCAACAGGCAAATGTAAAGCACCCTTTGTCTCTGCCCCTCAGTGGCTACCCAGTCAAGGCTGTCCTCTGTAGCTCTTTTTTGTTGTGCTTAGGGGTGAGGGATCGATCTAGAACATGCCTGGAACATAATGATGAATGGATGACAGCAAAGAGGCTAAAACCAACCCTACCGTAACAAAACAAAACTAACACTATGCAATCAAAGACCTTCAAGCAACACCACAATCCCTAGATCTGATGAGATGGGTGTATGCCCAGCTCCATCATCCAGCATGGTAAGAAATCTTGGAGAACAATGAAGAGCACCCTCATTCTAGAACATCAGGTCAAAGACATTGTCAGAAGCTCCTCCTTCCACCTCCACACTCTATGTCACAGCTTACCTTCCTTTACATTTAGCCACAGAGCCATGCGTGTCATTTCACTAGTATTACCCAGACTAGAGTATGCAAACAGCCTCTATCTCACGATCCAAGACTACCTGAACAGAAAACTACAAAAAATCTGAAATCAAGCGCCAAGACTACCATTGAAAATGAAGACATTCAAAGATATCAAGTTAGAACTAGCTAACCACCATACCATTGACTCCTTGTAAAACAAAGGGGTTATTTAAAAACTGAGTGCATTGCAAAGGGCTACTACCATTGAGGACATTTCAACACTTCACACCTTCTTGAAGACTAAGGTCCTGCAATGCTGCACTGATTTTAGTCCCTACCTTTTATAAGGAGGAGCCTCATTATCCTTTCTGGCCATGAAACTCTCGAACTCCCTACTTAAACATCTCCACCTGATATTCAGGAAACAGCTCAAGAGTTGTCTCTCCAACCAACCAATTTGAAAGAAGGGAAAAAAGCAAAGCAACAAAAGCTATACAAAATACATCCTCCCAAAAGTAGGCAACATGATGTATAAATGGACAATGTATTTAGAGAGCCATGCAAACATGCCATATTGTAAGAGCAACTCCCTCTCCTCCTGCTAGTGAGGAGTGTTCACACTAAGCTCATCTCTGCTTATATGAATCAGTGCTACCTTGAATAATAATAATAATACTGTAACATAACTCTCCATTCAACTGAGAATTATCTTAGAATACCCTCTACCACTGTAAAGTAACATTGAAGGGTACACTACCAAGCTATGAATCCTGAATGCATGACACTGAAGCTTCCCAACATCTCTGAAAGTAATCTACAAATATGAGCTTGGAAGCAACAATACCCCACCCTCTTCCCGCTATACACCTCTCCCATCCCTCAACTACCAGACTTTCATTAAAATGAGTGAAACCTTACACTTCACTCAATTCCTTCAGATGGCACACACCAGGTCTAGTGCGCTTTAAGGGCAGCTATCATTCCCGTGTTAAGTCAACACCTACCGTTTAAATTGATGTTTCACAACCTGTATGTCTTCCCTACAGCTAACATTTGCACGTCTATACCCATCATTAAACACAGAGTTTTCATATTAGCATACAGGTAACGGGAACTTCACACCTGCAGCCAACATCACTCCTGGTTTTCTGCATCTATTTTTCCTGCTGTTGGAAAAAGACCCCCACATCTGCCTTTATTCCGTTGCCATGCACAACAAGGCCAACGACACTGGTAAAGGATGCTATATAAAACCTTATTTGTTTATTTATGTCAGTATTTGTTGAGCGCCACAAACCCAGTCCTCAGAGCTCTGTGAGATAAACAAACATAGAACATATACCAACACAACCTATCACCCACACGAGACTTAATGAATTTCTTTATTAAACAGGAATGTTTTGAGATCATTTTTAAATGTCGAAGTGCATGGACAGACATGCAGTGCAAGGGGTAGGTTGTACAATGCTTTAAGAGGCCAAGCATCAAAGCTTGTGGCTCCATATCTTGTCAATTTACGTGGTTGGCTCAAGGATATGCCTTCATTTTTTTAATGTGTATTTGATTCTTCAAGTAATGTGGTGCAGACTAGGCCACACATTTCTTGGTTATTGTTAAAATGTTATGTTTGATGCAATGTTGCACCGGGAGCCAGTGAAGATCTTGGGGGTCTATCGGAGGTTGGAGGTAAGGGATAAACGATGCCAGTAAAGGATTACCGGCATCGCTTACCGCTCCGTGCTATTCCGACCAGCCAAAACGCTATTAGCGGCATCGTAAATAACGGTGCCTCTAATAGTGGAATGGGCACGGGCACGCGGGCCATCATACCGGCAATAGCGGCAAGCTGTAAACTGGAGGAGATCACAAGTGAAGCGGACATGCAAATACCGGCATCATGAAGGCGTTAAAAGTGGTTTCTGGCATGCCGTAATTACCAGCATCTCTGACCAACTGTAAAATGCCATGTGCAGTGTTTGCAACTGCCACAGGTGCACACCATCAGCACAGGTAGAGGCAATGGAGTCTGGGCCTGACCAAAAGGAGCACACCCACACACCACACCCCTTTCCACACCATGATCAATCCAATAGTAGCATCAACACTTCAGCTGGAGGACATGTATACATTGCAACACCAGCAACAATACCAACACCAACAGCAGGCACCACAGAGGAGACACAGCAGGAGAAGGAGGGTGAGACAGGCCCAGCATGCGCCACCAGTGCAGCCAGCGTAAAAACACATGCAGCCCCTGATCCTAAACATCGGAGCCAGTCCCTCCAATTCAACCCCGCAGCACAACCACACCCTGTACCGTCTGGACCGGGACACCATCAATACCAATGTGGACATGATACACGATTGTCAGCCTCATTGAAATACACACTACCATCCCCCCTCTACTGAAGGTAGTGTCGGTGCTCCACTTCCTTTCCACAGCCACCTACCAGCACAAAGTGTGGTACATGCATGGCATATCACCACCCTCATCCACTTGCATCCTGAAGCAAGTGCTGTATGCCCTCCTCAAGCACACAACGGAATACATATCCCTACCACGGACTCCCCAGGAGATTCTTGAAACAAAAGCTGGCCTCCATGCCATGGAGGTGGTTTACCGCAGTCGCAAACTATACCACTACAAACAGGTGCAGATGGTAGACGATGCAAGCAAGATCATCACACATTGTCATGCCCGATATCCCGGATCAACCACAGGAATGCTGCATGTCACCATGGGAAAAATCAGTGCAGAATGCCTTACATTGCAGAGCCTACTGCCAACACTACCCATCAGAAAATCCTAAAGAACACAACACATCACTAAATTTACACAAACACAGCTGTATGTGTACACAATGCATGAGCTACAATACGGCAGAGCACACCGTGTATCATCTTGAAGATGCAACCCACACCATTATTCCATGGCACAGGACACATTGAGGGCCTAAAAATGGCGTGCATACAACCAGGGACATGTGCATGTGACCTACGATAATCTGCCGACATGTGTGACTAGTACAGCTGTCCATCAACAATTGATTGACATATAGCTTATTATGCCTCCCATGCAGGTGATAGTGGCTATTCCTTGATGCCGTGGCTCATCACCCCTGTCCGCAACACACAGAACAGGCATGAGGAGGACTACAATCGATCCTACACCCTTACCCGTGTGGTCACTGACCAGACCTTTGGCCTGTTGAAGGCATGGTTTTGCTGCCTTAGGCCATCAGGTGGGGCACTCCTCTACAGGCATGATAAGGTGGCCAAGACCATCATGGCATGAGTTATGCTGCACGACATGTTTATCCGACGCAACGTGCCCCTGACCCCTGACATTGAACTGCTACCACCCGGTGATGATGAAGGAGATGACGAAGAAGTGGCTGCACATCATTGTGGTACCGATGCACAGGAGGGGCGTGCTGTGTGTCAGTCAGTAATTGCACAATATTACTGACAGGCATGGCTGCAGAGGGTGACATGATATTCTGACAGAGGCCACTGGGTGTGCAGGTACATGCACGCTATGCACTATATATAAATAAATGACACATGCACAATGATGAACGTCCACTCAGGTCTTGCTTTTGACACAACGGTTGTAATAAATATAACATTGATAAGGTGCAATAACCCTCCACCACCCTCACCCCCCACTCCCTCCCGCCACAACTCCCCCACACACCCTCACCCACCTCCACCTCCCCCCACAACTCCCCCACACACCCTCACCCCTTTCCCCCTCCCCCCAAAACTCCCCCACACACCCTCACCCCCTCCCCCTTCCCCCTTCCCCCACAACTCCCCCACACATGTCCCATCAAGTCTCCAATGCCTACATGAGGCTGCCCAGACTATCAATTCACACTCCCTGGACCAGGTGGCGGCATGTCTGGCCGACGAAGGGTGCGTGATGACCTGCGGAGCGGGCTCGTCTGGGTCGACCTAGACGATGAAGGTGTTGCCGCCTGCTCGAACTGGGTAGCCGGACGCCCTTCCTCCATGGCATCGGCTATGCGGCCTAGTTCCTGGCTCAGGGCAGAGACCTCCTTGCAGAGGTGGCTAGCATTTTCTGCAAATATTTTGCCCATGGAGGCAGTGTTCTCAGAGATGGTCCTGCCTAGAGAGGCGATGTTCTCCCGCCACTCCTGCCTAGCCTGTGTGTTGTCCTCAACAAACTGTCACACAAAGGCAGCAAGCTGTTCTGCACGCTGCGGCCCTGCGGGTCCACCTATGGAGGTGGATGGTTCCTGGCTTTCCTGCTCAGCCTGTTCAGCCTCAATGCTCTGCAATATGGGACTGAAGTTCCCTTCCATTTGCTCCTGCCCAGACTGCTCTGGGGTTGTGGTGTGGTCTGTTTGAAGGGATGATATTTGGGGGGATGCCGGTGGACTGTGCGGGGCAGTTCTGATGTATCGTCCTCAACGGGCACCCATAACTCATCCTGTGGGTCCTCCAGAGCCTGGGGTGCTGTGGCTGCCACCTCCCCAGCCAAACTTGACTCCTCAGAGTGTGGTGCCTTGGCTGATTCCTTAGGCTGTGCAATGGGTGTTGGTGCTCTGGCCTCTACGGCCTTTGGTGGCACCGGTGTACTGGCAACCTGGGGTGTCTTGCCGGTTGGTGCATGGCAGCTGTCATGGTCAGAGCCTGTGGGGGTCGAAGAGAGGGACGGCATGAGTGATGTTTTGATAGGCATCATACATACATTTGAACAATTTATCATCCACACAATTGAGGGTAATAGGCATTTGAATTTGGATGATCACGTTGTTTGATTCATGGGTGGGTTATGCAGGCATACTTCGGGGTCACTCATGTTGGCCAAGAGCTATGCTATAAGACATGCATATTTGTTGGGGCCTGCATGCTGTGTGACTTAAGGCATTTACATCTTTGAGTGGTATGTGTAAGGTACGCCATTGCCTTGCTGCAGGCATCTGCATGTGTCTGTGATGCGTCCGCCTACTTTGCTGGGAGTGTGTGTGTGTTGGACAATGGCTTGCCTCTTTGGATTGACATATTGGTTGACTTTCATCAGACTCTGCATTACAGTGTTTTCTTAGGACACTCACCTCCATCGGCCGATGTTGTGGTGCCACACTCCATCTCGCTGACACCTTCTATCCCCTCAATTCCGATCATGCTGATGCAGATGTCCTCCCATGGGGTCAGCTTGATGGGTGAGCTAGGACCTCCTCCTGTTGCCATTGCCTGGCTCCTGTTGTTGGAGAGTATGTTTCTTACTCTGAATCGCAAGTCGCCCCAGCGCTTACGGCAGTCTTTTGTGGTGCGTGGGGTGTTTCCAACTGCACTAATTTTCTGTGCCACAAGTGCCCAGATCTCTTTTTTTAAAGATGGCCTCCCTCTTCATGCTGTTGTCAAAGACAATCCCAGCATGCTACTGCAGTTTCCCGGCTAGCATCTCCAACTCATCCTCGTTGAAATGCTCCTTGTGCTGGCGGGCAGCTCCCTTCTTAAGGGCCTTGGGCATTGTGGTGTGTTTGGAGATGGTTTTCTGACAAACAGCAGAGTCCCACAGGTCCTGTGTGCTGAGGATGGCAATGGATTGTGTTTTTAAAGCTGGCATCCATGCTCCTTCCCGTTCCTGTGCGATGACGCTACTTCCGGTTCCGCTTATTTACGGTGACCGTTATTAGCGGTCACCGCTAAAAGCGGTCACCGCTAATGCCGCATTGGTTCATAGCGGTAGTGCTATCTGCGCTATGCATGATGCAGCTAAGTGCATTTTTCGTGCCTTTAACGGCATAGTGGTAATGCCCTTACTGGCATGGCGCAAAGCTCGTGCCCGCAAAGTCGTAATAGTCCTCTATTAGCGGACTAATGACTGCACAGACACGCTATTTGCGCCATACCGGTAAGGACCGTTACTTACCTCCAACCTCGGAATGACCCCCTTGTCTCAGAGAAGTAACATGTTCGCCTCTCTTGAGGCCATGAAATAGCTCTAATCAGACCATTTTGTGTGGTCTGTAGCTTCTTAATTTTCCTTTTGGAAGTGCTCTCCAATAGGCTATTGCAATAATCAAAACACAAATGAATCAGACTAGCAGCGAATACTGCTCTGTTTTCTAAAGATTAATATGGGCTGATTTGATACAAAAGCATATTTAAATTAGTACAAGAGTGCTAATAGAATCCACATTTTCACAAAAAGACATCTGAGCACCAAAGTAGACTCCCAGAGTCTTCACGTGGGGTGCTACTTCGATAGTGCAGCCTGCAATGTTAAAATGTGAGCACCTCAGATGCAGATTTATTTAATCTGGCCCCAGATCCTCCAATGAGGAGCTCTATCTTGCCATCATTTAAAGCAAGGGAGCTATTGCACATCTTTTGTTGCACCACAGCATACATTTTATTAATTTCACCTGAATTCTGATCATAGTCTCTTGTTAGTTTAAAAATAATTTGGGAATCATCAGCATAGTTTGTGTATAACACACTGAAGTCGCCCAGCAAGTAAAAAAAAAAGCCTCATATAGATGTTAAGAAGAGTAAGGCTTAACCAGGAGCCCTGTGGAACTCCAAACTCCACTGAGACCGGGTGTGCTTATGAAGTAGCCATAGTATTTCTCAAGTTCATTGGGCCCAGAAAAGATTTAAACTAGGTTGCTGCATTTTCTGGGCATGTTCCGTTGTGCCCCCACCCACCTCTGTTCCCATGTTGTTCCGTTGTGCTCCCCACCCCTCTCTGGTCCCCCGTGATGTTGCGTTGTGCTCCCACCTCCCTCGGGTCCCCCATGATGTTTTGTTGTTCCCCCACCCATCTCTGGTCCCCTGTGATGTTCTGTTGGGCCTCCCACCCCCTCTTGTCCCCTGTGATGTTCCATTGTGCCCCCGTTCTTGCATACAGGTGTTGCCTGGTTTGCTTGATTCTTCTACCCTGCTTCCCTTTTCCCCCTTCAGCCTCTCCTCCCCCCCTACATCTTACCTCTGCAGAGGTCTGTCCGGATACATTCTGGTTTCACTATCACTGTCTTGCAGCCAATGCTTGGATTTGACTTTTATGGGCTTCATTGACTCACGGTGCGTCACCCTTTCTGAACTCTCATGCTGGACTTCCCCTGCATCTTGTACTCATGGTGGCCCTGAATCCTGTTGTTCCCATCTTCATCTTCAATCCTGGCTTGCATTTGCTGAACTCTCGCAAAACTATGTGTTACTACTTACTTCTGCAATTGTATTCGCTCTGCCCTCTTGCTTCTCCACTCTTTTTCACTGCTTACTCTCAGTTCTTTCCTCCTCTCCCTTTCTCCCTTTTCCTATCTCCTCACCTCCTCCCCTTACTTTCTTCTATGCACTTACTCTATCAGAATTGTCCTTTGACCTAATATGATAGCAACCTTGTTTGTTCTCCTCCCTCTTAGATTATTTTATTTTTTACATTTGTATAGCGCACAAACAGCCCTCGGGCATCGTGGCGCTGTTACTTGAGGGGAGCTTAGTTACAGGAAAGGTACAAGTGGGTTATGCATTTGCATGTTTTACATTTGCCTCCCCCCACCCCCAGCCCTATCTGAAATGTCTTCAGGTCTAGTACGATAGTCTCCTGTTTTGTTCCTCCCCTCCCTTTCTACATCCCTCTCCCTCACCTTTTGTTAATCTCCAGCTCTACCAGAAATGTCGTCAGGCCTAGTACAGTAGTCACCTGTCTGTTTCCATTTCCTTCCCACTCTCCCCCTCCCTTCCTTATCTATGTCTTAGCTCTTGCACTATCTGAAATGTTGCCAGGCCGAGTATGATAGTTAATTTCACTTTCCTGTTGTTCATGGTCATGTATGAATGTCACTGTATTTTCCCTTGTTCCCTCCATTGCCTTGAAACACTTTGAAACATATTTTGTATAGGCGCTATATAAATAAACTATCAAGATCAAAAGCTGCTGATAAGTCTAGGAGCATAAGAAGAGCAGTTTGACCTTCATCTATAATCATGGTCATATTGGCTATTAGATCCAAGAGTACTGACCCGTCCCGTGTCATGCTCTGAAACCTGATTGCCGATGTTCCCGTATTTCATGACTTCCAATACATTCCCGAAATTGAATGCATGCCACACATATATGTCCATTTCATAAGAAATTGCATGTTTGAGATCGGTCTATACTTACTTGCCTCATCAAAGTCAAAATATTTTTTTAGCAGTGGTAATATCCACGCTTCTTTGAGGGATTCATGAACAAAAGACTCCTGGAAGGATGCATAATTAGTTGAGTGGTAGAGGGACGCAGGCCATCTAGTCAACCTTTCATGGTTTGAGCGAGGCAGATGTCACATAAGCATGAAGTGCGTTTGAGGTTACAAATAATAATTCGGATCTCCTCTTCCGAAACCTGATGGAATAAAAACATGGGTATATCCCCTTCAACCTTCATATCTACAAACGACTCCAGCACCTCCCAAATGGGTTCCTTATATAGAGTTCTAGACGGTTCAATGGCATGCCTGTGTTTCGTAATTTTACTTGTCCGTTCATCCTAACATTATTGCACCATGCACCTGTAATGGTGTGGAATCCTTTTGACATTGTTTTGCCTTTAATTTCTTTCAGAATAGCGAAAAGTTTCTCTAGGTCAAGATTTAGCTTTAATAATTCCCTAGTTATACATGAGCTGTTTTCCCTTAACAATAGACTGCTTGCATTTCTTTATTGACATTTTATGAATTTGCAATGACCCATCGCCTGTCTTTTTCTGCCAGGCTCTTTGTGCCTGTCTTTTTGCTTTTCTAAGTTCAATAGGACTATCGTTGAACCAAGCGTTTTTCATGGTTTCTACATGTATGACTTTAGCTCTTATGGGTGCAAGAGCACCCATTGCCAAATCTAAGGCCTGCTGGATATGTTCTACAATTAGGTTGATGCCTGAACTCTGTGTTATCTTAGACAGAGTGGGTGCAACCAAAGGGGTGATCATTGATGGGGTCAGATTCATTTTCATTTCGGACATCTGCTGTAGTCTTGGGCTGGAGACAGTATGGGAAAGGGCCCCAGGTAGCATTACTACATGCAATCGAGAAGTTATCCAACCAGAGCACGGCTCAGTAATTGAAGAAAAATGTAAAAATGTTATGCTAAAACCCAATGTAGACAATTACCACTAGCGTGCGTGGCTGTGTTGTTAAGCTCACAAAATCCAAGGGCTTCCAGAGCCTGCGTCATGAATGTTGCACCTAGGTCTGCATTATTGTTAGGCCATAGGTTAAAGTCAGCCAGCAGCAAGAAATTACTGCAGGGTTTTAGATTTTTACTAAATTGCAGGAACCAACTGTTCTGGTGTAGATAGGTGGCCTGTACAACACATAGGGCCTCATTATAAGGCTGGCGCTCCCGTAATGAAGGGGGCCGGTACGGGACCGGCCCCCTTCATTCCCGGAGCGCCGATTATGAGCTTCCCATCGTGGGACCCGGATCGCAAGCCTGCTAAAACCAGGCGTGCTTTCCGGGTCCCGCGAGGGGAAGAGGGAGGCAATAACGGGCCAGATGTAATCTGCCCGTTATTACCTCCCTCCCCATTGCCATTGAACCCTATGGGGGCTCAAATGGGGATGGGTTCCTGCAAGGAGGAATTACCGGGTCCTCCTATGTCAGAGTAACCCAGTAAGTCCCCATTGCAGGAACCCGGTAATGGAGCCCGGAACGGAGGCAGCCATGGAGCTAATAGCTCCATGGCTACCTCCATTCTCGTAATGAGGCCCATAGACACTAATCGATGTAATAGGATTCACGCTCAATTTAACAAATAATACTTCACAATGCTCAATAGCTACGCTATTACACATATGTATCTTGAAAGAGTCTCGATAGAAAATGGCCACAAAGGCCCTTCTAGCCAGGGCACAATCAACTCTCATGAATCTACACCCTGTAGGTGTGGCCAAAGGCACTACATGATTCGTGGTGTCATTGAGCCATGTCTCTGTGACAGCCAAGATATTGTATGGGGGGAAGGTCCTTGAGACCCGCTCCCCTCCATTCCAACCCACATGCAGATTATGATTCGTCCACCGGCCACCCATGCGCCTGTGGCCAGGGATGCGGGATGCCTGCGGGACGATCCATATGTATGCACACATTGTCCAGAAAGTTGATCCCAGATTCAATTTTGTACCACAACCAGACTCCATTTTGTACATGGTACCACAGGCCTCATGGACAAAGGTTGCCTGCAGAGCTGCAGCTCTCCCCTCGAGATTGCGCACAGTGAGCCAGTCATCTCCCTCACCCTACTCCCCTCTGCGTCCCTGCAGAAGGCCTGTTCCCATGGGAGACTAGGCGCAAACAAGCTACAAGACAAACACTGTATCATTCAACTTCCGCAGTCCATCACTGATTTGCAAATGACCGGGAGGAAGCTTGGGCCAGATGAAATAAATTAATCCCCACAAACATGCCCTGTCCGCTTGAAGACCCCTCATTTATGATATATGCTGTGGATAACCCCTCCCCAACCTTTCTCTCCTTTTGAAGTAACAGATACATACCCCATGCCTGGGCACCACTCTGGTTCACCCATAACGCTAATCCCTCTGTAAAGGTTATAAATCCACCTTCTGTAGTTGTGTATGAAGGGGCTGATTCTAGGAAAACTAAACAAGAGATCTTTGCCTGTCTTTCTGCGTACAGAGCTATTGGTTATATGTCTAGGCCCAATACTGTTGGGCAAATCGTATTCTCTGCCAAACACTCGCACAGATGAATGATATGTTAATTTACTTGTTCGATATGATGCAAGGTACACAATCCAGATACTCACTGGTTTTCCAGTATGTATATGTTCGCAAACATGTTCAACTAGCATACGCTTCTAACTGTGTACAATGTAAAATGATAAAGCCACAAGGCTATTGTAGATAGAATTCATTTTGTAACATAATTCTCCGTGTTATACTCAGAGCTCATATATTATTCAATGTACCTTCAACCACACTGGCTTAGTTCTACATCGCATTCTAATCATTCGTATGCAACCCCGTAAAGCGGACCAGCGGCAAGCCACAGGGCATTCTCTTCCCTCTCCTGCAGCGCCACATGCTCAGCCCCCGCCGTCCTCCCCCTCTCGCTGGGCTGGCGACTGAAGGCCTTCTTTTACAAATGTAACCTCTCACCCTTCTGCTGAGCCCGCATTATGCATCCACTCTCCCACCATTCCCCGGACCTAAGATAGTATCACAAACTCACCTTGCATCCCCAGATTATGGCTAAAAGAAATATGGCCAAAAAGCATCTCACCTCAATGCCTTTTGAAGTAATATCACAGGCACCTCGTGCAGTGTATCATCCCAGCCCTTCCCACATCCATGTCCCCCTGTATAGCAATATATTTTTCTCATAATAACAAGCAATAAATAAGTGTTTTAAGAAATGCAAAGGAATGGTTGAGGAGTGTGACAACATGATCTCATGAATAAATTTGCCACGTGGATTTAGGTAGTTTCACTTTTATTGTTCAGGTCAGATGGCTAGTAATATATCTCTTATGTGTTAAGCTAGATAGATGAAGGTTGAAGTATGTGTGGCCACAAGGGCAAATGTTAAGCAGGGTAAATTGTTGCCATTCAAGACATCACCCGACCCTGCGCTCCACCTTGAAGAGCCAAGCTGATCTGTGCGCCCGAACTGGCACCACGTGGATTTCCACCAATCCTGGAGCAGCGCCCTTATACATTGTATGTTGCCTAGTTTATGCCACCCAATTCCAACAACTTATGTGCCTCATATAGAATACCTCATTGATGACGTTATTTTGTAATAAATATGAATGTCTTTCTATTGTTGGGCAGAGCGCTCTCAGAGTTTGCAGAGTCCTCTGCTTGCCCTATTTTGGTTTGGATAAACGTTACTTTTTATCTTCACCCGCACTTGGTCCTGGTCTCATTACTTCCTTGGGTGTGTCCGTTATTGACTCACATTGGAGAGTTTTGCATTGTATTTTTTGGGGATGCTTACTTTCAATATCCAGTTCAGAGTCCATTTTGAAGTCTGAAATCTGGACTGCTTCACCACCACTAAGCGTGTCTTTAGTAAAGAAAGTGTGTGGTCTGACTGCCAGTACAGCTGTCATCGCAAGCCCCTTCCCGCCTCATGTACCTCAGACAAGCAATTAACGTCCTGGGTTGTTTTGGGTAGCATGGTAAAGGAACATCTAATACACTTATCAAACTTGAACTGTTATTTTAGCCTCACGGTTACACCTCATCTTTTCACCTGATGTGTTTGTTGATGGCAGAGCTGACATTCTGCCTCGGAAAAACTCATTAGAATATACTCTTGAAAAGGAGTTGTAAATGTCACGAGGGTAACCACGCGGAAATGGATGTTGTTTCCAGAATGATTTTACTAAGCCTTGAATGATGACTTCCTCAGAATGTTCATTTAAGCCCAAATATGTGTTCGAAAGCTTTCTCCATTCGAGCAAATCATGTTGGGCTTTATAATGTTGATCATTTTGTCTGCCTGTTCTTTCCAAGTCTTGGAACTGCATTGACAACAACAGTCTGCTATTTTACTTGACAAGCCTGTGTGTGTCTGCTTGTATAAGTTCATGTAGTAATGGACATTCTTCGGAATTGCAGATGTCAAACTAGTCAAATATATATAGTCAGGTCGTTCAAAATGTAAAATGAAGTAAGGAGCAATCTATAAGCAGTAGAAAAATGCCTCTTAGAGATGGAACATAGGACACAACATCAAATCATCTACCTTTTTCGTAATTAATTTGCCAGCCCTTCTAAACAACATGTTCAACACGTGACTTAATGGCTTCTCCTGTATCAAGAACAAACATCCGTTAAAAAAGAGTCTTTCAATTACTCACGTAAATCTCACTGCTTGTAACTAATCGAAATGCTGTGTTTATATCCTATTAATCGTGCATGTTACCCATCAGCGTCTATTAGCGTGCAGTTGGAAAGAAGAGAAGAACCGACCGGTCTGTCGCCGGATAGATACCTAAAAGGATATCCTACTCATGCATGCCATTCTAACGCTAAGATGTGGAAGGGGGCAAGGGGCAGGTTGTTGCGACCCTTGTGCACGCAGCCTTCACTTCCTTTGTAACAAAGGTCTTTTGTGTGACTGTGTGGTTTCCGCATAAGAACTAGTGCTCACAGTTTTCTTATGGAATCTTTTGACCAACAAATTCTGTGCCTGTGATTTTGGGGGGGAAACTGAATCAGTATCTTCTTCTTTAATAAACACTGCAAATATGCAAATGGTAATTCTGGTCGGAGTTACATCACAGTCCTTCAATTGGTTTTGATTTCATTTTTGATTCTGGGTATTAACAATGCGCACAGGACAGACTTAACCGTATAATGGTGCAGCTGGTATCAACAATCTGTAACAGAAAGTGATGCACACCCAACATCTCAATTTGATAAATTACAAATATCCCTTCCCTGCCCCCCACCTATTATTTAAAAAGGACGGTGCTAAGAGCGTTGCGAAACTGAAAGAAAATTGTCTCATAGGCCATAATCTCTCCAGGGATGCCATTTCACAGCCTATGGAGGAAGACAGCAAACCTTCTGTCTCCCCTGGAGACACATACTGACGGGGGAACAGTCAGTAGTAGTTGATCCTGACTGGCTGGGAACTACCGATTTTATCTCTCAAATAGTCAGCTGCTGGTCCATTCAAACATTTAAAAAACAGACACACCACCTTAAATTTGATGCGGTCCTCCACTGCCAACCAGTATAATGTTTGGCAGAAAGGAGAAACATGAGCAAATCTGCCCAAGCTGCCTACCAATCTGATGCCCTCATTCTGGGCTTTTTGCAGCCTCTGTAATCTTTTGGCTGAAATGCCCATCAAGACTATTACAATAGTCCAGATGGGCATTCATCATGGCACCTATCACCATCACGTGATCTTCACCCGGAATAAATGGAAGGAATGTCTGTAACAATCACAGTAAGTAAATAACTGCCTGCCCCTTGGCACCAACCTGCAACTCGCTTCCAAGGTCATCCTGACAAATACAATCCAGGTTTTTGATGCTGGAGGCAATCCTCAGTTCTACCTCAAGAATAATAGGGACAAAGGATTATTTTGCAGCCACAATAAGAAGTTTGGGTCCAAAACAGTGCTCGGTCCGTTTTGGACGCAATGAGCTGAAGTTGGTTTTCAGATATCCATTCCCTTACTCCTTCCAGAAACTGTTTGACCTTGACAAACGTTTCTTCAATGTTTCTAATTTTTATGAAGATCAGGGTATCATCGACATAGGAGTTATAGTACACCCACTTACTCCTCAGAATCCCCATCAAAGGCTGTGGATACAGGATAAAAAGCAAGGGCGATAATGAAGACCCTTGTGGAACTGCACATTCCATCAAAATAGGGCCTGAATATATCCCTCAAATTGCACCCACGGTTGTTGGTTAGCCAAAAACTAACCAAACAACAGGTTGCCATGTTCTGAGACCCTGCCGACCACTTTTAGGTGTTTGAGTAGGATATGATGGGAGACCGTGTTAAAGGCCGTGGAAAGGTTCAGCAACACCAGCTGGGACAGCCCTTCCTGATCTGTGACTCTTAACAGGTCGTCCTTACAGTCAGAAACACTGTTAATGTTCCAAACATGGACCGATAGCCTGATTGAATACAGTCCAGCAGTGACTCCTTTTCTATATTAGCCTTGCAACTGAGAGGTAACAACCATCTCCAGAATAATTCCCAGCCACGGGAGACCTGCTACCGGCTGGTAGTTCTAGTGATTGGGTCCAGATTTGTTTTGTTTAGCAATGGTGTAATAATAGTGTTCTTTTTCTCCTCGGGCACAATCTTTGTTTATAAAATCGGTCATGAACGGGACATTTCTTGGGCTAGACACCTAGCTACACAGGAGGACATAACGATAGGAGAAGCATTTGTGGGGTTAAGTAATTGCACACAGTCCGCTGTGACTGGAAGGAAGTCAAATAGGGTAGCCGGGCTCTGTCTGAGCCAGCCCTGGGCATGGTGTAACCCCCAAGGCAGGAGCATCTGAATAAGTTCATTTTTTACTTTAGAAAATGTATTGAAAATGTTAGTCTGTGCCAGAGAGGGCTCCATCAATTCTACAATACAGCTTGGTTGGCAAAACCTGGATGCTACAGCGAACAATTCCTTTGATTAGTTTATTCTACACATATTTCCTTGTGTAGGAAGTCCAAAGATCGCTTGTTTATTATTCATTCAGGCCATTTTGGTCCTGCTGGCACTCTCTAGGTTGGAACACTCCCTCCATTTTCGGTCTTTTGGACTGACCTGTCTTCAAATTGGGGATAGATTTTGGGTGAACCAAGGTTTTTAAACTTATTCTTAGGTTTCAGAGGTGCAATTTTGGGCCACATTGCATCCAGAATGGTAGCGCCAACAGTGAAGAATTCCTCACTAGAAAGTGGGGCATCAATAGTGGCTGAATTTCCCTTTACCTCAGCTCCTAGAATTTTATCCAAAGCTTTAAACTTGCAACCTAATGTCAAAGGTCTGTCCTTTTTTTCTGGCTTCTCCCCATTTGGAGGGTTCAGGAAGAAAACACTATACAAATTGACCAACCCCATCAATGATGTACTATTGCTCTTACCAGCAGCACATAGAGGCAATGGTCTTTTACATGATGTGGGGCCATCACCAATGGAGATAACCCATGATTACCCATAATTTCCCAAAATTCTTTCAAATCTGGCATTGAGTGATCAACCGACCAGATATTCCAGTCACCCAGATATAGCAGTTCTCAATATCTACTCCCTGTAAGAGTTAGAAATGAGTCCAAGTGTTCCAAAAACGTTCCCGCTGGCCCTGGAGGTCTATAACCTAAGACAATTTTAACTGAGAAAATCAGTGACAGCCCAACAGTCATCTGCCCCACCTGCGACCCATCCTCCCAGTCCGAATATTTCTAGCTGGGAGATTTGCAGTTAGAATCTATAGATGACCGCAATTTGTCACCCACTCTTACCTACTTGATTACAAACTGAATAAGGTAATCTTCTGGTACTAAGTAGTGAAAGGAGGCGTGTGAGACTTTGTAAAACCATGTTTCAGTAATTAGGAGCATATCTAAATGTTACTTTTCAAAGAGTTCAGCCACTTGGATTGCGTGTGCGCTCTCCAATCTGGCATTAATTAATGATGCTTTAATTACTGGCTTGCCTACCTCAGTAGGTAGTCTGGGGGCTAGGGATAGGTTTATATATCTCAAAATCGAGGATTTCCTTTAATCCACTGAGGGTCAGGTTGCCCTTATTATTGCCTAACTCTCTCAGGGTCAGTGCATCATATTTATAATACACCATAATTCTCCTGATCCTATCAGGCACAATTGCTTATCCGTAGAGATGACTGACCTGATATCACAGGACTTTAAGCAATCAATCCGGTTTTCACGTCCTGGCATGGTCAGCGTGAAGCCCTGTCAAAGTGCTACATGCACTTCGACCTGCAGCAACCACAATATTAAATAGCCACACAATATTATCATCACTATTTCAACTTTTAAAATCAATTTGAAAATGAGTTTAAAGATCAATGAACAAATTCCCCCCACGTGTGGAATTGCTTGTGCGCTGAGCTCTATGTTAAGCTTGCGTTCTGCAAGCCTCAGAAAGGTGATAAACAGAACAATGTCCTGTGACAGTCGAGGCCTACAACGCCGCTGGATGCTGTCGAACGGGTGAGTGCCGTAGGTACAACTGGGAAGTAGAGTTCAATGACAACATTATAAATACAATAACATTATGTAATTGCTCACCTACCCCTCTACAGCACAATCATTGAGCAAACAAATCTAATTCTCTGACCTGAGGGACCGCATACTGGTGAGAGACTTAACTGCTTAACTGCGTATAGAGACCTACTACCCAAAAAGTTAACTTCTGGCTTAAATCGTGACACGCAGCTGTCACCCACATTTTATGGCTGTATTTTGACTCACAGAGAATCCTATATGAGCCACTTTCAAGTTGTGTGTTCTGGAAACTGTGACACAGTTAATAAAAATGACATCTACCAGCCCAAGTCCCAGGAACAGAAAAAAGGCAGCATATATATATGTTGTTTAAATCCCTGATCCAACAAATGTGTTGGGTTTAAATTTGACTGAAGATACATCACAATCTTTCCATTTTGACACAGATCTTCAGGCACATTTTTTGCTTGTTTTGATTTTACTTTTGTGTGAATCAGGCACAATTATCTACAAACAAATGTTTGTAAAAGTATATGTTGTATGAATACCGTCTGATAGTAAACATTGGCCTAAGCACATTCGCATTGCACAGTAAATCACATTGGGCTAAATGCTGTGTTTTCGGATCCAGGAGAGCAAAATTAACTTTGTACTGTGTCAACATATATAAACATGCTGAAGCTGCTAAGGTGGATTGTTTGTCCTGCACTAAGGAAACCTTGGAGTTAAACAAGAGCCGAACTAATCAGTAATTTAGATGCCATCTGTACCAACAGTGAATTCCCCTTTCAAATAGCGAAACAGAATGATGAATAGCTGAACATGTGCTTTTGCAGAAATCTTTGTTTTCGCTCCTTGAAACTAAGCTGACTTTAAACTTAAGAACAAATGGTAGACAAATATAAGTAAATGAAAAAAGGACTGTTACCTGTGTGTCCAATGTTTGGAAAATATATGAAATGTTTAACAGAAAACAACAAACTATTCAAAGAATGTTTAAACATGTATTAGTTATGTGGAAAGGCTATGTACTCTAGGTAAATGTGTTGGACAAAGAGGGGCTGGAGGATGTATCTGGGATTGTGAGAAACTGCATAAATACTCATGTTTTTTAAATGTCCAGCACTCTCTCATCTCACGGTGTATGCTTGCACACATTGTGGGTGCTGAGAGCCAGACAGCTGTTCTGTTCAAATAAAAGTGTACTTGTACCTTAGTACTCGTGATTGGCGTATTTCTATTATGTGGTATTAAGCATCGATATTCTTTCATCTTTAATTTTGACCATTTATTTTCTGCCACAAATGCATTTTCATCCACACAAATGCTTAACGAATTGACGTTCAAAGCAACAGCAGTTTTATAAATCAGTGTTCACACGATAACACATAATAACAGTAATAACACACTGGGCCTGATTTACAAAGCGTTTTTCACCAGGGTTTTCCCTTTGAAAAAGGCTTTTGTAAATCAGGCCCATTGTCTTTCTAAAGCCTTTAATTTGTGAGCTATCCAAATACTGGAATACAGATGTTTATATTGAAATATTTATGTTTTTTAAACACAACATAAGGTTGTCATTGCAGGGACGTCATTTCACCAAAATGCCAGGGGTAGCAGAAGTGACATCACACAAACCTTGATCTCTGATGACATCACAGGAAGTGACACCACCCAAAGGTGACATCAAGGGAAGCGGTGGAACACAAACTTTCACCCCTTGACAAAACAGGAAGTGGCATCAGATAGCATTGTTTCTAAGTACACAACAAAAAATATGGTTATAATATCACTGTAATATTATTTACATTTCATACAAGAATTGATCACCATATGTATCATTAATATGATTGGTGATAGGCCCATATTATTGTGAATGCACGCAGATGTCCAAGGCCAAATGATAATGCTGCGTTATTAAATAGCACTTAATCTTAGGCACTTTATATAACACAAATATACATACAATATCACCCAACCTATGCTGGTACTCATTTATCAACCTCAGATGGATGAACGGCTGAGATGTTGTTTCCGAGATTTAAACCTGCAACCTGAAGTTCCCACACACATCACAGCAGCGAGCGCTCAACCCACTTTATCGTACCGGATACAGCTATCTTACCGGCTATAGTAAAAAGAGCAATTACCTGTCTGAATGTTCTCAAAGTCAGAAAGCAAATTACACTCTGTAGTGGAGACAATTAGACTGGTGACTGAGATTTAACAGCATGCCAGTTCATCTGCAGGTCTGTTGCAAAATTGCCCACATGTCAAGCCTGCGTGGATCTACTTTTCAGGCTTCAGAAGTTGTCAAAATCCATACCATTGGGAGGGTTCATAACTGTGTATTAAATAATTTAGAGTAATGTATTGATCTCATACTCTGAGCACTCGATACCTCATACATGCAAACAAACATCCTGAACAGCATGCCAGGGAGACAGCAATGATAGACACATTACAACAAAACATTAATTGTGGCACAATGAAATCAAGGGCCAATTTATGTGCTATGGTCAAACATTTCTACACGGCAAACAAGCTTTTAGGCACAAGCATTTTGTCAAGTGACCGAGGAAAACCGAGATGGAATGTCTTGTGATGATCGTAACAGAGACAATGGCTGATAAAAAACGTGCAATTACTGCAACTTGTGAAAAGCAAACTACGTAGTCCGAAATGGATGCTTATTCTACTCTAAATGCTGTTTTGACGTTTTTGTCTGCATTGTGGATTTGAGGTGTTTAAGAACAGACTAAATCAGTGACTCATCCCCTGAAGTGTGCCTGAAATAAACCTTTAATGAGTCGAGCAATTATTGTATAGAATTCAAGAAAGACAAATTATGTGTTATTCCTATTCTTTCTTATTTAGGGTCACACTATTGGAACCGCCTTTTTTTTTTTTTGTTTTTTTTATAGAGGCCTGAACAAGAAAGCCAGCCATTTCAGAAAGTCACTTTTGTTTAGGGGTTGCAAGGGAGACCACTGTGGTAACAGATAGACCTTTGGGGTTGCAGGTGCGACCCCTGACAACTCTCAAATTACATTCCTTGGTCATTGTTGTGCTGCTAAATGTATGTGAACCTAAACATGATGTGCATGTCTTACATTAAATTAAAATTGCTAGTCATATTCGTTTTAAAACAACATCTGTTCTTCTTTCACGTTTCAAATTGTGTTTCATACCAAAAGTTATATGAATATAAAAATTAATTTCACGTGTATTCTGTCACTTTATAGAAAGGAAGTTTGAAGCCAATTACCTAGTGATCAAAATGCATGAGAAACGGTTTCTGCCCAAAGGCTACGACGAAGGCACACCTGACATACATTTTATTCAGCACCTAATTGCCACTCTTATATTTAGTCATGTGAAATAATACAAAACACTTGCTGCCTAGAGAAGCACAATGCTTTAGGGATATAGAAATGTTGTGAGTTCTGTAAAATGTCATGTATCTGAGGGTTATAGTTAGTGGCAGTTTGGGGAAACACACATATTATATTTCACTTGATGGAAAAGACATGTATGAAGCCCAACCCTTTCCTTCAACAACTACCCTATACATTTCCTGAATTGGTTTTAATGAAACTGTCCAGAAAAAGGTACACAGTGTACCACTGGAGGAAAGTATTGTGTCATTGCGTAGCTCGTCCAGATATGTCCTATGAAAGATGGAAATGTTGATTAGTCCTTAATCCTCCTGAATTACCACAGTAATTACTCAATAAAGGGCTTTGCTCCCTTAGCTAATTCTGCTCCCTATTCTCTTTCTATCATTATGAATGTTAGTCCCCTCTCTCCTTGAACATTTCCTACCTCCTTCAGCTGATGCCTAAAATGCCAAATTGGGGGCTGGGCGGGAGGCACCGCAACATCTCTGGTAACTCAGGAGGATTAAGCAATAATGGACATTAGCATAAGTAATAGGATATTACCTCCCATCACCCCTCTGACCCCTGTCCTCATCACCCCTCTGACCCCCGTCCTTACTTAATGAAGGATGTGCACAGCGGTAGCCTAGATAGCACAACACACAGACCACCCAGGTGTGAAAATGGAAAACACACTTTATTTATGATGCACACACCAAATTCCAACCCCTAGCTTGCAGCTGCCAAGAAACAGGCAATGAAGTCTGCAGACAGAGAATCCCCCATCTGAAGTATTTAATGCCGCACAAACATGGATGGAGATGGGAGGTGCCCATGTAACTGCATTACACATACAAACATACTTCAAGGGGAGTCTCTGTCATTACACTCCTTAAAATACTGACACATGCACTTACCCATGGCTAAGCACACCCATCAAGGATGCTTGACTGCATTGACAGCATTAGTTACATATGTACAATTTGAACCATTACCTCAAATCGAAATCAGGTGTATTGTGAATCACACTTAAGCTACGCCTTTTTCGAGGGTTTGGCAAACGGATGTATTGCCTTTGGTAGCTACACTGCACTAAATATAATTCTAATTGTTCTTTTATAATGTGCTTAATACCAGCGATCCGTTTTTATGCACGGGATCGGGATTCGAACCTGGGTGGGTTTTCTTGCTTTCAAGACAAACGCGTTTCCACTGTTCTATCCTTCTTCTTTCCTGCATTTGAAGCTGTACATATTCTGCGTCCCAGCTAGGAAAGTCACATAGAAGCACAGGGCACTAACAAAACTACATAACTAGGCACACCCCTGATTCAAAAAGGGGGGCTCTCACATTCCTACTGCCCTTGTGCGGGTATTTGCACACGCCTGGGCTATCTGACATCCGCCTGCCTCCTGGGCCCTTTGCATGATAAGCATATCTTTACAGTCTTACACCCCCTTCCATTACAAGGGTAGACATATAAGCATCCCAGTCTCGAATGTTCTCCAGCCAGTACTCACGCGGATGGAGGTGTCTGCGCAACTGATACACATTAACAGAAACAAAAAAACATGTATCAGCTGTAACAAAATGGCAGAGTATACAGTACGCCTTGTCGCAATCGCAGCTGCTTCACAGGTGCGTAGATAGACAGGTGTGGGTCAGATAGCCGGGCATGTGAAGATGTAACTGTGTGTGCCGGTCTCTAACTGCAGATCACCGCAGGTAGCAGAATGTCTTTGGAGAAGACCCGGAAGGAGTGGACGGCACTCATTTCATTTCTATTGATCGCGCCTTCCTATGCCGGCCAGTCCAGCCCTCGCCTCTCCCCGCATCTTCACGCTGCTCGCTTCTCAAGGCATTGGGGAGCGCGCTCAAATAGCGCTGCAAAGCCCGTTGCGATTCACAGCCCAGAACTGCGTGGAAATGAAATGTATCTGTGTCAGCCAACTGCGGGCAGGGGCTGCTGTTGATACACACAATAGACCAGACAGATGCATTCGAATTTCATCCCGATCAATTAACTCCCGAAGCGCAGGCCAGAATGTGGAGTGACTTTGATAGGAATGTTTTGAAGCATGGGTCGGTCGGAGCTAAACCAGCAACACCGTGCATTTCTATCCTATGCTGTGACAAGCAGTGCCAGGCGTCCTTAACTGAACACGTGTACTGTAACTTTAACCAGTCCTCATTATCTTTGTTTACTACCATTTGTTTGTTATGTTTTTGCAATACAAAGCTGCTAATTATGGTCACTTGTTTTGACTGTGTGAATTGTCAGTGCTGCACATAGAACCAACGAAGTGCAGGTACTCACCAACGTAGCCATTAAGTGGGCCCGGGCTCAATCTGGAAGTGTCTTCAAATTGCTGACATTTCGCAGCTCATTGGCCCGTTTCAATCCCAACTCCATTTTCGTAGTCTGCATTGTCTCACTTTCTGTGTGTGTCTAGCAATTTGTGTTTCAGTCTCAATGTGGGTCCATATGTGTCTCTCTCTCCATACTCTCACTTCAGTCATCTTCTCACACCTTGTTTAACTCTCCGTGTAACAGTACATTTTTTTTTCTCTCGTTTCTGAGCATGGTCTTTGGAGCAGGCTGTGCTCAAACATCTCAGTGAATCCAACCAAAATCTCAGCTTAATGGCTTACCATGCAACCATTAACTTTATAACTGATCCTGTCAGCCTAAGGCCACCATCTCTCACACTCCCATCTACCACAGACTGAGTTTCACCTCTTTTGACACTAGTGTTGTGATCTAGAGAATGTGGCAGGCTTTGAGAACTCCACATATGTGTTGTCAATGAACAGTGAAATTGAATTTTTGCTAAGGATCACATACGTTGCTTAAGCAGTGAATATGGGACTCTTTCACAAAAAACCTCCAGTTTGGGGTTATACATTCTGTTCAGAAAATTTTGAATATCCCTATTAAATTAGACTTTCTTATTTGCGTGTCAGACTAGCAGACATCACAGATCTTAACTGAGCATTACGTGGGGAGTTTTATTGTGGCTCACGTTCATTGTCTAACAATGAGGAATCTGGAAGGTAAATGGAGCTCTGTGTACATTTTCAGTCTGAAACATTCCATCATAATTCGAATTACTTAAAAATGTAAACATTAAAAAAAAGGCACTGCTGATTACAAAGGGGAGAGTTAAAACATTAACTGGCCAGGCTTTCCAAATCAATCGTTGCACCATATGAAGATACCCGATGGGTAACCAGTAAAGCCCAGTTAGCAAAACGGTGGCACATCCTTCCAATGCAAAGGCTGCAGGAGCATAGTCCTGTATTGCCATACAGATAAAAGAAATGCTTCATTTGCACGTTGTCTTATAGGTCAGTACTGGTACTCTCTTGCAGCTTTGGGACATGCAGGTACTCTTATTCTGAAGAATACAAAGTGCAGCTACTGAGGGCCAAGTAAGACTGGCCCATGTAAGTACTGTTTATTGTAAAGGAGAAGAGGCGAGCCCCCAGCACCGGATGCCCATCCCTCCTACACCTAACACACCACAGTTTGAAACACACACAAACTATTGCATGCAGAATCTTCATTGGTTAGAGTATTTTAATAGATTCATTTAAGTCGCAGGAAAACAATAGTTTCACACAGAATTAAAGGAAATTATATACTATTAAAAAAAGGATATCAACGATTAGTCCGATTGTGGACTTTGTCTAAAGAGACAAGAGAGTAGGAACAAATAGTAGTCGAGTTGTTGTGCACCAGGGTGGAGATTAGAATTTCGTAGACTGTTGAGTATGAAATGGATACATTTTGCAAATGTTGAGAATGTTACTAGTAGCAGCAGAGTGGCGGTAGAGATGAATTGTTGAAGTCGGAGGTCGATATCAAAGAGGACACCAAGGTTATGAGTCTTGGATGAAGGAGCAAGAATCCCAAGCTGCAAGGAGACAGCAGAAGGGAGACAAGGGATGGAATTGGAAGCCAGAAAAAAACATGATTTTGTTTTTGAAGAGTTGAGTATGAGGAAGTGAAGAGCCATCCAGTGAGGCATTTCAGTGAAGCAGCTGCTAATCCATTCTCAGCTGGTTGGGGCGAAGGAGGGAAAGGAGAAAAATATTTATGTGTCATCAACAAAGAGGTGATAAAGATAGAGGTATAGAGGGTGAAGTGTAGAAGCCCAAGGACTGAACTTAGTCTATGCCAACAGGAAGGGAGGCGGGATCAGAGGATTGTGAGTTCCTTCAGATTTTAAAGTAACACATTTCCAATTAGGAAGCAATCCACGTGAGAGCAGATTTGCAAAACCCACAGTCCTGGCGATTGAGGAGGAACGAGGTTGGTCAACAGTGCGGAATGCAGCATATATGTCTAAAAGGATGCATATAGATGAGAGTTTGGAGTGGTGAGCATAAGGGAGAAGTTTGGAGACATGTATGAGTGCAGCCTCGACTGAATGTTTACTACAGATACCAGATTAAAGTGAATCTTCAAAGTCGTTATCCCCAAGGTGTTAACGATCTGGATGAAGAACAGCTACTGAAGGGACTTTGAATAATGGGGAACTAGTGGGTTTGAATGTCTTGAGGGCTTCTTTAAAATAAGTAGGGCAGTGGCAGATTTGAATCAGATAGGGGCTATTCCAGGTTAAGGAACAATGAGATAATAAGGGCAGATGAAAGAGATTACGCAATTAGATTTTTGTTGTGTGCCTCAGAAGATGGTCTCTCTCTCTCTCTCTCTTGCTCTCTCTCTCTCTCGCTCTCTGTCTCTCTCTCTTTCTCTCTTTCTCCATCTTTCTCACAAGCACACACGCACACAAACACACACACACACACACACACACAGGCACACACTGTGAAGGGATTTGTTTTCAACACACCTCTTTCAAACACCAAAAACAGTTTTGGAGCACGGGATGTGTCTGCCCTAGAATAGAGTACTGATATAACACCTCTGCAAAACGTCCTGATGGATCAATGGACTTACATATCTATAAACATATGGCTTATTTAAATGACAATGGATCAAATAAAATCTTATCATCATAACATGACACCAATAATAAACTAAACAATCCACAACTTAATAAAAATGGAATATGTCTTTGCCTTCCATCTTATGATTAAGCAGAAACACCTCCATCCATGTTTAAAATAATTGTTAAAACGTCAGTTAAGGACACTAACTAATGATATTGTTGGTTTGTTATATAATCAACTGGCTTTGACTGAAATCAATGAGTGCCAGCTGACATTTGGACATGGGATGTCAATTGTTTAATCCAACGCCTCAGAGGATACCAAGGAATGTTAACAGGGGCCTCATATGACTATCTCGTCCTGTATGATTTTCAAGATGTTCATCATAGTTTGGAATCTCCATGTGAGTGTGCAACCAATTTTACCCAACGCTGGCCACAATAATGGTCAATTCCCCTGCAAACCCATACAAACTCAGTTACCACACTGCAGCTCACCTGATCTCCAGATAAAATTGCACCAATAGGAGCCCCCCGCGTATGGGCTTTGTCTGGCCTTCCTCTGCCTGGTTGCAGGAGGAAGAACAGGAGACATGACAAAAGATGCACGGTGTAAGGGAGGTGGGATGGTCATTGGTGCCACACCCCGACTGCAGCACATAGACTTTGACCAGCTGCCACCTACCAATGGGCCCTGGATCATGTATCAATAATGTGACAATACATGTCTGGTGAATAGGTGGTTGTGCCTTACCACCGTTCTTGGTCCAATGACACCTCCCACTTTCAGATGCCCCTCATCCTAATAGATGCTTCTGCAGGGTGCTTATTCCACATTCAAAAATATGTTCCACTGACCAGCAAAGATAAAAGAAAAGATGCCGTATTTTCTATGGGCAGGAAGGCAATTTAGGCTGGAGTGGAGTGCCCAGCGATTGACTGCATGGTAGACTTTCTTAAGTGCTGAGATGTGCCATCAATTCAATCACAATTAAAGTTGCCACTGGGCAATGCAAGAGTCCAAATCTCATGACGTTAACCATTTACTGCCTGCATGCATATTGGCTCATTATTCATGTTGCTATCCACAATACTGCTCACAAAGCCACAATTGCGAACATGCGTACGAAAGGAGCACACTTGTGTCTGGGCTTGTATCTATGTTCTGAAGGTACGCCCATAAATGCCCATGCCAGACAAAATACAATCCATAGGGAAAAAGCCAAGAGATTCTTGCAAGGATAACAAGTTTTAATTTCACAAGAAATAGGTATGCCAGCAAAGAACTCTGCTGCTCAAGAACGTGCTGCTGACAAACGTTACAAGCAGAATCTTATAAGGATGCACATTGTCACCAGTGATGTAAACATATACAGTAAAATCCTCCATGTCTTGTTGGTGAGACCTTACACGTGGTCAGCTTGCTCTATAGGAGATGTTAGGCCATTGGCCGAAACCCACAATCGTCTGTCTTCCATCACGTGGGGTCTACTGGGTTTATCATCTTCAGGGAACCAAGACTGAGTTTACTGGCACAGGGTAAAGCTTAAGATCACGCTGACACACACATTCTTCACTCATTCTGTATCGCAATATGCGCACCCAAGGCTTCCACCCTTGCTTTGGTCTATAATTTGTTCCACCCTGTACCTCACATTACAAATCTTGTCATTATGAAATAAGGTGGAATGGTTGTGTTCTTTTAGAACTTTTATGGCCAGTGGGTTTATTATTGGTGGTCTGGGGTCCCCTACTTTTGTGGAATTCAGGGGTCTTGGAACGGGACAGTTGTGGGTGTCAAAACACATGGTTGTCTTGGTGGGGGTCAGGGGCCTGCTTTGACCTCGCTGAGATAGACATGTACTGTGAGGCTCCTGGTACAGTTGTGTGGCCTTGCAGGGCATATTCCTTCTTGGGATAACAGGTAGTAGCAAAAGTTATGGAAGAAAGGAACGTTTCTATGATGGGAAACAGCATGGGTCTCTTTATCGTCTGCGCTTTGGCCTATTCAGGTTTCTTCGTTAGTTTTGTAGTTTGTGTCTGCTGCGCAGCCATGCAGGTCCGAATGTTTCTACCATAACTACAAAATGGCACTTGTTAATATGCGCGCATTAAGTCTAATCATCTACATTCTGCATAGTTTTGTGTTCGTGCAGGGTCTCTTAATACACCCCCCTCCCACTGGCACATCACAAGTGTATTTATGGGATTCACCTTACTCTAAAGTGCCTAGGGGGGTGACTAGGTTCATCTCTGTCCCAACAGTTTCTTGATAATGCTGGTTTCCAGAAAATACTGGCTGCAGCAGCAGAATACCACTGAAACCCCTGTTTGGGGAAGGCCAGTGAGCAAATGAGGGATTCACTACTTCTCCAGATGATTGTATCATTAACCAACATGCACGCAAGTATGGCCCCTTCCATTGGGGTTGCATACGGTAGGACAGCTTTCATATGGGCTAGAATATCTACCCACACAAAAGACAACATTGGCTTACGGCAAAAAGTCCCATGAGCAAAGGGCAGGCCATCCCGGAGCGATGAGTGCAGATACATTTAAACACTAATGCCACATGTTGCACAAACGAACATTTGTTAACACAAACATTTCAGTGCTTTATACTTGGTGGTGCTAAAAGGCAATGTTGGTGCGGGGATCACTGCAATTAGTGTTGCTGTGATTTTGATTCATGTAAGGCCCCTTTACCATTTTGGGATGGATTGTTATTGACTAGTCGAAATCATATTGTATTGATATCAGTAATGGATGAAGTCAACATAGCTGTCTAGCTGAGAACCAATAAGCGTATGTTAGTGTTGAATGAAATGCATTTTCAATTATAATTGTCATTCAAATGTATGTTTTGAACTATGGAAAAGCACCAGCACAGACAAATGTATATATTTTTCTAAGGATACAACAAAATGAACTACTTGCAAATACCATAAGTGCTTAAAATACAAATAACTTGCAGAGACAGAGGTGTGGTAGTGTGCACATTCACAGAGTTTTGCTATATCTCATGTAGATCACTGCATGGTATTGTAGTATTATCGGGACATGCCTGCATCATTGGTGTGCCCTGTGGAAGGCATAGGCAACATAAACATGGTCATGTTGTGTTTGTTTGCTTTTGGGTAAGACCTATTCGCCCTATGCATGTTTTAAGGTAATCTATCCCCATTAGCTGAGTGGACGTGAAACTTTCAAAGATGATACACAGACAAGCTGCCCTCACCATAACAAAAAATTCCACAGGTAATTGTGTTACAAACTGATTGTGGTATGGCATGACCGCTCCCCATTCCCTGGCATGGTGTTAACCAGTTTTGGGATAGTAGAAGTGTGCATGTGCACACAGACACACGCACATACACACACACACCTTTTCTCTATGATCTTTTCATATTGCATGTTTACCACCCTATGCTATCAACCATCGGGTTCTCTCACATGCAGTGTCGATAATATATTCAACCATCCCATGTGGAGTTAAGTGCTTCACAATGTACTTCAGTTCACGAAAAAGGATGTTCCAGCTGTCTTGATCAAAACTTGAATCTTCTGAATTTCCACACGTTCGACGAGGTTGATATTTTTGAAATTTTGAAGAGTTTTGTCCTAAACAATGACCTACATTAACAGTTCAAAATGTTGCAACTAAGGAACGAAAAGTTCAGTTGTGCTCAAATAAAAGAAACCATGGAACATTCAGGGCTGATCGCAAGAAGTTGGTCGAAATAAGGAGAGCACTAACTCTTCCTCTACAGTGTTTAAAAAAGCCTGCTTCAAACTAAAAGGAAAGCGAGCAAAATCGGCACGCGTTGGGTTACTGTCTGTCCCTGCTTAGACACGTTCAGGTTTATAATATCATTCATCTTATCTCATTTATGTTTCAAAATAGCAATCATATGAATATCGATGATATTGATAGTCACCTTTGTGCTTTTTAAGTTTTGCTCAACTGTAATACTTAACTGAAGTGCTTGTAAAAAATCATGGAATTTACACACTGTTGTAACATATAAAATAACGTCTTGGCATGGGTAATAAACCCAAACCAAACTAGAGCTGAACATTGATTGCTTTCCGCGTTCACTCAAGCTGCCACAGGGGCAAACAGATTCATGCCATCATAGCTAATATCAATTTACAGTAGGCAACTATTGACTTTTACACGGCAATACATTATCTTGTGTGATTTTAGTTTCATGTTTGCTTCCTCTATGCTCTTTGCACTCTGCTCAGAATACATTGTTACTGGCCTCTTGCAATTAAAGGGTCAATTCTTCAGCCAAGTACCTGTCCTGTATCAGCTTACTACGTGCAGTGATGCAAAACCCTGAACGGGGCTTCTTGCAGAAGTTCAAATGGCAATGTTTGGTTTCTCTTCTGTGTGGGTACTTCTGTGGGGTGAAAATACAGGACCAGAGTGAAAGAGATGGAGAGGTCATGCTAGCCCCCGATTGTGAGAGTGAAGCTGTCTAATCTAGAGTCTTATTGAAATATAAAAGCGCATACAAAACAGTGATTTCCAACATGAGACCTAGGGAATGAGCGAGAATGGGCCTCACTCAACTTATTCAAAATGGAAAGGCACTCAGCTGAAGGAGATTGTGACTAAGAACAGTAATATTGTTAACAATTCCCAATGAATGGGAAAAGATATGGGGTGCTGCAGATGCTGACTTTGTGTAAACTGGGAAAAGGCACCTTTTGACATATTCAAAACTGCAGCAGTACACATGGGAAATGATACACTAAATTGCTGTGCCTCAGAAAAATAAAAAAAGAAGAATTGTGCCTTACATTTAAAAAGCGAAGCCAAGTGACATATTTCGGAGAAAGACACTTACTTTTCATAAATAAACTGAAATTTAATTGGAAAGGATTACTTGTTGGAGAGGTGAACAATAATTTTCTATATAACTGTAGCCTATGTGTGAATGATACCAAAAGTGAACTTATATCTTTCCAAACCATATGTAATTGTGATTGTTTATTTGTAAAGCGCTTATACACAAGTATAGTGCATCAAAACGCTTCAAGGCGGGAAGGGAACAGAGGAATACAGAGTCATTCTTAGGCATTGAAGATTCTGAATGATCAACAAAAATTGACTAGCATAGTAGGTCTGATGGCATTATTACTAGTGAATTGCTAGACATGAAGGAAGGCAAACGGGGAGAAGAGGGGGAAGACATACTAGGCCAGCGATGTTTCAGATAGTGAAAAAAGGTATTCTAAATAACATGCCCAGATATAATGCTAAATGATACATGTAAGCACATCTTGTCGATTTAAAGCTGTATTTTCTGAAGTATGAATGCAGCTGGGGTTTTCCCCACTGAACTGAAAGGTCAGTGCCTTTGACAATCTGAACTCAAGACCTGTGGGTTGGGTCCCCCAGGAAAAGCAGGCCTGGTTCAGTTAGAAATACATATAAATAACAGAGAATTAGATCAAAATTGTGGGAGCTGTACATAACACGGCTAGCAGAGATGACCTTTAAGGTCATATGTGTGCGCGGGAATCTGCCAGTCTTAATCTCCATCTTGCATAGTGGGTAGGGAGGTGGAACTGGGTAGAACCTTGCCACATTGTATTTAATCTAACTCAAATTAAGTCCACTATAGAAAATCACCCTATACATTTAAATTGAATTGTGTTGGTAACTGCCCTCCTTAATCCGTTCCATTAAATTGTGTGGAGGGGGTGGCACTGTGTAGATCCTTAGCACATTGAATTGAAGTTAAATCAATGAATTCCCATATAGAAAATCACGGGATGAGTGTTGTTAGAGTTTGAAACTAACAAAGTTCATGCCCAGTGTGTTAGAGCCAGTTTAGAGAATAAAGTAATTGGGGACTCTACCTTTTTGACAACCCTGTCTTCTGTACAGAAGGGGGGTGTACATAATCCCTAAATAAGTAACCCTAAAACTCTGACATTCAAGTGAACTTTGAATGTGCAAAACAGAATTTCCCATTTATTTTCTTGCATCCCAAATCAGAATCCCAAGGCCCTGCATTTCATTTGAACAAAAAGCCCAATATGATTTTCCCATCGAGTCTCTTTCCTGACTTTGCCTTTCAAATAAAAAGCCCAATACGATTTTTGTTCATTGTGTTTATTGTTTATTTGCCAAATCCTGCCTTTTTATTAAACAGCCAACACGATGTTGCTACTGTATTCCCACTCCCTGTACCTTGCCTTCAATCTAGAGGGATCATATCTAATTGATGCCTGGATGTGGGGCTTGCTGGGAGAAATTAGCTTGATAACAGACTAAGAAATCACTATGTGAGTCATATTGTTTGTGGGTGAAAGTGCAATAAATATGATGTAATTTGATGAATGTCCATTTCTAAATTTTACCTGTGTGTTGTAGTATCTGTAGGTCCATTAGAAATATAAGTCAGTCAATTGGTGCAAGTAATTTGAGATTGTGATATGGTGTTGTGCCACCATGTTGGTGGCTGATGTTTTGGTTGTTTTTATTATTGTTTGTCAAGCATTAAATAGATATATATTTGTACTATACACCTGCCTGGTTCCTAGCTTATTGGTGGTACAGAGGGAATTTGCTGGGTGTTGTGAGATAGGTTGGAGGCCTCACTAAAGTTGAATCTGTATAAGCGCTTTGGGTGCGTGCCACCTTGCTTGGGGGAGAAAGGAACTCCTTGAGTTGAGAGTGACTGCCTAATACATCATGACACCTCTCAGACTATTGGTTTTCCTGATTATATATATCGTAATGCTTGACTTCTTTGAAAACCCAGTCCATCAGACGTGTGCTCTGGCTCCAATGTTTGTTTTAACTTATTTTCCAATTTCTCCCAATGTATTTTGTCATCTAACTGGGGCAGTACCTGAACCACGTCAAGTGCTTTGCAATATGCTCTGACGCATGAGTGTTTAAGTGAGGTATGACCTAAGCCAGTGGCAACTGACCTGATAAGGATGTATACATGGTAGTATTTATATGGGGAGCTAATTTATGTAATTGATGTATGTTGTGCACATTGGCAACAATCCCAGTGATAGTGCTGTCTGTATCATAAATATGTGCAAGGTCAACTTTAGTGCGAGAGGGATTTTACTATTAACATATGTCATAAATGACATACTAAATTCAAAGGACTAACCTCGAGATGGTGAAGATTGAGGCGTTAAAACTAAATCTCCAGAGCAGAATGTTCAAAGGTTTTGCTGTATGAAGTATCCTTAGCAAGTATTTTTAGCACCAAGCGCCGCTTCCGCTAGCCGTACTTCGTCGTTATTGTATTTTAACTCTTATCTTAAATAGTTAGCTGCATTTTGGTTTGCTTGTAAATCACTTTTTAGAATTCATACATAGAATTCATACAAGTGCGCTGCAGTAGGGAACTGTGTTTCTTTCTTTTATCAAGAACTTGCTGGGCTGCTGTGCTGACTGGGAAGCAGACTACATCTCCCAGCAGCCTTGTAGTCCTAGCTGTTACATAATCTGAAACCCGGCGCGAACGCGCCGGCGCGAAGGGGGCAAGCCGGTCTGTGCCGGTCTGGCCGGACTATAAAGTCCATTTCTGCCTGCAAGTACCTCAAGTATCCTTAGCAAGTATTTTTAGCACCAAGCGCCGCTTCCGCTAGCCGTACTTCGTCGTTATTGTATTTTAACTCTTATCTTAAATAGTTAGCTGCATTTTGGTTTGCTTGTAAATCACTTTTTAGAATTCATACATAGAATTCATACAAGTGCGCTGCAGTAGGGAACTGTGTTTCTTTCTTTTATCAAGAACTTGCTGGGCTGCTGTGCTGACTGGGAAGCAGACTACATCTCCCAGCAGCCTTGTAGTCCTAGCTGTTACATAATCTGAAACCCGGCGCGAACGCGCCGGCGCGAAGGGGGCAAGCCGGTCTGTGCCGGACGTTTAAGCTAGTAGCGTACGGGGGTAAGCTACTCCTGCCCTTTTGGTCAGTCATTCCGCACTGTGATTCTTCAGGGCGGCTTTTTCGCCTTGCAGACAGGGTCCATAGGGGAATCCTACCTGATATATATATATACCTGTCACATAATTTTGGGAGCAAAATAGGCTAAGTGCTGTTATTGGTTCACTACAAATCCTCCGCCAGTTAAGGAAGGTTTCTACCTGCATATACAAACAAAACCACAGGAAGGGGGGGGGCTATAAATAACGAGATGGAAGGGAAAACGAACATTGAACCAACACAGGGGGGTTCGGGGAAGTTCCTGGACATTAATATTGGCCTACTCAATACACGCTCCTTAACTAAACACGCGACAGACATCAAAGACATGATTAGATCCAACAATTTTGACATTTTCTGTGTAACAGAAACTTGGCTTAAAGACCCAGTGGGGCCTGCCTGCGAGCAGGCCATACCAGATGACTATACTATTTACTTTGACAACAGACTGCAGGGCAGGGGAGGTGGGGTGGCAATTATTGCACCTAACAACTGCCTCAATCTAATAGCTATATATAGACCACCGGCACTGGTCTCAGACTTCTCAATGGAACTCTGTTCATACCTAAACACGCTAAAATCTGTTAACGTATCGACGGTCATCATGGGAGACCTGAACCTATGGCGAGGGAATAAGAAGGACAAAGGAGCCATCGCTCTGGAAAAAGCACTGAACAACCTAGATTTTAATGTACTTAACAAGGATCCCACTACCCCTCAGGGTAACCAGTTAGATTGGTTGTGTGGATATAACATATCCCTGCAAGACTGCAGAACCACACCATGTATCTGGAGTGATCATTTTCTGATATCGGCTCACTTAAAATTGCCTTCATACGCACATAAGTATAACCCGCATATTAAAATAGCTACTAGAAATTTCAAAAAGCTAAATAAGCCACAGTTAAAGACATGCATTGATAAAATACTGAGTTCCTTTCAGGTTCACGACACATGTGATACTCTTCTAGACAAATATAACAAGCATCTTCTCGAGCTGGTGGAGTCTGAAGCACCCCTCACTACAAGGTTTGCTAGAAAAAACAACAACAGCCAAACATGGTTTACACCAGAGCTCCACTCACTGAAGAAGGAAAAACGGTCCTTGGAAAGAAAATGGTCCATAGATAAATCTGAGGTTAGCAAAAATGAATGGAAAAGCAAAGACAAGGAATATAGGGACAAAATTAAGACAGCTAAGGCGGAATTTTTCAACTCTGAAATAGAGCATGCAGACAACAAGACCAGCAAACTCTTCAATATTCTGAAGAGTATTGAGAAACCTGCGTCCATCACTCCTCCTTTTATGCCCACAGAGGCAGATTGCAATACGGTCCTAAATGCTTTTCAAGCCAAAACGGATAAAGCCAGACAAAACATTATTAAGGCTAGATCCTCTGCTAAACAGGATTTGCCACCAACACAAATGAGGGCAATTATCAGAGAACAGCTTTTCAAATTTGACCCCATTTCGGAGGCAGATATGCTTGAGCTGCTGATTAATATGAATCCTCCTACTTGTGCAGAAAACATCCTACCTCCTAGTATCATCCTCCAACACAAAGACATTTTTGCCCCGGTCCTTCGGAGAATAGTAAATGCATCTTTCCAAGAGGGCACAGTCCCTAGAGATCTGAAGAAAGTCACTATCACACCGCTTGTAAAGAAAGCTGGCTTGGATCCCAAGGACCCAGCTAACCTTCGTCCGATAACTAACTCGAACTTCATACTTAAACTCCTAGACAAGGTCGCAACACAGCAACTCCAACATTTTGTAGAAATCCAGGAAGTCCTGCACCAGCAACAGTCAGGCTTCAGGGCGTCTCACAGTACTGAGACAGCCATGCTGGACCTGCAGAATCGGATGCTGAGTTTGCTCGATAAGAACAAGTTAGGGTTGTTAATGCTCCTTGATCTAAGTGCCGCTTTCGATCTAGTGGACCATCATCTACTCATCAAGGCACTTAGAGAAAACGTGGGGTGCTCTGAAGGAGCCCTGGACTGGCTTTTGTCATTTCTATCTAACCGCCAAGCCAGAGTCCACTGGGGTAACAGTTTTTCTGATCCCTGTGACATCCTTTTTGGAGTTCCCCAAGGTGCTAGTTTATCTCCCATGCTATTTAATATATATATGCTCACTTTGTGTAGCTTATTGGTGGAAGCAGGTGTGTCGTTCACGAATTACGCGGACGATACCCAACTCATACTGGAACTGGGGGGCAGACACCACGCTATGGACAGTGAACTGATCGCCAGGATTTACATGACAATAGACGACTGGATGCAGGCAAACTGGATGTGCCTGAATGACTCAAAAAACGAATTGATGATGTTCGGTTCCAGCCGCCAGCTGGCAAATTTGGGGCCTGAGTACAATTCTTTTCTAATCAAAAATGCCACCATTTTGGTGGCTCCTACAGTGAAAACACTGGGTATGATGGTCAACTCTGCGGTCGACTCCCATGCCCAGACCAGCTACCTGCAAAAGAACACAGCGTATTACCTGAGATTAATGAAAGCTATCAAGCCGTTCCTTAATGAAGGTAACATGGCCACGATAGCGAGAGCCATTATTCTATCACGGCTTGATTATGGTAACGCTCTGTTGTTGGGGGCCTCTTCTAAGGACTTATCTAGCTGCCAAGTGATCCAGAATAATGCGGTCAGGCTTGTCAAGAACTTAAAGAAGGAAGACCACACCACAGCAGATAGACTATCATTGCACTGGCTCAGGGTTGAAGAGCGTATCAAGTTCAAGGCCCTCTGCTTGGTGCACAAGTGCTTCTACGGCTCAGCGCCGGTATATTTGAAAAAGAGCCTAGTGCCCTACATACCGAGGAGAAGTCTACGCTCGGAGGGAAAATGTTTGCTGTCAGTCCCTAACTTCAAGCTGAAATCTGGCTTGGGCAGATCATTCGTGGTGATGGCCCCCAAATTATGGAACAGCCTGCCCGAAGTGCTGAGGTCAGAGGTGAACCACCTTACTTTCAGGAAGCACCTGAAGACATACCTCTTCAGATGAAGAGCCTGGGGAAAGCAATGTTTCGGGGTCCTTAATAGGCCGCAGTGTTTGTTACTTTATGTCTGTCTTGTTGTTGCTGTATTGTAAGTGCAAGCGCCCTGATGCCCACGGGCTACCGGCGCTATATAAAATAAAATACAATACAATACAATACAATTTATATGATGATTTATATGGCATACGTTCAATCATCACAATCTTTCTGTGGTCCCTACTTCCTCCCTCTCATTGAATTTCTTGCTGAATTTGTTGAAAATCTGGAAGGTCAGAGTCTTAAGTGCTTTCTAACAAACATGTTCAGTTAACTGCATGATGGGTATGGAATATATAAATCTGCCAGTGATCTGTTGGGATTGACTTACTTTGACAAAGGGCTGAAAGGCCGGTCTGGTAGCCTGTGCAATAACACGCACAATTTGATGCATGCTGATCTCTTGTTAACAATATTTTTGATTTTTAAGCGTAATGCAAATATGGTCAGTCATGCGTTGGGAATTGGAGTGCACCCTTG
Source organism: Ambystoma mexicanum (assembly GCF_040938575.1). Lineage (NCBI taxonomy): Eukaryota > Metazoa > Chordata > Amphibia > Caudata > Ambystomatidae > Ambystoma > Ambystoma mexicanum. Next base: position 482,547,159 of record NC_090926.1, read on the forward strand.
AATATGCCTGCTTGGTATCTCAGCGATGACAAAGTGAAGTATTAAGACAAAAGCATGTGCTTGTGTGGATGCCTGAAGGCTCAACAATGTGCTTTCAGGATATTTATGTAAGGTTTATTCTCTTTCTCCATGTCCACGACGCCCTCACTACTTTGTTGCTGACTGCTCACACTTAGACCTGCAAACTTCAACTCTAGAACCAGCAGCAGGAGTTTGACAATCCAAGTTTTCCTACTTTCCTCCCCAGCCCCTGCTCCAATTGTTCTCGTGCAGCTGTAGCGTGCAGCTTCTCTCCACAGCACCCCACCAGGAATAGATAGTAAGTTTAGTGCTTGCCGCCAAACAACAATGTGCCATAGTCCTCAGCAAACCACACCTGCACATGGATGAGCATGATAAACATACACATGGCTGCTAGTGCTGTAATCAGCTGATAACTAGAACAACATTGATGAACATTGGTGAAACGCTTATTAGCATTATGTGATAAGGGGTTGAGGCAGTGGAGCCTCTCTTGGCCTGAAGACAGTATACACGGGATCCCACTGTGCCTACATCCCATCCTTTGCCTTTTTTGATGTATATTCCACTGAGTTGCATGAAGCAATCTTCATTGCCCCTGAAACCAAGTCATAGCATTGAATTAAAAGAAGGAGCATGGGGAACTGGGACATGTTGCTCACAGGACACTGCTCACAGGACTCAGCAACCCACATCGCATACCAAAGAGGAGTCAAATACCATTGGTTGGCAGTTTGTGAAGTGCACCAGGAGACATACCTGCGTTGGCACAGGGGAGTTTGCAGTCAGATTTGTAAATCAGGGGAGCATGCCTATGCAGAAGCACAGCAGTGGCCACACCATCCACTCCCCACCCTACCTGTGACTGGGAGATCTGATCCCCACTGTTTCCTCCTCTGGTTGCTGCTTACAAACTGTCCACCTCCGCCCTCCACTCTGGTTAGCTCCCCTCTGCCTTGTTCTCTGCTCAACCTTTGATTATAAAGCACTCTGTACCTTCTCAAAACTAGGTTAGCATTCAATAAATACCGTGATAGTAATAATAATAATAATAATAATAATAATAATAATAATAATAATAATAGTAATAATAATAATAATAGCAATAAAGTGGTGTACTTTGGCAGCACTCTGCTGGGGTCAGGCAAGCATGCAATTGAGACCAACTGACCCCACGCTTCCAGGCTGTCTTTGTGTGCCTTCATTATGTGTAGCCCTGGACTGCTATGTAGACCAACCTGTTGCAAATGAGGGATTTGCACAAAAGTCAGTTTCCCATCAATCTTCTGATTCCCACACAATTTACACAAAAGAACAATTGCAGTGCAAGGGTAGAAATATAAAATGGCAGATGAAAGGAAGGGCATTGCGGGGGACAGACATTGGATACTGTAGTATCCAGGCATCTGTTAAGGAGTCAGTGAACACACTGGAGCCAGGTAAGTGCAGTTTAAGAATGGATTACTATACAGAAAGCAAGTTACGGGGCAACCCAGAAAGATAATACAGCAGAGCAGTACAGAGGCATCCTTGTAGAAAGTGCTCCCATCTTTTGTGCCCTAAAAGACATTTCGGGAAGATAAGGGACATGATGACATGCTGAGAGAGAGAAAAACAAGAGCAGCAATAGGTTTAAGAGGGAGTGGAGCAGAGGCAGAGAGACATCATGGTAGAACGTGATGGGTGTTGGACAAATATCAAGAGGCAGAGGACATAAGAAGAAAGAAAGAAAATAGAAGATGGAAGGATTGAATGGGCGGAAAGAAAGATAGAAGAGAGAAGGAAGAAAGACAAATGGAGGAGAATGGACAGGAGTAAATTGGGTACTAAGAGGAAGAAGAGCACTAGAGCACCAGTCAGGAACGGGACCAGAAAGGTACTCCTGTGCTTGTGCAGCAGATGGCATTACAAAGGCAAAATACAAGTGGCAATAAGAGACTAGCAGAGACACACTCTGGTACATACCTACTGTTTAGTGGGGCTTTTAGAGTCATTTTGAGGTGCAGAAAGCACTATACGGCCCAAATGTCCCTGCAGATTATGATAGCTGAGCCAAAGTCACTTACCAAATAGTGCTGGGATGATGGTGGCTGGAAGCAGAGTATAGTGGCATTGCCTTTTCGGTCTGTGAGATCCTGCACCATTCAAGAAAAACCTGAGCCAATACATTTAAAGTGCTTAGGATCACTGTACAAGAGACCTATTCTAACTGTTTGAATCCACACTGGAAAATGACCCTGACCTAGACATTGGGCTTCATTATCACTGTTGCGGTAAGGCAACAACGGCGCCGGTAGTGCTACCGGCGCCGTTGTTGCCATGCCGCAACATTACGAGTTTTCTCGCGGGTGCCGCTCTGGATTCCTGGTCAGATCAGACTTGCAGAGCGGCACCCGCGAGCATACCAGGATGGTGGAAATGGTACCGTTATGAACGGTACTGCTGCTACCATCCTCCCCATTCCCATTGAGCTTTATGGGGGCTCAAATGGGAAGGGGGCGTACCTGCTCCGGATCCCACGAAAAGGAATTCCTGGGCCCTCCAAGGTCAGAATGGCCCGGTAAGTCCCCTTTTGCGGGACCCGGAGCCGAGTTTGGGGGTAGCCATGCCCTTAATAAGTGCATGGCTACCTCCAAACTCGTAATGAGGCCCATTGAGCGTTGGAACTCACAGGGATATAATATTGTGTTGGGAATGCTTTTAGGCAACAAGTCTTACATGATGATGACATCATTTTTTTTTCAAGAGGTATGGAAGACAGCACCTCTGGTTGTTGATGGCCATTCAGTATTTCAACAGATGGCAACAAAAAGTTTAGGAGTCAGACCCTCTTGAGGTCTGATTTTCTCGTTGAATAACTCCATTCTGATGGAGTCTGAGATTGTTTCCAATACTATACATGGCCTGCTGGCAGTTAGGGTTGTTTGGAAGGGATTGGTGTCCTTCACACCCGTCCTGATAGTCAATATATATCATAATCCATGTTACAGCAATATGGACTGTATGCTGGCAAAGTTGGGGGACGGGTTTGAAAATGTCCTATGTGAAAAAAACGGAATGCAAATTATGTTGGCTGGGAATTTGAATGCATATTGCTTTCCAGCCCTTGATAGCGATTCCGTTAACAGGGACACATGATACAGTCCTAATCAGTGTGTTCTGGGATATGGTAAATTGTGGGTAGACCTTTTCAAAACATGGAATTTGTGGAATTTGAAGATCGTGAATGGATCATCTCCAAAGGATCAATCTCCCCGGCCTACCTGGAAATCCAGCAGTAAATCTGCATTCCTCTATTATGTTGAGTTTACACTTACCTTGTTTGAAATGTGTGTGGCTGAGACTGACATGAGTGATCATTCTCATCTTAAAATCAAATTGAAATGTGATGTACGTCTAGGCCTTGGCTAGCAAATTTGACTGTAAGTTTCCAGGTACAGGAACTTTGAGAAAAAACAACAACTCAATACAAGGGTTTATGTATTTATTTGTTTATTTATTTATTTATTTATTTATTCGGTATTTATAATTCCCAAACATTTCCAGAAATGTTTGGGAATTAATTTACAGCATGAACAAAACTCAAAATAACGCCCAGAGTAATCATATTGCAGAGAATGAGTGTGCAAATCACTTATTGAAAGTATATAGGAAACCATCACAAGCAATTCCTTTTGTTCAGGCTTATAGCCCATGGAGACTAACTATGTCACTTAAGCACATTGAATGCTTCATTAGGAAATCCTCTAACTCTATGGCAGCCGATCCTAACGGTTTGACAAACGCTATTTTAAAACCCAACCCGGCACTGTGGTCAACGTTTTTGTTCGTACTGTTCGCCAAGGTTGTCACAGCAAAGAAAGTTCCTACCACTTGGTATAATGCTGTTATTCTCCCACTATACGAGAAGTGAGATAGGACTAACCCATGTAATGATCATCCTATCTCTCTTCTTGACAGTAAGAGTAAGATCTTTGTGACCTTGGTTTCGGAGACTTGGTTGATTGGGCAACCAACTCTGGCTTTCTGCAAACCTACCAGACTGGCTTCTGAAAGGGTCAGCGGGCTGAATTAAAAGTCTTTGAAGTTGGTTGGCTTAAAGAGGAAGCAATAAGGCCTGGAACGCAGCCTCTCTATGTGACTGCAATTGATTATACAAATGCGTTTGATAGCATCAATCAGGACCTGTTATGGGGAAAGCTGAGGGATTGGCAGGTACCTGGTCCCTTGTTGTCATTTCTGGTGTACTTACATGATTGTACCCTTCTACAAATATGGTTTAATGGGTAGGGGACGCTGACAGAGTTTTCAGCCAAGCAGCGGGCTCTGCTTGACTGGGCTATGTATTGGCTCCCTGTTTATTGAACCTTTATTTGTCAGATCTGGTAGAATTCCTGTCCAAATGATGTTTCACACCCTGAGAATTTCTTCTTTGTTCGTCCCTTATCTAACCTATGCGGATGATGTAATTTTGATGGACAGGAACCAAGTAGGCCTCCAGAAGCAATTGAATGCTGTCATGGCATATTCTGCACTGAACAAGTTATGCATTAATGGGGAAAATACAATGTGGTTAGATTCACAAGTAACAGGAAAGGTTGTTTGTAATGGAATATAGCTGCTGTGTGTGAGACCAAAATGTAATCCCTACTGAAATCCTAATTTATTTTTGGCTTCTAAATGGACACAGCCGACAGTGTTTGGATTCTCATGGCACACTTAATGTCTAAGGCCATTCAAGCTGCCGCCCAGATGAAGAAGATTAGGGCGCAATGATGTAGGTTCTCTATTTGCCCATTACTATCCTTCTATAGGATTAAGATGATACCCTGCTTACTATATGGGACTGGGATAAATCATGGACTATGGTCTCTAGCCTATGATAAACTAGAGTCCTGGTTGTGGAAACATGCTTTGGACCTTCCTGATTGTGTTCCAATTGCAGCTTTCAGATTTAAGTTGGGTATATCATTGTTGGGCTGTTTATTAGACCACATAATCTGTTCACTATATAGAAAGATACTTGTTCTATTGAAGGGCTCTGTATATGAAGATCTATCAGTCATACTGGTATGAGCACCATCAAGAGTTCTGGGTAATTTTAAGAAAAGGGTTGACCAAGTGCCTGGCTACTACTTACCTTATCCATTACCCACATGAGGTCAAAAAGATCTTGTGCAGGTATGACTGGATGATCACTATGGCAACAATGAGGTCATATAAACTGTATAAGGGTTTATCATGTTTGGATAAACCTTTGGGTACAATTCCACAGTACCAGCGAAATTGCAAGCATTAGATTACTGGATCCGGAAAAGACTAATGGTGGTTCATTATGTGGACATAAGGAGGCCATCCAGATCAGAGAACATATACTTTGACTTGCTCGGCGGTGGCAGTGGCTAGAACCAACTATTTGGGAGGATGTATACACAATCTTGCATTGGTGGAGGAAGAGCAACTTTTTGAATGATTTTCAAGTGGTGAGGAAGCAATTGTCACCATTGCAGTAATTTAGGTTCTGAAAGAATCTGTTCTGATTAATCTGAGATGGTAAAGTTGATCTTAACTTTGTTTTTTATCTCATTGTGAAGATTTTTTTTAAAATAACTAGTTATGTACACTAATTTATTTTAAAACGTGTTGGATGAAATATGAATGTAATGTAATGTTCTTAATTGTTTTAAATTTGTTTTTTTCATGTTTTTTGTTTGTTTTGTGTAAGGTTGAGTATGTACAACCAGAACACAATTTACAATTTATTTAGACGTCCTAGGGCCAAATTACAGTATGAGCTCATTTGCATACAACAATATATTAAGGTCTGAGAGAGGATGGGACATTAGTGAACTTTAGCAACAGCATGCAAGACTCAATGGACATTTCAACACCAGTTACCTCTCTGCTACATTTCGTGGGAACATGTGCACATTGTTACCAGTTATAGTTACAGAGTGGAAGGTTTAGAATTAGTGTTACCAAGACCATCGTTCTTTTCCTGCCAATCCATTAAAAAAGGGGAAAGGCCATATATGTTACTCCTGGCTTTAAGCTAGAGACCCTAGGAGAAGCTTCTGTTTCTTTTCTGCATTTCAGTGTCTTCTTTTTGCCAAGGTTTTAAGTCCTAGAGAGACAATTTCTACAAACCCCATCTGTGGTGAAGAGCTGTCTATTTACTACATTGTTTTGGGCCGCTGGAACCCTTTTCACCAAAACTGCTGATGTGAGTACTTACATTGGGCTACTAGCAAGGGGGATTACTCATGATACTAATGATATTCACGGCTGTCTATTCCCCTGGTCCGTGGCAGTAAAGTGTGGTATGCAGTAGTAAAATTACCCAGAAACTGGCGCAAAGTGGAGGTTCTCACCCAGCAGATGTGGGGAACAATCTGGAATCTCCAAGGAATCGGGACTGGATTTCTGGCAGCAAACCAAAACAAACTGGGATACAGTCAAACCCCTGCACTTAGCAAGTAATGCCAAGTGAGGGCTTTAAAAACAACAGAAACAGCTGAATTTGACAGAATAACACCTACAGGTTGCGAAGCCTTAAAGCTCCAAATTTCTGGAACAAAGTAGCGAGAGAGTGAATTAGGACAGGGCAACTCCTAAATATCCTAGTGAAAAGGGGCTTGGCCTCGGGCTAACTAGCCAGTCTCAAAAAAAGTGGCTGGGTGGAGAGGATCAGATGACCAACTATGCTAATTGGTCACTTGGATTACCACTCCACCCTAGCCAACCCCACAGAAAGAGAGAGGGCTAGTTCAGCTTCCTCTACTTGCCAATTGGGTTCAGTGTGGAGGCAGCCATGGTGGACTCACAAAAAACCCACATGGTCAGAGCAACCCTTTTAAGGCCACCTTGTGGTCACCTAGCCAAAGGTAAACCATAGAAAGCAAAATGGTTGGGAGCCGGATAAATAACAAAAAGTATTGTTAGCCCAATGGCTTCCAAAAAGCTGCATTGGGCTTCCTATGAGGTAACATGGCACCCATATTGAAGCCAAAAAGATACCACAGCCACCAACAATCAATTCCCTGAAAGCGAATTACAGTGACCCAATTATTACATGGCAGAAATGGAGTTCCTGAGAGGCATTCCTGGGATTGGGCTGCTTAGGGTCTACCCAATACCCCATACCTTATAATAGGTAAAGAGTAAATGATGGATGTGGGGCCACCAAACAGATATTAAAGAACCACAACAATTTGAGGAACCACAAAATGTGGCCCTAGAATCCCCAAAAAGGGAATTCTGGCTTAACAGCAGGCATAGATTAGGTGTTCATGCCAGGACATGTAAACAGGCAAGACAAATAGAAATTGCAAGACGAGGATGATTGAGCACAAAAGTTGTATCAAGAATAAGGTGGAACATGCACCTTTGGTTAAACATTTTATACAGAAAGAACACACCTGTAATGACTTTGATTGGATGATTCTTAAACAAATCAAAGGATGGTCACAAGACCAGAGTAATAATAAAGTTGGAGAAGAAACTTATTCTTTTGACCAAAAGCCATATTCATGGTTTGAATGAGAATGTGGAATGGCAAAATATCTAAAGACTCCATTTTGTGCTTAGTCATCCGTCGCCTGATAGTTTTAAGAATCTAATGAGCAACCTATACATATACATACATACATACATACATCAATATACATGTATGGGAAATGATACACTTTGTCTTTGCATGACATATGAGATAAGAACCAGGAGTGCAGAGGGTGTTTGTCCCCTTTTTTCTTGTTATTAGACATGAACAATGGAAAACAAAGTAAAATAAGTGGTGTTACATATGTGTTTGATGCCATTACAAAAAATATGTTTTGAAAATGCATAAAGCCCTTCAGTCATTGGCTCTGTAAACAATAGGAAACATATGCTGTTGTCCTTTTCCTTGCAATCTATTTAAAAAAGAAAATATTAGTTATCTGCTCGAAGTATGGCCCAAAATTTTAGTAGGCTTCCTCTGACACTCAGAGGCATAAATAATATGTATGGAACAGCACGTATTACTGGCCCTTTTTCTGTTTTAAGAAACTACAATACCCATCACTCATGTGGGTAGTCTACAATCCCGCGGGCATCCCGTGTGCGATGACGGCATGCAACAAATGCGTCATGATGTCAGATGCTGCTTTTATAAAGCGGCCATGATGAAAAAAAGACTGTGAGGCAGATTTTGTTTACATGGAGGTACCCGTATGGAAAAAGTGAATAATCCTGACCTGGTGAGTGCAGAGGAATAGCCTTTTAAAGGAAAATGTCTACTTTCTACAAGAATTAACAATGGACTATATCTTTATGTTGATACTCATTGTTTTTCAGGTCATGGGAAGGAATAAACTACTTACTTTGGATTGGTTTCCGTGGTAAAAAGTTATCCACAAGTAAGTCGTTGAGATGTTACTGTAGTAAATTGTTTTTGGATAAGAAAATGGGGGCATTGAACAATATGAAGTCTGTCCCATTTTGTCATTATGTCTCTTTCCCCACCTACGCTTGTCAACATTTACAGTCTATGACCGAAGTATACAGGGTGTGGAAGAAAATAATACACCTTTGGAAACTTGACCCAAGATCTGAGTCAACCTGAAGGGAGGACACAGATTTGTGTACCCTAGGTAAAATTTGGATTTGGATATTTGAGGATAAGTTAAAACAATGGAATACAGAAATGTTTGGCAATATATGAGACTGATTTCAGTCTTTCTTCTAATTTTTCTAGAAAACTATAAGCAGGTTGATGTTTCCCAGAGAATAGGAAATCACGTACCACAACCATTTGAGGTTAACAAAAGGCATTGGGATACAAACCCGAACAGCCCACAAGGTGTGAAAACTATATATCATGCGAAACCCCTTGGGAATCAGGGTTTGATTTGGAATATAGTTAAAAAGATCTTCTCTCAGTATTCAGTACGAAAAAAAGTCTCTATTTGAATAGATTACCACATAAAAGCTCTGAAGAAAGAATTTGGAAACAGCCAACAGTTTTTAAAACAACAAACACAAGACAACGTTTGCCCCTGATGAATGTCCATCATTCAGTTGTGTATATGGACAAAAACTTGTACAAGTAGGGTTTTTGCTGTGCATAGCAAGAGAGGTTATTAGACCCTATTGGAAGGAAAAAAGGCCCAGTGTGAAGAATCACACAAAGGATTACTATGTATACTATGCAAACAAGACCTATCTGTAGTGTTTCCACTTGTGTTGTTTTTTATTTGTTTTATGTAATGTGATCATTTTATGATTGTTTAAAATATTTTTGAACAATAACATTTGTAAAAAATGTTTATGTATGAAAAAAAAACGCAATTAATTGTGATTGCTGTGTGGTCCCCAGTCTTTTAGAGACACACTTTACTTAGACCTTCTTTTTGTAAAAAAACGATGTCTATACCCATGTAGTAAGAAGGTTGTGATTCCTAAATGTGGTTCTAACCGTTTGAGAATAGTGTATAGAATGTAGCATCATATGTGTATCTGGTTAGGGATTTTAAAGTGTAGGAATTGATGTACATTATTACTCTGGCCAAATGTGATAGGAACATTTATTTGGTATTCCCCTCTGCTTGGCCTTTGAGTACAGCATGTCCTTTCCTACATTCTTGCCTAACAAGCGTAACTCTGAAGTATGTGTCCAGTGCACTGGATTGGTTGACCTCTTTCCTCTTGAACAGGCCCTCCCAAGTGCAACTGGGTCCATTACTCTCCTCTATCTCACTCTCCACCTGCGGCGTCCCTCCGGGCGCTATCCTCTTGCTGTGGCTCTTTAACATTTACCTTGCCCCTCTCACCCACCTGATATCCACCTTCTCTCTTCATTTTCAATGCTATGCTGATGATAAGTTCTCCTTTAAGCTTCCCTCCTCTTCCTCCTCTCCTTCCTCTCTAATTCCCAACTGTCTGACCGCTATTCCAAAATGGTGTGCTTCTAATGATCTCAGCCTTAATGCCACTAAGACAGAGATCCTCTTTTCCTCCTACTCTCTTGCCACCCTCCTTGGGCCCCCTCCCCTCACCTTCTTGTGAGGCAAAACACTTGGGTGTCATCTTTGACGCCTCTTTCTCCTTCTCACCCCACATCACTGACCTTGTCAAGAAATCTCACTTTCAGCGTCACCTTCGCAGATGCATTCTCCTCTTCTTCACCTTCCCCCAGAAACTCAATGTTTCCAGAGCTTTGGTTCTGTCTAGGCTTGACTACTGTAAAAGCCTCCTCCTTTAATTAGCACTTTCCTCCCTCCACCCTCTTCAACTTATCCAGAATAGCACTGCAGGACTTATCCTTGCCTTCAAGCCCAGGAACGGCATCTCTCCAGCCCATAAATCTCTCCATTGGCTCTGCATGGCTGCAAGGATACAATTCAACACCCTTTGCATTATTCACAAGGCTTTCTGGGGCCTGCGACCTCACAACATCCAACTCTATCTCCCTAAATACCTACCTAATACAGTGTGATGTCCTCTAGCTCGAACTTCTCCAAGCAAAGAGTGGGGGTAGATCTCTCTCTTTGGCAGGAGCCTCCTCTGGAATGTCCTTCCTGCCCCCCTCCATCTTGAGTTCAATCTCCTTAAATTCTGGAAGCTTCTCAAGGCCATTCTCTTCTCCTCCATCTCCCTCATCTGCTAGTTGTATCTGCCTCTATGTCTGGTTGTCTGTCTCCCTCATGAGTCTTACTGGGTCCAGGCTCTCCTTCGACCAGTCTCCTCTTTTCCCCCACCAGCACTTGCCCTTGGGCACCCTTTCCTGACTAACAAACTTAGTCTGGCTCACCCTCCCTGGCACTAACTTATCCATTTCCCTTTTTTCCCTGAGCATTCACCCTCCTGGGCCTCCTTTGTACTCACCCATCCCCCTGGTCTCTTCTCTCCTGTACTTTTCACTCTACCCGTCTCCCTACCCCTCTCCCTGCACTTCCTGTGATTGCACTGGCACTATCCATATGTCACAAGACCTAATAGGACCATTACTGTAACTGTTTTTTCCCCTGCCCCCCGTCCCTTTGTCTTGTGGTACCTGGAAACACTTTATGATGTATAGGAGCCAAATAAATGTTCAATAAATACATACAATACATCTACCTTACTGTACCAAGTGGCTGAGGGAATAGTGTTCAGATTAGCCAGCTACATATAATAACAATGACCCACACCAGACAGCTGATGTATGTTCAACATTGTACTGCAGGCAAGGAGGGTATGTATTGGCTAGGTATGCACTGTTATGAGTTTCCTATACTGGCATTCTGATTTTGCACATAATGGTTTACTAGTGTTACAGGGTCAATAGTCAGACCCTGTCGACAAGGGTGGGGGACCAAACTCAGCCTGGGGTGGACCACTCTGAATTACCCCATAAATCTGTGTACAAATGTTGGCCAGTCTTTCTCTATTTTTCCTAGAGAACTACTGATAGCATCAGCGCAAGGAAATGCAGGGACGGTTTGGCCCTGGGTACCAGAAGGGGAGAACCAATGGTGATAGGAGGAGGAGGAAAACAGGAGTGAAATAAAACAGAAAGGTGTGGGTTTTTTGTGTGAGGTTAGGGTGGAGGTGGCGGCAGACCAAGAGACAAGAATGAGTAAGGTGGAAAGGAGTATGGAGGTAGTTTATAGCAACGTTGAGGTTTTAGCTAGTGAGATAAAGAGTTACTGGGTGTGTGAGTAAGGTTTATGAATGAAAGTAATAGTAATGAGAGAAGGAAGTGAGTGAAATGTGAATGAGGTAGTGAAAGGCGGGTGAAAGAGTAGAAGACGGAGCGGAGTAGTAGTAGGAGACAGAGTTTAGTGGATTGAAGGTTTGAGTTGTAGTGTTGTGGAGGGGTGAACATTTTTGGTATGTATTTGGGCATAGTATTGGTAGGATACTGAGCAGTAGTGGTGTGGAGGTGGGAATAGTCATAGTAGTACAGAGGTCAGTAGGTAGAGAGGGGAGAGTTGTTGTTTGGACGGGAGAATAGTGGATGGTAAAATCGGAGGGTGAAGGTAGAGGATAGCAATAGATATTTCAGAGGGACAGAGTATAGTATGATGTGATATAATATGATAAGGCATTCATTACACGCCTATACACAAGTGTTTCAAGGTGCGACGAGGCAAGGGAGGGGGAACAGATGGAAGACAGACAATGATTCTACTAGGCCCGGTGTCATTCATATTGCGTAAGTGCAAGGGAAGGGGGGAAAGGGGAAGTGCAGGGGTGAAGGGGAGGGGAAAGTGCAGTACATGGGATAATAGAATAAATAACAATAGTAAAGTATGGCCAACAGGTGGCAAGTGCAAGGGTAGAGGATAAGTGCAGGCATTGTGTGTCAAGTGCAGAAAGTGGGACTGTAGGGATACAGAAAACAGTCCCCAAGTGCGGGGGTTGCCAGGAAGGCAGTGCAGTGTGCGACTGGTGGGGGAGGGGGCCTGGGCCTGAGATCAGAGGGTGGCCAGGTAACCAGTGCAGATTCATTTTCAGCCAGGAAATCAGCAGGGGAGAGGAGGAGAAAAAGCAGAAGCAAAGAGAAAGGTCTTGAGGTGCTTCTGGAACCGGAGATGGTTCTCAAGTTTCAGGGGGCTTCAGGTACATCCTCTGACAAACTGGCCTGCCGCCTGCTCCAAAGGCAATACCGGCTCTCTGTCCAGACTAAGAAGAGAGCCCACATCCAAGTCTGCGTCTCTGCGGCATCCAACAACTTGGCTGATCTCTTTAAAATTTGCAAGGAACTGGCCAATCCTGCTGCAGTCTCTACCACTACTGTCCCTTCCCAGGTCCTCTGCACTGCACTGGCTTCTCATTTCATATCTAAAACTCAGGACATCCTGTCCTCTCTCTCCTCCTCTCCTCCTCCTCCCTCTACTCCCTGCTGTTCCTTTGGCCCTTCTTCAGCCTCCTCTCCTCCCTCCTTCTCAGCCTTTACCCTGTTCTCCCCTGACAAGGTTTCCAGACAAGTCCGATCTATGAAAGTCTTGTCAAAACAGGTTCATCCCTGTTCCTCCAAAACCATCAAAGACCACATTGACTCCCTGGCTCCTGCCCTGGCCAACTTCTGTAACCACTGTTTCACCACTGGAGTCTTTCCTTCCCCTCTGAAGCACTCCTCACTGCACCCTCTTCTTAAGAAACCCTCTGCCGACCCATCCTGCCTGGCTACTTATCGCCCAATCTCCATCACTCCTTTCCTTGGCAAACTCTTGGAAAAGCTGGACATCTCCCAGCTCAATCTTCATACTGAATCTGTTGGCTGTCTCCATGATCATCAGTCTGGCTTCAGAGGTGCCAGAAGCACGGAAACTGTGCCCCTGAACATCCGTGAAGACCTGCATTCCAACCTTGATTCCAAGACCCCCTGTGTCCTCATCTTACTTGATCTCTCTTCGGCCTTTGACACGGTCAACCATGTCATCCTGCTCAACCGTCTCTGTGATAACCTGGGGCTCACCGGTCAGGCTCTGGTGTGGCTGACTTCTTTTCTCTCTGATCGACCCTCCCAGGTTGAACTTGGGTCCTTCCTCTCCACTATCTCTATCTCTACCTGCGGTGTTCCCCAGGGGTCTAACATCTCTCCCTGGCTGTTCTACCAATTCCTGGCAGTTCTTGCCCACCGCATTACCGTGCTCTCCCCCAACTTCCAGTGCTATGTGGACGACAGTCAGCTCATCTTCAGGCTGCCCTCAACCACCTCTTCTCCCTCTCACATCTCTGACTGTTTGTCCGCCATCTAGGAGGGTGTTCCGCCAATGATCTCTGCCTTAATGCCAGTAAGACCGAGAATCTCCTCATCGGCACACCCACACCTTCCTTTCCTGTCACTCTCTGGCCAGCCTCTCTTGGCCCTCTTCCTGCTCCCACCTGTGAGGCTAAAAAGCTTGGGGTCATCTTTGACTCCACACTCTCCTTCTCTCCTCACATCTCTGATGTCTCTAAGAAGTCACACTACCAGCTGCACCTCCTTAGAGCTATTCTTCCTTTCCTCTCCTTCTCCCAGAAGCTCACTATCTCCAGAGATCTGGTTCTCTCTAGGCTGGACTATTGCAACAGCCTCTTTCTAAACCTGCCTGCTTCTACTCTGTGCCCTCTGCAACTCATCCAAAACAGGACTTTGAGACTTGCCCTTGGCCTCCAACCCAGGGATCGTATCTCTCCAGGACGGAAATCTCTGCACTGGATCCCAGTGGCTGCAAAGATTAAGTTTGAAATCCTCTGCATTGTCCACAAGGCCTTCTGGTTCCTTGGGCGTCAATACCTTCAACTCTCTCTTGCTGATTATCTTCCTTCTTGAGCTCTTCGCTCACCTGCCACCAACTCCCTCAGGGTCAGTCGCTTCTCCAAGCAATGAGTTGGTGGTAGATCTCTTTCTTCGGATGGGGCCTCCCACTGGAACAGCCTCCCTGCCACATAGGTTAGGAGAGAGATAAAGAGAGATAGAGAGAGAGAGAGAGAGAGAGAGAGAGAGAGAGAGAGAGAGAGAGAGAGAGAGAGAGAGAGAGAGAGAGAGAGGGGTCATTAGAGGACCAGGATTTGAAAGAAAGGGATAGGGAGAGGACCAGAACGAGGACAGTAGCACAGCAGGGAATGAAAGAGTAGAACACCAGGGAAAGAAATAGACAGGAATGGAAAATCAGCACCGCAGTGACTGACTTGAAGGCACTATGCAACTGGGATCCTGGATAGATGTCACATAGATCATTTCCTGAGGAAGTTTTAATAGAGCAGGTGTTTACCTTTGGGCCATCATCCATAGATAGATAGATATTAGATAGTAGGGTTTACCAATCATGATTCCCAGTGTCAGCTGAAAGGAAACATGGGTTATATTGGGATTGGCCATACCTAGCAAAGTGAGAGTGGCATGACCCCTAGGTCCATTGGAAACTAAAATAGAAACCCCTGACCTTCATCTGGGAATTGTTTTATTTTATTTTGTGTTTTGTTCTTGAGTCTGTATGTGACAGTACTCAGTGTGCATGTACATGCCAATAGTGAATATTGTAGGGCTTAGCCTTGTGATGTCCATTGCAATCTATTACAACACACCACTTGTACAAGGATGTGACAAAATAATATATTTGTATCTTGGAGTGAATTGTGTTGTCCCTATTAATCTAGATCCATACGTTGACCATATTCAAA
Source organism: Ambystoma mexicanum (assembly GCF_040938575.1). Lineage (NCBI taxonomy): Eukaryota > Metazoa > Chordata > Amphibia > Caudata > Ambystomatidae > Ambystoma > Ambystoma mexicanum. Next base: position 482,562,312 of record NC_090926.1, read on the forward strand.
TGGTACACAGCACAGCTTGTCTCATAAAACGTGATGAGTTAAAAGAGGCACATGGCTTCCAGGTGCTGAAGTTGTGATGTCAAAGTTCAGTGGGTTTTGGAACATGCATTTGCAAACAAGTCTTTTTTAAATCGCTCTTCCCTTTAAGTAGATATTAATGGTGCTACCCACTCACACAACTCCAATGAACATCCTTGTTATTTGTCATCATGTCATTTGTCATCTCAAATTCTTCTTGAGACATGACTATTCCAATACCCTTTATACCCGGCAGGTCGATCACCATGTGGGCTTGCTTCTCAAGAAGTGGTGGGTTGCTGGGTCTTATGCCTTATTCCCCCTGCAGTGCAAGGGAACCTGCTTCCTCACACATCTCTTCAATTCCTTCCAAGACTTTTAGATCTCATCCATGCTTTTTGCTGTGGTTGGCACAGAATCGGCTGATTGCAAGATTTATCCTCAGATCTTTGTGCAATGGAATACAGGGATCTGTGTATAATCATCCCCTATGAGGTGTGGCTATTTATTTGCAATACCTTTCACCAGAATTGTCAGAATTATGTATTTGCATACATTCAATATGTTCCTGGTGGTTGTGTATGGTAATTAAGATAGAAAACTGGTCAAGCAGAGAGAAGGTCACAGGTTCTGATCACTCAACCAGGACATATGAGGTCTGGACTTGTAGGCAGAGACATAAGGAGGTGGAATGCACTATGGGCAATCAGGGGAGGTTACTGGCAGCAGTTGCTAGGTAGTGGTGGATGAGGTGTGGGGTGGCACAGCAGTGAGAAATGTTGGGGAGAAAGGAGCGAAGGCTTGTAAACAGGGATGTGTTGAGTAGAGACTATGGGCCTCATTATAAATCTGGCGATAACCGTGACGGTAAAAACAACAGGCTGCTGCTAGAGTTATGCTTTTTCTGGTGCCTGGCAATGGGGAATCACAGGGGCAAACATGTTCCTCCTCATTCCCATCTGAGTCCCATAGGACTCAATGGGAATGGGGAAAACAGATGCACCGGCACTGTGTGCAACAGTTTCAGTGCATCCGTCAAAGTCTGCGGGAAGGTGCAGCTCCGCCTGCCAGGTCAGACTTGGCAGGTAGAACGGCATCCGCCTGCAGAACTCTAAGTGTGCTTGTCCGGTAACAACAGTGCCAGTAGCTTACCGGCACCGTAGTTACCATGACCAGTACACTCCTAATTAGGCCCTTAGAAAAGTTAAGAAGAAAATGAGAGACAAAGATTCATTTAGTCTGAAATATTTAGAAGTACTAGAGCTGTCTGCCATGAATACTCTATGGGCTCAGCGGGCAGTTCAGAAGCTCTGTGAGTTTCACAGGAACTTATGTGACTCTAACAGCAAAACCCACAAATGTGCTCCATGAGTGTTCTCCTTCTAATCCTCACATTTGTGAAGGGCTGTCCACAAACATGGGTTTCATGTGTGGATTTATTTTAAAGAAAAACACGGGGTGCTAGTTGCATGCAAAGCTATCATCTCACAAAGAGTATTCAATGTTTATGAAAAGATTGCACCACATAGAAAAAGGTCAACATCTTGCTTTATTGCTGACCTCACCTGTAGGAAGTAGCGGATGTGGTCTCTCACATGGAATAAGCCCCAGATCCAAAACTACCAATTAAATGCTGTGGATTAGTAAACAAAAACCCAATCTTACAAAGAAGCCAAAACAGGCAGCAATCTACAAACCAAGACAGACAAGATAGTAGAGTCAGTCAAAGCATTTGCAACTAAGAGATAATGGTGATATGATGTGTCAACTTCGACTGGTGCTTCCCCAAATCAATGCAAAACTGAAAAAAATACATTTCAAGAGATGTATAAATAAAACTTTGTGTCAGTATATAGTCAGGTTATAAAGTCTTTTTCACACTTTTATAAAATGTCCTGTATATAATTTTCACCTATGAGGTTTCCTTCTGTCTCTATCTTTGTAGGGCTCCTATTACAATTTGCCACTTCACCAGAGTAACATGATACACAATTTGTTCCTCTTTGTCTTTCTACTCTGTGTGCTTAATTTCACTTTACCAGATGCTCGATTACAGAATGAACAGTTTTGAACAAGCTATCTTAAATAGATTTTGTGAGCAGGCTGAAGGGTTTAGCAGTAGCTCAAAACTCAAGAAGTCAGGTGCATGAATCCATCCCACCGCACCACCATTTTTTAATGTAGTTTGAACGCTCATCAAAGTTCCTTCTGGTTTGCTGAAAACAGTAGTAGAGGTGCATGAAGCAGATGTTTTAACTCAATTTGAATTTGATGTGGCTCAATGGCTTGAAGCAGGATTGTAGTTCTTTTCTGAAGAACTACAGAGAACAGAAGATATGCCTATGGGCATTTAGGTGCAGGGGTCTTCTCCAGAGAACCAGACACATCTGAGTGTTCTTCTGCAACTCCTCTATCAGGCTGAATTGTACTGGGGAACTGCAGGAACTATGAATCACCAATGCACATCCATGTATGTGCTCCAGTGACATGAGTTAGAGGGCCTCTCACCCTTCTTGGAATTAATGTCTTCACCAGTATGGGACTGCACTTGAATCTTTTAATAACTCCAACAAATAGTCAACAGAATCAGCATCCATTCAGATCTTCCTCCACCCATACACACCCAGTCCCATCTTTCAGACATTGTATCCCAAATTCCTTGTAATTCTCAACATCAGCAAGATGTGTAAAAACCCAAACATCAGGATCCTCCCTCTCTCTTTCCCCCATCATTGTATTCGTGCTCTTCCTTTAAAAAAAATGTTTGTCAATACTCAAGGGTAACATCAAATTTCCTTTTTGCTTGTTAAAATATACTTTATAAATGTAATCAATAACACAGAAGGTGATGATTATGAGCACCAACCCAGGGACCGTCACTCAAAACAATCCAGAAAGCCAGGCGGGTACCCATGCCAATACTCTGTCCAGCCAGTCTTTTGCTTGCACTCCATTAACCTTGCTTGTAATCTTTCCCTGGAGTGTTGACATTTCTTGTATAGCTGTGCTTAGAATTGTCACCACCAGGTATTGTAGTGCAGCATCTTGTCTTTAGCTTGGCACAAACACCTACTTCCATGGCTACCAGGAGGCCCAAAATAAATTTATTTTGAAGGGCCACCAAACACAAAGCCCTCATTTCTTCCTTGATTGCATGCAACCCTTTTGCGGTTGCCCTTGAGTTAGCAAGCTGCAATAGCTCATAATGGGTTAGCTCCAACCATTTTGAATTTGCCTTTACTCCTGAAAGCAACACCAAAGTGAAAAAAACATAGCAGCATTAGAAATAAAGTGGTATTCATCTGGGATAGCAACCAAGTTATCCATACTCTCCTTGGAGAAGAATTATTATCTCTGTCCCTTCTCCTCATTGTTTTTTGCTACTCATTTTAATGTACCATATTCCCTTGCAGTGTCATTCTTCATGGTAGTGGTATTTTGAGGCACCACCAGTGAAGGGTTGTGCAAAGTGACGAGAGCGCAGACACCACTGCAGTCAGGCACAAACTGGGCATATGCTTTGGATCCACAGGCCCACCAATAATCTATTATCGCTGCTGTGCCCCACATCTGTGCCGCATTCTTTACCACTTTGGCACAGCCTGAATTAGTCCCTAGGAAAATGGACCCACTAGACCTGAAACACAAAGGGAATCGTGTAACACTCCTTAAATCGACTGGTTTATGTTTTTCATGTAACCAAGTTAAAGCATGAGCATATGTTCCCCAAGTTGCTTGGCAGCTGTCATTAACCTTGGCTGCGACGTTTTGTTCAAAGCCTACCAATCCTTCACCACAACACTGCATTATGCCCCCCTCTCATTTGTCCCCATACCATACTGCTCCTTCTATTCTCATTAGTGGCCTTGTGTGACACCAGGGAACACTTTGCCCTTTTTTAGTGTTATGTTGCAATTTTTTATGGTCTCTTATGTTTAATTCCCCCTGTTTAGGACCTTCAGTGACATACCCCATTACCTTACTCCATGTTTCCTCATTTTGAAGCATTTGTGTTAATTTTACAAAGTTGTCTTCATACACATTTTCCCCTTCATCCACCTAGCAAACAGCCATCTTTTCCCCTGGAATAAACTTTGAGTTCTGCAAAGAGACAGGTTCATTAGGCATTCTGCCTCCTCATAGGACACAGCTTGGGGTAGGAAAAGTGTGGACACTCCTACTAAGTGTGGAATGAAAGAGCACATGTAGCCAGTGCCATTTACTCTGTCTCTTCCCATATGCATCATTTCATCATACCAAATATTGCCTGTTAATCAATGATGCTCTTCCTCAGTGCCATGGTGGATGCCTTCCCCATTCATCACATTTCTCTTTCCCATTTTTCTTTTTGCATTCAATTGTGTTTCACTTTTTTCTTTAAAAAACACATACAACAAAAACATTAAACCTACACTAAAACATATTGACATCATTATTCTCCATAAACCTGTAAATGTATTTTTCTTTGTCACACATTTTGCATTAAAGCCATCCTCAAATCCCTCTTTTACTGGTGTTTTAAAATTTTTTAAGGATGTTAGAAAATGAAAAGAAAATGTGGTTATGCTCTGTATTATGTTGTGCATTGGGAGAAAGTACTTTTTGTCTGAGAACGTCTGCTATATGGACCCATCCGCATTTTCCCTCGAGTTTAACAGCTGTTGGCATTGAATAGATAATGGTGTGTGGACCAGTGAAGCGCTCCTCTTTCCAATTCCGGACGTGGTTCCCCACGAGGACATGAGTCACCTGGAAAAAGAGGTGTTGCTGGTGGGAAATGTTTATTTGGATCCCCTTATTGTCGAGATTGGTTTTAAGGCCTCCTCTGCAAGGTGATATAATCAAGGGACATGATAAGTTCTTTAATATATTTGCCGAACCACTCCACCCCAGAATAGAAGAGGAAGAGTACGCATCAGAAATTGTATGTGATGACAGAATTGGCGCAGGCATTCTCCTCCATGTAACAATCTCATGATGAGTCAGGTGGTGATCTCATGCAGGCGTGTTCTTAACACAAACAAAGCAAGAGGCAAGCAGTGCACCCATGATTTTTCAAATGTTTGCATAAGCTTATCCACTCACATTTTAAGCAGTCCATTCCTCTTCTCTACCGAGCCGTTGGCTTGGGGATGGTCAACAATGCACAGTTTATGCATTATCCCCAGGAGTGTTGCTACTTCCTTTATCAAATCATTGTAAAAGTGCTGCCCATTAAAAGAGCAAATTTCATCTGGAATCCCCCACCTCGGGAACACCTCCTTCACCAGAATGTTTACCGTAGAGCAGGCATCATTGTGGGCACAGGGATCTGTCTCAAGCCAACGTGAGAATGGACAGAAGACTACAAGCAGGTACTTGTAAGAAGTATATCTTTCTCATATGTTAGGCATAATCCTGTGCAGTTCCCTTAGGGAACACTGCAAAAAGATTAAGACTACAGGAGTAAGCAGTAAACCCAATTGGTAGCAGTCTGCACCACCCAGATTTACCTGGTAGCTGTGGCTGAGCAGTCAAACTTCTCTCAAGAAGAGTAGGGCAGTATATAGAGCATACACAATAGGGCTAAAAACACAGTAGAGCAAACAAACACTGACCAGAGCTTTGTATAAAAAGTATATAATTATTTATTTAAAAAAACTTTAGGCAATGTACTAGCACTCTAAATCAAAAGCAAGTTAAAACACAGTCAGGTAAAGTATAAACACCTCCCTTAATAACTATTAGACAAGTCAGAATTAAAACACCACAATTTGTTAAACAGATATGAGCGCATAACCTTATGGCACTCCAATAGTTCAGTTAAAGGGAGAGAAAAAGACAGAGCACAGAAATAAAACAGGTCCCAACACTTTTAGAAGTTCTCAGCAAGGCAATGAAGGCAGTATAGACTGTAGAGCCAAAGTTCATAGGCCAGGCCCACTTTAAAGGGAGCAAAGTGGAATGTGCCCAGGATTACACGGTTTTAAATACACTAAAAGTCTTTGCAGAATGTTCAAAAGAGGTTGGGGTGATTCAAGAAGGAAAAGTTAGAAGGTCTGGGTCCAATCCAGTTGGCAAGCCAAGGATTTAAGGGTCACCTTGGGCAAACCGAAGAAAGGGAGGCCAGGCAGGACACAGTACCTTAAACAAAGAGGAAGCTCCAGCGGTGGCAGTTGTTCCTGGCAGTGGTTGCAGTTTGTTGTTTCGATCAGGGGAAGAGAGGATCTCGTCGAGGAGGAAACTTGGAGTTGTTGCACTGCACAGGGATGAAACCAGCCGCGGAGTTTGTCGATAAAAGTGCGTTCCTTTTATTCGCAGTGAAAGTGGTGAAGCTTGGCTATTCGGCCACCGGGGTGCTTGGCACGGGCAATTCGACCAAGAGACGTCTTTGGAAGGTGAAAAGGGTGAACTGTTTGGTCCCACCAGCTCAGAGGAAGAAGACTCATCCAGAAGAAGATCTTCTCTTGTCGTCGGGAAAGTGGTGAGGTAGTGCAGCAGGGCTTCACCGGTGGTGTCATCGTTGCAGATGGCTCAGCTTTTTCCTCTTCAGATTCTTAGGTCCTGTGGTGACTTCTGAAGTTCCAGTCCCAAAGGCCCTGCTTTTATGCAGAAAAACCCCCATTCAACAGCCTAGCTGGCACTCAAACATGCTAAGTGGTGAGCCGGGTGGCTCACCACTGGCCCAATCAGAACAGAGTGTGACTTGAGTTGCCAAGGCAACGCAGTCCAGGGTGCCAATCCCCCTCCCCACCCATCCTGTGGAACCCAGACAGAGTGGCACCATTTGGAGGGCTTCTGTAGAGAAGCCCGCCAAAAAGTGGAACAAAGGGCTCAACCTTGGTCAGAGATACAGAGACGGACACAAACGCCATTTTAGAAAAGAGTTCTGGCAAAAAGACCCCTCCGTTGATTTAATATTAAATAAATAATACAGCGGTATCTTTAACATTGCACCAAAAAGTGGTGCGTTTAAAATCAATGGGAAAATCCCACAGAGAATATTCTGGTGGAATATTTTGCGTGGTAACCACTGCCACCAGCCATAAACTCGACAAGGGGGGACTGGACAGTGCCACCTTAAAAACAGATCCATGGGTAATATAATTAACCCCATCCAGTACTTCCACAATATGATGGTTTGTACTGGTTCTGTTAGGAATTTAGGGCTAGTAAAGTCAATGGTGACTTTACATGCCCTGGGAGACAGTAGTCAGTCCCAGGGTATGGAGTCTATGTTTGGGGGTCACCATGACACCCCTGTGTTACTGTACTGAGGCTGCTGTGTAATACACACATAAAAAAATAGATGATACCCTATGGAGCAGAAAGAAAACCCCATAGCCCATAATCACACAAAGAGTCAAAGACATACCTCAAATCATGCCTAAGTGTGGGAGTAAAAGAGTCTCACTCTTAGCAGGAGAAAAAAACAAACCCCAAAAATCTTAGCAAAGCTGCTGGGGGACTCACTAGGATTGGGAAATTAGTCTTATAAGAGAATTCTCCCTAACATTGTATATAAATATAATCAATATGCGAGTGCCGGAAGGGGCCTTCTGGTCATAGCAATGTTCCCTGTACAACTCTCAATGTGTGACCTGTCAGAAACTTCTGGCAGGTCATGCAGTTACTTACTTATTCAGCAACACATTCATACAGACTCGGAACAAGCCAGTCTTCACTTATCCCTGCATCCTCATGCTCTTTCGATACGTGGATAGAATAGTGAAGCTGTTCCAATGCCAATTGTAATCATTTCTATGGCATGACAAACTTTCCTGTTCTACCATGTTATTAAACCAAGTCAGTTGGGGACAGAGGACATCCTTGCTTTTTCCACAGCTCTTTTTCAGCATCAGATGCTTCTCCCTGCAATTCAATTATCTGCAATATTGGGATTGCATTGAATCTTCCTGGCAATGCATCTTCCTCTTTGCTGACTTTCAGTACTGCTATTAGGTGTATTTTGTATTGTTCCCCAGAGAATAGCACATGGTAATCCCGCTGGCATATTCGCTGCTTCTTTTGCTGCTCTTTCTGCCCTTTGGTTTCCTAGTGAGACAAAATCCTGCCCTTCTGTCGGGGCTTTGCACTTTATTAATGCGGACTCTGCTGGGAGTGGTAACATTTCTAATAGTTCAATCAGTAATGCTGTGGGATGTTCTGGCCCACTAGGCTCTGCCCTGCAACATCACTGTGTGCTGCTTTCATCAGAAACAACAGAATGGCCGCCAAAAAGCCCTATGCACTAAAAATCTCTGAGAAGTGCGCAAGGGAAACCGGAAAAATAGGCTGCCAATCCATTTTGCTATGTCAGTGGTAAAACAGGAGACCACACTGCCAAAACCTGTCATTGGGCTGCCCACAGACTGAAATAGAACTGCTTGAAAAAGCAGTGCGGCCTTGCCAGGAAAACCCAGAAGTGCTCTAAAATCAATTTTTTCTTGGCTGTTAAATTTGCAAAATAATGATTCTCAAACAGCAGAGAAGATCCAACATCCTTGTGGGGTGTTCACCCTCACCTTATTTAAGGAATGCCCCTAAGTACAATGTCAGGAGAAGCACATTTCATCACAAAAATATCCCCATTCAAAAAGGTGCTTACCTGGAAAAACCTGTCATATATGGGCGCAGTACCGCCACTCGCCTGTGTCAAAACTGTCATTTACTTAACCTGTCAGTTTAAACTTGTACATTAAGATTACATTGTGGAAAAGAAGAGACTTGCCATCAAACACAATATAGGTTGCTACAATTCAATCTCTATGTTTCAAAAAGACTGTAATTGGAGATCTGTGTGTATACTTGTTTAAAATGTAAGATTTAGTTTAGCAAAATACAATTTTGAACAATGTGTTTTACAGTGAACTGAGGCCAGCCACACAGGACTTCAAGCACATTCCACAGTTTGCTCCAACAAAGGGTGCCTTCCTTTTGCTCTCTGACCAGGAACTATCATTTAGATGCTAATGAAAGGAGGAGGGGATTTTGCTATGCTTCTCTGGGAGAGAGACAATAGGCTTCCTGGGCTGAAAGGGAATGCAAATTTGGGTGTCAACAGAAACTAATTGCCAGCAGGAAGAGGCCAGGAATGCTCTGGACCCAGCCAAAACTTGGGGGCGGTACCAGACAGATATGTGTATCTTAAACCACAAGGAAATATCTTTTTGAAAAAGACTCATAGATAACTGTGCAAAATTTGGAACAATCTGTAAATTATGGGTCTTTAACATGAACATTCTGCTCACAGTTTGAAACTACTCTGAACTCTGTGCGATGTTCAGAGACAGGACTACCGAAATGTTGATGTTGTAGCAATTGTGATAATGCTAGAAATATGAAACTTCACAGGATTATGCCCAGATGTCATGCGCCTGTATGGAGAAAGATGTGGATTGATTTGACACTGGGTAACCAACCAAAAGCGTGAAAAACTGTCAAATTTGAACCAAAGCTCTCACTAAAATGGGGAACAAGAGGGAACCGGGTGGGGCACAAGGTCCAAGGAGGTGAAGGGGGCAAGCGCAAGGCTGGGGGGCAAACAGATGGGGGTACTTGGGGAAATTGAGAGAACGACACATCAAGGTAAGGAGGGGTGGGAGTTTGGGGGAAAAGGGATCCCAGGGAAATATAGGCAGAGAAAAAGGGGGTGGTCGAAAGCAAGAGAAGGGAACCAGGAGAGGGGAGGAGCGAGTCGGAGAAAGGGAGGGGAAGGACTAGGGATTATGGAACTTGAAGGGGGGCACCCTGGGCAAGATCACTGAGGAGGGCCTAGGGTGAGGGTACAGGGAGTACGGAACCTTAGGATAAGCGCAGCCCTCCGGGTCAGTAAGGCGATATGGGAATACTTGGGGGCTGAAGTTGTGGTTGAAGGAATAGGGTAAAAGGTTAGCCCAAAGGGGAACAGGAGCTCAGAGTAGAGTAGAAATGTGTACTAGGAAAGCATGACATCGCAAAGTGATGTCTGTATAGGTAGTAACGTGGTATTTGGGCAGCGAAATGGTCATGTCTGTATAAGTAATACTGTGATATTTTGGCATCGGAAAGGTGGTGTCTGTATAGGAACCTAAGTGTTGGGGCACCGGAATGGTTGTGTCAGTTTAGCTGGAAACTGGGATAATAGGACACCGGGAAGTGTGTCGGGGTGTTAGAAACAGGTACCATAGAGCAAGGGGGAAGTGTCATGAAATGCAACACAAGCAACAAATAGAATGGCCATGGATAGAGAGAAGCTGGCAGCAAGGGCCAGGCTCAACCGGAAGCGTCCACCAGATGCAGATGGTGGGGGGGAGGCATACCTAGGAAGCCTCACACAGCGTTCTTACCTTTGGTGTGGTGAATTCACGGATCGCCTGTAAGATTACACCTTGACCTTATGCAAATAAAGCTGCTGTGGCATTAACATTTCCAACTTTAAAATTGTGTTATGTTGTTATTTCCAATAAATGCTTCACTGCCAGGTACAGGTGGGGGGGTGGCCGTGCAGGAGCAGGCCGGCCAGGAACAGTGTGGTGTTGGAGGAGGGGGAGGTGTGGCAATGGGATGCCCCTGCTAAGGCGGGCGAACGCGCCGACGCAGGAGGCATAGCGGGCGCCGCCCCTTAGTAGGGGTTGCCCAGCCAACCTCCTCCCCCTCCTCCGAAGGTGGAGGTGGGCGGAAGGAAAAGGAGGGAAGTGCCCGCCCCGGAAAATGGGAGGAACAACACAGGAAGAGGGGCTGGGGCAGGGAACCAAGAGAGAGTGAGGGCCTATAAAAGCCCATACAAACAAGCCTCGCTCTCTCTCTCTCTCTCGCGGGTATGCTGCTTCAAGAGGAGAAGCGGATGGGAACGAGATGGGCCTCGGACGGATACTTGCTCTATTAAATCTGTCGTGTAAAAATGTACTACTAGCAAGTTGGCAATATTGTAAATATGATTTACGTGAAAAATAGATATATTGTACAGAAACAAAGGGAAGGTACTCCCTGGGTTGTAAAATACTGCATCATCATGACACCATGTGTTCCTTCTCAAATCGGAAGAGAGGACAGACCTTAACCAATAGGATTCCTAGAGGGTGTGCTTAGTATAATTCAGCCTACCCACCCCTTTGGGAAATCCATAAATAGGGACAGTTTAGGACCTAGAGAGAAAGATTCACCCATCAACTGATTTACTGGTGAAGCACTCTGCAAGAGAACCCAGATCCAAGACTCCAGAACTTTGAAAGCAGAGAGGCCAAATTCCAAAGCAGAACCCTTCTCAGATGGCCTTTAAAATCTTGAAACCTGGTTTTAACCCCAGACTTCCAAGGGGAACACAACAAAACCAATAGAACAGCCGGCTGTGCTGTTTCTGCTTCTTGCCAAGAACGCTTGCTAGAACCCAGAGATCCAAACCAGTAGAGCAGAGCTGTAACCTTATAGCTGCTACCCAGAAACAACCCATCTGATCCATTCCAGAGGCTGTGCAGTGTCCCGAGTGCCGTGCTGCTTGCAGAACCAAGCGCCTGAATCCTCTCCGGTGGACTAGCAGAATTCCAGTCCAAAACCTTTGACCAGATCTTTGACGGGCCCATTCCAAACCATAGTTGTGAGTATCTAGCATAGAATTGTCCATAGCCAATCTCTTATCCTTAATTATTCCAATCCAAAACCATTCTATCATATCGAGAACTGCCTTGTAGCATCTCTTTTGTCTTTTCTGAATCTTTCCCTCATCCATATAGTCCTATGTTAATTGTAGTGATAATATCATCTTTGGGCTAATATATTTGCTGAGAAAGACAAGTGTCCCGGCGGGCAAAAGTCAGAACAGAGGCGCCGCTGATCTGGTGGCTGTCCGGTTGGGTATGTTGTATCTTCATAGCCTCCCTAGTGTAAAGAAATTCCTGTTTGTAATTCAAAAGTGCATCTTTCATTTGTAAATCTTGACTCTTTTCTGGGAAAAAATCAACCTCTACTAAAACCTACATAACCTCCGTACCGCACATGCTAGAAACAGAATTTAAGTGTCAAATTGAAGCTTACATCTTCAGCTTTCAAACAAACCCAACATCGAAGTTTTTCAGTAATCGCTTTTCTCGCATGCTGGAAAGTTTGCTGTGAATTTGCATTTGGCTCAATTTCATCACGTGTAAAACAGCTATTCTTTGCATCTGACATCAGAGTTCAGTTTCCAATCTGCTAATTATTCAATCATCATTGCTAGTGTTACCTGAAACTATAAAAAGCGGTTCCCACTAGTTTTGAATCCAATTTAGAGAATTAAAGTCATTTTTCAGTGTTTTTCCCATTCAGTCCAACCCACATTCAAAAGCATTTGAACTGTTTTGAAAGCATTCCTGTTTCTCTCTATGCTTGCTCGGGGGAAATGGGATTGAACTGCATTTGTTGAGTGTTTATTCCTGAAACCTGTGTACTCGCCTTCCATCTCTATATTGCATGTTGGGGGGAATTGAGTAGTATCAGGGAGAAAGAGTGACATTGCATTTGATTGAACCCATATCAAGTATTATTCTGTGCAGCATTGTTTTCCTATCCATATCAAGTATTATTCCATGCTGCATTATTTTTCTTATCCATACTCATTCTGATTAAAGAAATGGTTGATGGTTGTGATACCACCCATGGTGATCACTGTATAAATATTAATAGTGTGATATATATATATTGTTCAAATAAATAAAAGTGTGATATATATTTTGTTCAAATTCATAAAATAAATCTTTTAACTTTGCAAAACAGCCTGCTTCCTGGTTCAGTGAGACCGGGGGCATTCAAAGAGAGGGGCGTGATATAAGGGTACATCATTCAGAAATAAAATAACTTATAGACAACAATATATAATTAAGGGTTCCAGCTGTGCATCACACACTAGGCCTTGACTTAGGTGGAGTGCCGGGTTGAAATCAATTACAAGATTGGGGGCTCGTAGCGGGATTTCCGAATTAGATATACCACTTGTGACAGTCTAATACAGTGTGCTAACTAGTGGGGTACATAATCCCTGCTGGGCTACCACGCTGTGCTACACTTGTGAAAAGCACCCCTCAATAGGAACGCTCTATGGAAACGGTCTGTTTTGCAAAAATAAAATAAACTTCTGTAAATCAGGAAGGAAATGGCGACATTGGTAGGGATCAATATGGTTAAACACCGATTGCATTAAATATTTGTAAGGGGTGAATGAACAGAACAGGATGAGAGTGTGTGTTTGCAGGCAATCACAGAACAGATCACTGAAACAGGGTTAGATAAATGGCAAGATCAGGGTCCATTACATATGGCCCTGAGTGAACTATTTAAGGCACCTAATGCAAAGGAAGAGCAAAACAAGATTGCCAAAATAGTGGCCTATCTATACCTATATTTTGGAGCAATACAGGATAAATATGCCGAGGGCCAAGATCTGGCAAACAAGCAACTTCAGGCATTAGGAAAGGCCCAACTGATCTGGACTCTGCTGAACAGAGGTTACAGAGGAGCCAGGAGTCAGAAAATGAAAGTAGACAGTACCTAATCAAAATAAAAGAGGACATGGGCATCCTGCAGCAGGAAAAAGCAGAACAGGATACCCGAATTCTGGCCTTGCAGCAGCACTACCGAGACAGTTTGGACTCTCTACTGCAGAGCCAGAAAAAGCTGGAGCAACAAATACATTTCAACAGGGCATGCACAGAGCAGGTAGTCAACCTGCAAAGCCACCTAGACAGAGAGAAGGAAGAGAGTAATAAATTAATTCTGAAAGACCTGGATACCCAGGCAGAATTTGATGAAGAGCGCCAGAATGCTGGTGCGCTCCAAAGACAGAGGGACGACCTGGCTGCACAGAGGCAGGCTCTGGCTCAGGAAAGGGACACCTTAGGCCAGGAAGTCTGTCAATTAAAAGAGAAATTACATGAAAATCACCTGGCCCTTCAGGGACTGGGTGACCTTCAAAAAGAGCATGAAAGATTGTTAGAGCACACCAGGAGGGTGGAGGAGGCTCTAGCAAAGAAGGACCAGGCCAGTATGGACAGGACTCAGGAGGCAACCCTCCTGCAGCAAAGACTGGCTCCACAGACGGGTAGCCATGCAAGAGAGACTGATAGAATCTAGCAAGGCCTTGATAGCGGAACAGAAAGCTCAGATTCTTGCATGGCAACAGGGAGCATGGGCTGACAGAGATGAGGTTCGCTGAGAAAGGGAAACGCCTGAGCATAACCTTAATAACCCTAGTACCAGAGGCCCCTGATCTCTCCCAATCCCTGGACTCTGCCACCCTCATGTCCACTGGCGCACATGAGCCAAGGGCCACGGGGATGGCAGATTTCAATCCAATCAGAAATATGGGGCTCATAGACCAGCACCTCCCAGGAATGGATGGGCGGGCATCTGGGTATGGATACCCAAGTACTGTAAAATTTTGTGGGGAACTCCATGAGGGTAGGCCCACTAAGGGCATCCTGAAAACCTCTGCCCAGCTAGGACAGTGGGGGGGTACTCATCAAATCCTGGGAGCAAGGAGGAATCAGAAGACTCCTCTGAGTGCCCCAGGACACAGGAGACTAGGTCCCCACATTCTGCCAGCCATTCCCAGGCTCGCAGAATCCGGGAGAGCCTAGAAGACCAGACGGGCACCTCTGGGAGCAGTGCCTCTGAGTCAGAGGAGGAGTGGACCAGGGTTACCCAAACCAAGAAGGCCAATAAGGCAAAAATGGCCTTGCTTAAGGACCCCTTAAATCAAATCAAAGTGCTAAGGAGCGTCATCACACCCTATCATAAGAACGCTAAATATTCTGTTTGGGAGCACGTAGAGCTCTTTGAGCAGATTATGGAATCTTTCCATTTGAAGGACAGCCAAAGCTGTATTCAATAAGTGAAATGGACCTTCTCACCAGAATACTCCAGCTTCTTTGCGGGGCTGGAGGACCAAAATCATTCTAGATGGTCCACCTATAGGGTGGCCATATTGAAGCATTTTTCTGTCCACAGGAATCCTCAGGAGGCTCACAAGGCAGCCTACAACTTGCAATGTGGGGAGGATCAGGCCCCACAAGAATTTGTGCAGGAATTAAAGCATGCCTTTGCGCAGACCACTAGAAGGGTGAGCACTGACAGCAGAGAATTTGTGAATACGTTTTTCCACACTCTCCCCAAATACATCATGACCCAGCTAGTGAGAGATTTTCATGAGAAAAGATCACTAGACTGGGTCATTGAACAGGCCACACGAATTTATGAGGTGCAAAATCCCATAGAAAACGTAAATAATACAAAAAGCACCAAACCAACCAGCACTCCTCCTGCTGCTAAGGTGGCAGAGGTGAAGGTTGCCCCCGTTTTAGATTTGGAGATGGGTGGGGGCCTAAAAACCTGCCTGCACATCAGAATAATCCCAAGCCAAGAAGGTCCTCGGGCCAGTCACAGACAGGGAGCTAAGAAGGTAGTCCCACAAATGGGATCCCTCACTCCCCTGACTACATAAGCCCCTGCTACAAGGGGAACCGACCCATCCTGGGTTATGTGTGGACTCCTCCAGTCCAAGGGGGGGGTCCAACCAAACAACAGCTAACCCAGGGAACTTCCCTCCTCACTTCCCCCAGGAGGGCAGAAATTCCCCAAACCCTGGACAGAACTTCTTCCCAGGTACCCGCAAAACTTTCAACCCCCAAACCATCCATCCTTCTTTCCCCGATTTCCTGAGCCCAGACAACCTAATCCGGGAGAGGGGGGGCAAGGGTGGAGAGGTACCAACATTTTCCAAATCCAGAGTATTTTCAGAGAAGGGATAGCTACCCTTCCCGGGATCAGCACAAGGAAGACAACAGAACCCTGTATCAGCTTGAGCGGGTGTCACAGCTAGAACGCCAGAGTGGCACAGGATCAGGATCTGGGTTGCATGCTGAGGGCTCAACAGAACCCTCAGATGAGCATGCCGGCGCAGAATGCCTCAAACTCCTGACCCGGTGCTCCAGAGCAATGACAGGGGACGAACCCCAACAACACACCGGTACCGAGGGAGTAGGCACAAGGGGAAGGGGGGTGTAAAGCCTTGGAGGAAGCTTCCTTACCCACTGGTAAAAAGCCCCTGGAAACCCAGGAACCGGAACCAAAATCTCCTGCCCTTGAAAGTCTGCCACCCAAGAAGCAGAGAGGGGGCAGGATAAATAAAGAACCCAAACAGACCCATTTTGAGGAGGAGGTACACATCTTCCAATTTGAAGGAGAGGGATCCTCAGAGGATCCTGGGAAAAGGATATTCTCCTTCAGAGATGGGGGAACTCCTCCCAAAGAGAAATTGGTCCCAAAGGATTCAAATCCAGACTGGGTAGATGTGGGGACTGAGCTAGCGCCGGCCATCATCAAACCCCAGAACCAACAGCATGAAAATCCCCTGGTTCAAACCCATCCTGGTGACTGGCTCCAAAAAGGGATGGGCAGCCCAGAACCGGAACCAGGGGAACCCAAAACTTCGCCCATCTCTAGCTGTCACCTTTTCTTTTCAGATTCCCTAGACTCCACACAGAATTCTGCCCAAATCTCTTCTCTATCAGTGTCCAAAACTAAAAAAACTAACCCACCAGTTGTCCGAAAATATACATTATCTGTGCCCCCTTGAGGAGAAGGAAGGAAGATTCTATGCCCCGGTCCAAATACAGGGGCAGGGTACAATTTTGGCACTGGTGGACACTGGATCCCAAGCTACCCTTCTGTTCAAAAAGGCCTTTGATAAACTGAATTTGGGAAGTGGGAGAATTACCAAATTCCTCTCACCCCTCTTCCTGGACAACTTCAGAACTTTAACGGGAAGGAAATTCCCATCGAGGGGACTGCGGATTTGGATATTAAAATAGGGCAACACAAGTTGAAGCACCCGGTCATAGTTGTAATTCCAGAGGGCACCTCTTGTTTACTAGGGAATGACCTCCTGCGAAGGTTGTCACCCCTAAAAGATTGCATAACCAAGGTCCTCTGGACCCAGACGAACCGACCAATAAAATTAAAACAAAGTGTCAACCATGTTAGTTTAAACGGCACCTGCCACATGGTTGAACAAAAATCTGACCACGTAGAATTTCACTTCTAGAATAACCAAATCCCAGACGTGACAGTAATAGCAGTAGGACAACAAACTGGTGATGGGGGTCCTCTCTATTTCTGAAAATCAACCTTCCTTCCAGTCTAAGGTGGCATTCCACACTGGAAGGAAACACTCTGAAATTCTTTACCAATCCACAGTCAGACATTCCCACTCCTATAGTCCAGAAAGATGAGAAATCAGCTCAAAGTCTGACTAATATTCAGCAAATTAGAGAGCAGTTGTTCATCCCAATTCAGTTAAATGAAGGGAAGGACTCATTTCTCACTGAGTGTGTGTGAACAACGGTAAGAGCTTCATCAGCAAAGCCATGTTCTGCAAACTCCCAAAAGATCCAGCCATTCCCACATTTAAACTGATAGACAAATGGGAAATGGATCTGGAAACACCCAATTCCAAACATCTCCTACCAAGCAGGTGTATGCTCAAAATCTCCATAGGCAACAAGAGCATAGTCCATAATTGTTGGGTCATGCGAGACATCACTGCCGCCTTTTACATAGGCAGTGAGATTCTCAATCGCTTTGCCATTAGTTTGGACCTAATAAAGTTCAAAGCTTGGTCCCGATTAGCGGACAATCCCATGGGCTTTGATGACCCAGAGAAAGCATTTAGGTCAGCTCAACTGCTGCCTTATGCAGTTGAAATTCAGATAGGAGAGGAAGTCACCATCCCGGTCAGGACCAGACAATTCTCCCTGGAAGTGAAAGTTAAAGGAGGACAGAAATTGAAAAACCCTGATGCCTATATTCATCTAAATGCTTCTCTCCAACAGCAGTGGTTGGGGGTAAACCCAACACCACTAGTCAATATAGAACATGACACCATTCCAATCGAGATGGATAAAAGTGACTTAAAGAGTAAAACTCTAGCCGCAGGCACCATTATTGGAATGGCGGTTCATGACTGACATTTTTCCATAGATTTAGGCAATGAACTGTTAGGACCAATCCCCAAGGACTGTTTTGACAGTGATAGTGGTGACAACACAACACCAGACAGGATCTTTACCCGGCATGGGGGGAATTTCCTGGTGTACACTTCCTGCCCTTATGGTAAGGAAGATGTGACTTTTGACTTCAGGAAGGATGAGGTGATTTTCCAAGTCTGCGAGGACTGCCTTCCTCTTAGGATATGCGATCAGCCAGCCCCTAATCTACCTGGTGTTCGCATTGCGCTTCCTACGGGAAACCGTTATCCCAGAGTGAGGAGGGGCGTTACAATAAAAAGAAACCTGATGCCTTTTGCACATCGAGTTTTTCTGATGGCTAGGACCCGTCTTGCAGAGCGTTGGTGGTTGCCCTAGCGACTGGGTCATTTTGGACGACGTACTGGTCATGTGCATCGTATCAGCAGGTCACGTGACTTTGGGTTATTAAGCCGCTCGCTGAATCAGCGCGGTGCTTCTGATTGAAGTTTATGCTTTGTTACTTGCCAACCTTGTCTTGCGCGCTATCCTGTTTCTTGACCCCTGCCTGCCTAACGGATTGCTCTTGCCTTGCCCTTTGTTTTTGGTTTCCTGGTTCTGGTACCTCGACCTTTTGGCTACATCCCTGGATTGTTTTCTCTCTGTTCTCTTGTCTGGCTGTGTCCGCTTATTGCTGTCCTTGCCTGCACTTTTGCCTGTTTCCTGTTCTAGCATTTGGGACTCTGCTCAGCTGTTTACAGGCTTTAATATCACGGCGAGAAGTGCCGACGTCCCAGCATTCCATCACGGAACCTGCAGTTGTGTCTTCGGGTTCAACTACTAAAGGAATCAGCGCGTTCTGACATCCACGGAACAACTTGGAAGTATTTGCTGGGAAACTGTGCAGCCCAATGGAAGAACGAGGAATAACAACATTCTCCAGGCAATTTCTGGTCTAGGTTTCAACTTGCCTAAGGCGTCCTCGTGCCGTCGGGTCTGGTGGTTTTGTTGTGGACTTGAGACTTACCACCTCAGGAAAGGCAGCCGTGTGCCGTCGGGTCCGGTGGTTCCAGCGGACTAGAGACTCGTTACCTTAGTTCTGCGTCCTCATTTCATCGGTGTTGTTTATTGGTATTTCCAAGACCAGAATTGCTCCAGTGCTCTACTTCTACTTTGGTAAGCCTGCTTTTCCTTCATGTTTGATTGTTCTCTTATGGATTTCAAAGCTTCGCTACTGTGACTTTCTATCCTTGTACAGTGCAATCTTTGCTGGTATATTTTAGGGTCTTAAGGGGTCTGTTCTGATTTCTGAATTGTACCTTTGTTTTAGGGGACTATCCCTTGAGAGTTACAAATCATCTGGTGGTTGTACCGCGTTGAGAGTCGCAAATCTTCCGGTGACGAAATTACCAAGTTTGAGTCTACGACTGATATCCTTTCTTCTGAGCAATACTCCTATTGTTGTTTTCTTTACCTTGGTACTGACACCAAGGGAGTATTGTTTTGAGGAATTTTATGGCTACACTACGTGGTCAAGGCCGTGGGATTCCTAACACTTCCCCACCTGAAGCCACCAGTCCAAATCAGCACTCTGACCAGGGACTTCTCCACCCAGCGGGAGGAGGCCGCTGATATAGCAAAACTGGAAGTCTTTCCAGGCTTCATGCAGATGGTTGAAGAGAGAGTCAACCTAGCTGATGCCTGTGAGACTCTGGAGCAGAAGCAAAAATTGAAACAAGTTTTCTTGGATTTTCAAGATCTCATTGCGGTGGACTCATATGACTATGGTCGCACCGACATCCACACAACAACAATTCCCACAGACCCAGGTGTGACTCCAGTGTTTGTGAAGCAATATCGCTTGCCTCTCGCATCAATCTAGTCCCTTACTGAAATAATTAAGAACCTTGAGTCCCGTGGGATAATACGTCCAATTAACAGCACCTTCAATAATCCGGTGCTGGGGATGTTGAAGCCAAATATCCAGTGGAGACTCTGTGCTGACTTTAGGGAGCTCAACAAACGGGTCCATACTTACAGATGGCCTCTTCCCTACATTGACCAAGGGCTGGCCCAGAACCAGGGGTCACAGGTATTCACTGCAATAGACCTGACCAATGGGTACTGGACTGCACCTGTCAGTATGCAGGACCAATAGAAGCTGGCCTTCGGGGGGCAGCAGTACACATGGACCCGGACTCCCTTCGGATACATCAACTCCGGCAATGAATTTACCATTATTCTACATAAGGCCATGCCCGACCTGGGTGAAAAGGGTAACCTGGCTTATGTAGATGATGTTTTAATCAAAAGCTCAACTGTGGAGGAACACATAGCGGAGATCCGTTATGTTCTGACACAGTTGAGGGCTGCCGGAGCAAATCTCTCCTTTCAAAAGGCACAGTGGTGTAGAACCCGTGTCAATTTCTTGGGGCATGAGATTACTCCTCAGTGTCTCTGTCCCCAGGAAAAGAAAGTGGAAGCACTCCAGAAATTGAAAGACCCCACAACTCTGCGGGTACTAAGGAGCCTCCTTGGACTGACTAATTACAGTAGATAGTTCATTGAGGACTACGCAGAGATCACAAGACCCCTGATTCATCTGTTGAAGGGGGGGGTCAAGTGGGAGTTGGGTCCGGAACAAGTCGAGGCAGTAAGACAACTCAAAAGAAGCCTCTCACAAGTGCCTTGCCTATCTTACCCTGTCAAAAACAAGGAGTTCTTCTTGGAGACAGGGTTCTCTAATACATGCTTGACTGCAGTATTGTACCAAAAGCATGACAAGGTCAATAAAGTAATCTCCTATGCGAGTAAAACGTTATCCTCTGTGGAGGAAAAATTCAACGATTGTGAGAAGGCACTCCTGGCAACGGTGTGGGCATTGAAGAATTACCGCCCGTTCATCCAGGGGGAACACATCATAGTGGAGACTCCACACTAACCTCTGCAATATCTCCAAAGTGACAGAATCCGGCCCGGAAATGTGAGTAATTCCCGAATGACTTCCTGGATTCTGCAAATGCAAGGCTTTCCTGTGGAGGTCAGATATAGCCAAAACAAGAAGAGTCCCCTCACGCAAGGTCTGGCTGACTTGCATGATTGTGCCAGAGAAAACTGTCTTGAGGACGAAAGTCTAAAAATCAAGGACAAAATGGAGGCATACCTCAATTTCCCACACAAAGTCTTTGAAGAAGACAAGTGTGAGGGAATGGCCACTCTCTATGTGGATGGATGCTCTTACCATGTTGATAACAACGGGGAAAAATAACTTGTGGCCGGCGTAGGGAATACATGGGTGAATGAGACCCCAGAACCCGTCCGCTGGGTACAAGATTGGTCCCCGAAGTAGTCAAGTGGCAGAGTTGATGGCTGTCCGTCAAGCCATCTTCACTGCTTTCCAACACCAACTCCACAAACTGGTCATAATCACAGATTCGGATTATGTACAGAACGGGTTCGTGGAGCACCTGGTTAACTGGAAAACCAGAGGCATGCTATGTGCTAATAATAAACCCTTGAAACATGGGAAATTAATCCAAAACATTGATGATCTGGTCATCTCAAATGGGAAGACCATCTACTGGAAAAAGATCAAGGGTCATTCTAAAGTAGAGGGACCAGACAAAACTGGAATAACCTAGCTGATCAGCTGGCCAAAACAGGAGCCATCCAAGGGGATCTACCTGAGATCAAGTACCTGTTGTGGGAAATCCAGGACACTGCTATCACTAGGTCCCAGACAAATGCTCACAATGAACTCTCAACTGCAAAATGGAGTAAGGAGACCCCAGATGCTGATTTGATTACAGCTCAGAAGGGGGATCCAATAATTGGTAAGTTTTATCAGCACATTGAGGACCCTGAGAACTTTCCCCTGACGGATACCGATTACATAGGGAAAGAGGACCTCGGAGTGTTGATGAAATGTCCAAAAATGTTCTGAATCCAAGACGGTTTGTTGGTGAGGAAGTCCCTAGCTGGCATTGGTCAGTGGGTGGTCCCTACCTCATTTCGAAGCCTGATGTTAAGTCACACCCATGATGAGGCCACAGCCGCTCATAGGGGGTTTCATACAACACTTGAAATCTTAGAAGAGGTTGTATACTGGCCACACATGGGGCAGGACCTCGACCAATACTTGAAGTGGTGTCTTGTGTGTGCACAATTTCAGCCAACATCCCTCACATCTCCAAAAGAGCGGGATGACACTGCCATGGTCAGATTTACAAGTCGATTTTATCGGGCCCGTGATTCGCTCCTCTAGGGGAAACAAGTACATGTTGACAATGACATGCTTGTTTACTAAGTCAGTGGAATGTCTCCCAGCCCCAAATAGCAAGACAGAAACAGCAGCTGCCCTGATGATCAACCACATCTTCTCGCGTTTTGGACTACCCCAAAGGATCAAGTCAGACCGAGGTAGCCACTTCACTAGCGAAGTAATGACAAAGATGTGGGAGATACTTGGGGTCAATAGAAAATTACACATTGCCTACCGGCAAGCCTCTAGTGGTGTAATAGATAGATACAACAAGACAATTGTGAGCATATTAAAAAGGTTGGGCCAGATTCTGAGCCAAGTTGGGATATTCGATTACCTCTTGTACTAACGGCCATCAGATCTACCCCTTCATCTGCAACTAAAATGTCACAGTTTGAGCTGATGACTGGGCGGAGGATGGTGCTTCCCCAGCATCTGCTCTACAGAATCCAAGAGCAGACATTGATCAATGCCTCCACAACTCATGAGTATGTTGAAAATCTAAGAAAACACCTTCAACATGCTTTGCCTGTGCTCAGCGAAACCTAGAAAGATCTGCAGACAGCATGAAGACCCAGTATGACTTAAAGACTACTAGTAAAGAATGCAATGTAGGAGACCGGGTCTACTTATACAATTTCTAAAGGAACCAGGCCAAACAGCGCACATTTTTGCCTACCTGGAGGGGTCCTTTTGAAATTGTAGACAAAATCTCACCAGTCGCCTACAAAATCTGCATCCCCAAAGGCAGTTTGGCAGAGGGGGAAGATAAGTTTGTCCATATTAACCAACTAAAGTGTTGTCATCCTAGGCACGCTCTGCAGCAACTGGAGGAGTCTTGTGGAACCCCAAGAATTCCCTAGAATTCCCACTATAAAATATTCCATCTATATAGCCAATAAATTGCCCATAGAAAAATGTGTCCTGATATGTCAAAATATATGTGTCCGCCCCGCTACATTAATAGTGGTGGGGAAATGTCTCCAAATATGTTTTTGCTTTGTCATCCTAGAATTGGAAACCATGGAGACTAAAACCAAGGAGGACCACCCAGGGACTGGAAGGAAAGATCCAAGGGGCCTGGGGTATCGCTCCATACTCACATCAGGACTGGGCAAGGAGAACTGGTCGATCCACCCCTGATGGAAGAAAAGATGATGAACTTTGCCATTTTTGGAACCAAAAGAAAAGAGACTGACCATCCCAGTCTGTGACTTCCCATTGATGGACAATCAACGCCAAATCACAAGGGGGGGCTTGTGGGATGTTCTGACCCACTAGTCTCTGCCCTGCAACATCACTGTGTGCTGCTTTCATCTGAAAAAACAGAATGGATGCCAAAAAGCCATATGCGCTAAAAATCTCTGAGAAGTGCACAATGGAAACCGGAAAAATAGGCTGCCAATCCATTTTGCCTATGTCAGTGGTAAAACAGGAGACCACACTGCCAAAACCTGTCATTGGGCTGCCCACAGAGTGAACTAGAACTGCTGGAAAAGGGAGTGCGGCCTTGCCAGGAAAACCCAGAAGTGCTCTAAAATCTGTTTTTTCGTGCTGTTAAATTTTCAAAATAATGATTCTCAAACAGCAGAGAAGATCCAACATCCTTGTGGGGTATTCCCCTTCATCTTATTTAAGGAATCCCCATAAGCACAACATCAAGAGAAGCACATTTCATCACAACAATATCCCCATTCAAAAAGGTGCTTGCCTGGAAAAAGACTGTCCGATATGGGCGCAGTACCGCCTCTCGCCTGTGTCAAAACTGGCATTTACTTAAACTGTCAAGTTTAAAAAGTTTAAACTTGTACATTAAGATATAATTGTGGAAAAGAATAGACTTGCCATCAAAAGCAATATAGGTTGCTACACTTCAATCTCTATGTTTTAAAAAGACTGTAATTAGAGATCTGTGTGTATACTTGTTGAAAATGTAAGATTTAGTTTAGAAAAAGACAATTTTGAGCAAAGTGTTTCACAGTGAACTGAGGCCAGCCACACAGGACTTCAAGCACATTCCACAGTTTGCTCCAACAAAGGGTGCATTCCTTTTGCTCTCTGCCCAGGAAGTATCATTTAGATGCTAATGAAAGGAGGAGGGGATTTTGTTCTGCCTCTCTGGGAGAGAGACAATAGGCTTCCTGGACTGAAAGGGAAAGCAAATTCGGGTGTCAACAAAAACTAACTGCCAGCAGGAAGAGGCCAGGAGTGCTTTGACCCAGCCAAACCTTGGGGGAGGGACCAGACAGATGAGTGTATCTTAAACTAAAAGGAAATATCTTTTTGAAAAAGGCTCATAGAGAACTGTGCAAAATTTGGAAAAATCTGTAAATTATGGGTTGTTAACATGAAAATTCTGCTCACAGTTTGAAACTACTCTGAACTCTGTGAGATGTTCAGAGACAGGACTACCGAAATTTTGATGTTGTAGCAATTGTGATAATGCTAGAAATATGGAACTTCACAGGATTATGCCCAGATGCCATGCGCATGTATAGAGAAAAATGTGGACAGATCTGACACTAAGTTACCAACCAAAAGCATGACAAACTGTTAAATTTGAACTGATGCTCTCACTAAGATGGGACTCGGACGGATATTTGCTCTATTAAATCTGTGATGTAAAAATGTATTGCTAGCAAGTAGGTGATATTGTAAATATGATTTATGTGAAATATAGATATATTGTACAGAAACAAAGGGGAGGTACTCCCTGAGTTGTAAAATACTGCATCATCATGACACCATGTGTTCCTTCTCAAATTGGAAGAGCGGACAGACCTTAACCAATAGGATTCCTATAGGGTGTGCTTAGTATAATTCCGCCTACCCACCCCTTTTGGAAATACATAAATAGGGACAGTTTAGGACATAGAGACACATATTTAACCATCAACTGATTTACTGGTGAAGCACTCTGCAGGAGAACCCAGATCCAAGACTCCAGAACTTTGAAAGCAGAGAGGCCAAATTCCAAAGCTGAACCCTTCTCAGCTGGCCTTTAAAATCATGCAACCTGGTTCTAACCCCAGACTTCCAAGGGGAACACAACAAAACCAATAGAACAGCCGGGCTGTGCTGTTTCTGCTTCTTGCCAAGAACTCTTGCTAGAACCCAGGGATCCATACCAGTAGAGCAGAGCTGTAACCTTATAGCTGCTACCCAGAAACAACCCATCCGATCCATTCCAGAGGCTGTGCAGTGTCCCGAGTGCCGTGCTGCATGCAGAACCAAGCGCATGAATCCTCTCCGATGGACTAGCAGAATTCCAGTCCAAAACCTTTGACCAGATCTTTGACAGGCCCATTCCAAACCATAGTTGTGAGTATCTAGCATAGAATTGTCCATAGCCAATCTCTTATCCTTAAGTAATCTAATCCAAAACCATTCTATCATATCGAGAACTGCCTTGTAGCATCTCTTTTGTCTTTTCTGAATCTTTCCCTCATCCATATAGTCCTATGTTAATTGTAGTGATAATATCATCTTTGCGCTAATATTTTTGCTGAGTCTCAGCGGCAAAAATCAGAACAGAGGCAACGCTAATCTGGTGGCTGTCCGCTTGGATATCTTGAATCTTCATAGCCTCCCTAGTGTAAAGAAATTCCTCTTTGTAATTCAAAAGCACATCTTTCATTTGTAAATCTTGACTCTTTTCTGGGAAAAAATCGACCTCTACTAAAACCCTTCATAACTTCCGTACCACACATGCTAGAAATGAAATTTAAGTGTCCTTGTGGTTTTTCTGTAATTGTGTTTCTCTCACGCTGAAAAGTTTGCCATGAATTTGCATTTGGCTCAATTTCATGACGTGTAAAACAGCTATTCTTTGCATCTGACCTCAGAATTCAGTTTCCAATCTGCTAGTTATTCAATCATCATTGCTAGTGTTACCTGAAACTATACAAAGCGGCTCCCGGTAGTTTTGAATCCAATTTAGAGAAATAAAGTCATTTTTCAATGTTTTTCCCATTCATTCCAACCCACATTCAAAAGCATTTGAACTGTTTTGAAATCATTCCTGTTTCTCTCTATGCTTGCTGGGGGGAATTGGGATTGAACTGTATTCAGTGCATGAAAACAATGGTTTACACATTTTTCGAAATTTGTAAACCATAGCAAAACCATAGATTTACAACTTTTTCCAATACTGTTGAGAACTCTTTGCAAACTTGATGTCTACACATATTTTCGATAAGTGAATATTGTGTTTACTAAACATTTACACGGATGCATACAATAAGCATGACTTATGTTTACAATATTTTGCATATTCGTAAACCATAGTAAAAATAAGGTTTAACATTGTTTCCAAGGTTTGTAAACCACAAACACATGATTTACAACACATTAGTACAATGTTCAAAATTGTTGGAAAACTCAATATTTGTTTTTCCACAGAAGTTGAGTGAACATTTCCCTAAAGACTTTTGCACACGACTCTGCTTTTCTGTGAAGCTCCACCACCACGCGGCTACATATCGTCCATATTCATGGTGGTGGAGCTGCCCTGATTTTGGGCCTGCAGTGGCCATTCTACTTCATTGGAGCAGATTGCTCCGCCAAGATGGCATATGTTGTGTCCGCTTTAAATAAAGGGCTTGTTTCAGATTGTGTTCCTGCATTTGATTGGCAGATGACTTCTTGAAACATACACCGGCGGGGAGCCAGCAGGCAAAGCTAGCCCCTGTGTAAAGGATCCCAGGGAAAGTATTGCTTCACTGTCTGGGCCTGTCTGGGCATGGAGGGGCCCTGACGTGCACTCATTCTTTGCAAACAGCTGGAGTTGACTGCCTCGCTACTTTCCTGGCAATGTTGTCACACTAGGCAGGCAAGCCTCAAATCTCCTTTATTTCTGCCTCATTGTTCCAATCTACGCCTCTCCCCCTGTCTCCTTAATTTTCCCACTCTCCTTGATGCGCATTGCTGCCTGCAGCCCACCGCAGAATCTGCCACGGATTAATCTTGCCCTTGTCCATTTCTCCCTCACTATGTCAGTGGTGGCTGGTGACCACTTGCTCTCCGCTCCACTGCCCTCTGCGGGCCGCTTTAGACCAACTCACCAGCCCACCTGGTGGCCCCCAGCATTCCACCTGCACCAGTCTGCTCAGCTCTTGGTGAGGCCTTGCTTGATTTCGTTCCTACCTACTGTGCCCTTGCCAGTCTGCACATTATGGTTTCCTCCACACCCTCAGGCGTGGCTTGCCAATACGTTCATTACTTATTGCTTCCTGACTGCAATTTACAGATCTGTCTTTTGCAATCTTCTCCTTAACCTTCTTCAACTCTGGCCTAACCTTCTCTCCGCTATGTGTTGCATTTACCTCCCTGCTACATCTTGACCTAACCTTTCTCTTGGATATACCTTGTCTGTGGTGCTTCCTCTTTCATGTTTCCACCCCCCTCTTGCTTGTTCCTTTGCCGCCTACGTCCAATCAGTTACCTTTTGTGCTCCCTGACTCCCACAGCCTCTTAGCTGTTCCTTCCCAGCCCTGCACTTTGTTCCCATTAGCCACCCCTGTACCACTGTGCTCACTCCTCTCATCCTTGCTCTGTGTTACAAATGTCCATCATTAACACTGGATTGTCTCTGCACAGCCCTTGCTTTGTTTTTGCATTACACTTATCTGCAATCACTGTTTGACTTTGAAACCTTGCTTTGCCTTACATTTTACCTACCTGCAACCACTTTAGGATTTGGACCCTGCTGTGCCTTGCACTACACCTACCTGCAACCACTGAATGACTTGAACCTTGCTGTGCCCTGCATTTCACCTACCCCCAACCACTGAATGCCTTGTAACCTTACACCTAATGGAGCCCCTCGCTCTATGTGGTGTTACTTTTCCAGCCTGTATGCAGCCATACCTGTCTAGGCATAACTACTTGCTTGCTTGCCTGATGTATCCCCTCATGCCATGAGACATGGGACCTCATTATGAACCAGGCGCTAAGTGTTTACGGCGCCGTAAAAGGCTGCGGCGCCGTGAAACACTTAGCGCCTAATTACAAGGTCCCTTTGCGGGACCCGACCTTAAGGGACCTTGGTGCTAATTACGGTACCGCAATTTGCAGTACCGTAATTAGGGCCTTCCCCATTCTCATTGAGCCCTATGGGGCAAAAATGTGAATGGGGAAGGGCCATGGTGGCATGGGGAATTACCGCCCCACCAACCTCGGAATGGGCTGGTAATTACCTATTCCGCCATGGCGACTCCGGCATGGACCATGGTGCTAATAGCACCATGGTTTAGCACCAGAGTCCTAATGAGGCCCATGGTGTTTCCAGTCTGCATACATACATACCTGATTGTGATAATTGCAGTCTGTTTTTCCCCCCACAATGCTGCTTACCTACTTGTACTTGCACTTGTTTTCAACTTGTCTTGCATTTGCACCGCTCTCCTTTCTGCTCCTCCTTCACTTCCCTTCCTCTTCCTCACCAACTTCATGTCTCAGCACTTGCACAATCCAAATCAACTCACGGACTAGTAGGCATTTTTTTGTTCTTGTTTTTCTACCCTTCCTCTGCTTCCTGCACGTCCGTCCTCCACCTGTCCCCTGCTCTCTTTCTATAGCACTTGCACGTTCCGAATTGTTCCTCTTCCCATCCTCCCACCCTGTCTTGATGCATCTTGAAATAACGTTTTTGATGTGTAGTTAGTATTACAAATAACCAATGAATAAATAAATAAACTATTATTTTCATAATTCTATCAACCGTCCAAATAATGTTGTTTGATGTTTTTTTTAATGTGTTAAACAATTAAATAAGTATTATCTTAAAGGTTTGCCAGAGTTCTGAAAATTAAAAAAAAAAAGTGCTGCTGCCTGGTTCAAGGCATAGTGGATGTATGGACTACATTGATAAAGGTTTCATATATGCAAAGGGTAAGTTTCCTATATGCAGAGGCTACCTGAGTAGCACGTTAGGGATGGGGAAGAGAGCAGAGTGTAAAGAGAGTGGAAAGGGTGTTGCTTCAGTATATATTTGCTATGCTCTTGCTATCGCTGAGGTGAGTGCCTTTTGTTTTAGACCTTCCTGTGCCTTGTTAAATTGCACTTGTTAAATTGAGGCACCCAGCCTGCGCCTGCTTCCTTGCAGACTGACCCTCTCCTTGTTCCCCGCTTCCTTCTTCCCTCCCTGCTCCTGCCTCCCAGCCCTCCCCCACCCCTGAATAGGCTGCGATCACCTCCCGTGCCTGGCCTTGTGGGTGGCTCCTGCCTGCGATTGCCACTTGCTCGTGGCATCGCTGAGGTGTGTTTTGTTTTAGACCCTCCTGGGCCTTGTAAAATTGCACTTGTTAAATCTTTTTGAGCCCCCACAGCCAGCGCCTGCTTCCTTGCGGCCCGACCCTCTCCTTGTTCCCCGCTTCCTCCATCACTACCTGTTCCCAACTCCCAGCCCTCCCCCTCCCCTGATAGGCCGGGTGCACCTCTGGTGCCTGGCCTTGTGGGTGGCTCCTGCCCGCGATTGCCACTTGCTCTTGGCATTGCTGAGGTGAGTGCGTTTTGTTTTAGACTCTGTTGGGCCTTGTAAAATTGTACTTGTTAAATCTTTCTGAGGCCCCCAGCCCGCGCCTGCTTCCTTGCGGCCTGACCCTCTCCTTGTTCTCTGCTTCCTCCTTCCCTTCCTGCCTCCCAGCCATCCCCCCTCCCCTGATAGGCTGTCTGCCACTCTTAGCCGACCTTTCCAGGGCAGCCCCCTGCCCGGCAGCCCCTAGGAAAAGGCTGGCCCCTACAGAGTCGGCTCTATATCGTGTCTGCAGGTGTCAGTAGGGGAAGCCAGTGGCCAGCCGTAAACCATCAGCGACTAGCCACATAGCAACCTCACCTACACTATAATAATTGCACTGTCTGCAGTATTTTAATTGCATAGTCAAAGTATTTAAATTGCAGTGTGAAACCTAGGCTTTTTCTCCCACTATACAGGACTCTTAGACCTAGGTGTACTTTTATTTTAATTGCATAGTCAAAGTATTTAAATTGCAGTGTGAAACCTAGCCCTTTTCTCCCACTATACAGGACTCTTAGACCTAGGTGTGCTGCCCCGGTGTTAAACTACATTTTTAAAGTTGTGCTGTCTTTAGCAAACTGTTCTACCACCGTCTGAGTCATTTGTTCAATTATCTACTATTGTCTTGTCTCTCCTTGTATCGTCTGCTTGCACCCCTTCCTGCATCCTTCCCTAGTTTCTCTCCCTCCCCCTTCCTCTTCTCTCCTCTGCCCACCTACACTATGGTGCTCTCTCTCTCTCCTATCCTTTCTTACTTCTTCTCTATAGACTATCCTGCTCTCCTCACAAAATCTGGTAGGAAGAAGTTTAAAAAGGACATCCTGGTCTCCAACCCAGGCCTCCCTATCGGTGACACCTATACCAGTGCTTCCTCTAGTTAAACCCTCACTGACATCCACTTTGTCGTTCCTTCGCCAGACCTATGGACTCTTCATATGGTCTCTGTGCTTTCTCATTTCTCTTCTTCTCCCATTAATGGTGGCACCCGGTGGAAGGCCCTCCTGGCCAACTTAAACTCCTCTAAGGTCATCATTAATGTTTACCTGAATGGTACCGTCTTGGTCCAAGGCCTTCAGGCCAATCTTCTCCTCTTTGATAGATGCTTATCGCGCCTCATCCAATCCCTTCCTTCTCATGCTGTCCCCTCTCTTCCCTCCACGGGTTCCTTGCCTCCCCCTGCTGTCTCCTTCCTGGTTACCTTGCCCCCTCCTCCTTCCTCTTCAGCCCCCCCTTAGGCTTCTTCTACACCTCTGCAGGGCATACCTCTGATTTGTAACCCTCCATGGAAGTCTTTCAAGGATGGCAACCTTCTCCATATTGCCACTCTTAACTCTCGCTCAACTGTCAAACACTCCTCTGACATCTGCCACCTCCTTGAAGAACTTGACCAGGATGTCCTTGGTCTCACCGAGACATGGTTCATGGCCAGCTCTGTCACAACCTTTGACACTCACCTCCCTGATGGATACAAGATCCTCTCTGCGCCCAGGTCCAACAGTTCCGGAGGGGGTGTAACCCTGATCTTCCCTGAGTGGATTTCTGCCTCTGTCATTCCTACGCAGGCCTCATCTGCAGGCTCTCTCTCTCTCTCTCTCCTAGCCATTCTCTTACTGTGGCTTTCATCTATCGCCCACCTGGTCAGATCTCCTCCTTCCTCTCTGAGTGGGCAAACCTCTCCTCTTCACTCCTGTTCTCGGCCACTCAACTCCTCCTTCTTGGAGACTTTAACATCCACCTGGATGCTTCCTGTCCTTCCTCTGGACTCTTTTGCGATCTCTGTGACTCTCTCTTGCTCTCTATCCTCCCATCTGGCCCGACTCACTCTGCAGGGCACACTCTTGATGTTCTGATCTCTACAGACCTTCCCCTCTCTATCCCTCTCCCACTCCTCTCTCCTGGAGTGATCACTTTTTCCTTTCCTCCCAGCTCACTCTCTCCACCCCTCAAACCAAGCCAACTCCAGCACTGCCACCTACATTCTCAGTTATCTGACCCATGAAGCGTATGTCAGTTGAGGCTTTTGACGCCACTTTCTCACTCCCCCTCACCCTTCGTCTGACTCACAGCCCTCTCTCTGCACCACTCTGCCATATCTGATACTCTCGTTTTTATTGCCCCTATCATGAGAATCCACTTGAAGCCTAAAGCCAAGTGCAACTCCAGGTACGACTCAGACCTCCCCACCCTTAATTGCAATTACAGGGTGGCAGAGAGGACATGGCGTGCTTCTGGTAAATTCCTCTGAAAAACTGTCCTGCCGCCTGCTCCAAAGGCAATACCGGCTCTCTGTCCACACCAAGAAGAGAGCCCACATCAAAGTCTGCATCTCTGCGGCATCTAACAACTCTGACACATTCTTTAAAATCTGCAAGGAGCTGGCTAATCCTGCTGCAGTCCCTACCTCTCCTGTTCCCTGCGAGGTCCTCTGCATGGCCCTGGCTTCTCATTTCATCTCTAAAACACAGGACATCATCTCTCTATTCCTCTCCTCCTCCTCCCTCTATTCCCAACTCTTCCTCTGGGCCTTCTGTGGCCACCCCTCCTCCCTCCTTCTCTGCCTTTCCCCTATTCTCCCCAGACAAGATTTCTAGACAAATCAGATCTATGAAAGACTCGTCAAAACAGGTTCACCCCTGTTCCTCCAAAACAATTAATCATTGACACCTTGGCCCCTGCTCTGGCTGACTTCTGCAACCACTCCTTCACCACCGGAATCTTCCCCTCCCCCTGAAGCACTCCCTTTTGCAGCCTCTTCTTAAGAAACCCCCTGCCGACCCGTCCTGCCCGGCCATATATCACCCAATCTCCATCACTGCTTTCCTGGGCAAACTCCTGGAAAAGCTGGCCATCTCCCAGTTTAATCTTCACAATGAATCTGTTAGTTGTCGCCATGACCATCAGTCTTGCTTCAGAGCTGCCAGAAGCACGGAAACTGCTCTCCTGAACATCGATGAAGAACCTGCTCTACAACCTTGATTCCTACACCCCCTGTGTCCTCATATTAATTGACCTCTCTTCTGCCTTTGACATGGTCAATCAACCATGCCATCCTGCTCAACTGTATGATAACCTGGGTATCATCAATCAGGCCCTGGCTTGGCTGACCTCTGCCCTCTCTGATCGAACCTCGTAGGTCCAAATTGTGTCCTTCCTCTCCTCTATCTCTACCTCTACCTGTGGTGTTCCTCAGTGGTATAACCTCTCTCTCTGGCTGTTCAACCAATACCTGGCACTTCTTGACCACCTCATTGCTGCTCTCTGGCCCAACTTTCAGTGCTATGCAGATGACACTCAACTCATTTTCAGGCTCCCTTCTTTCACTTCTTCTCCCTCTATAATCTCTGACTGTCTGTCTGCTATCCAGGATTGGTGTGCTGCCAATAATCTCTGCTTTTATGCCAGTAAGACAGAGATTCTCCTCATCGGCACACCTGCTCCCTCCTTTCCTGTCACACTCTGGCCTCTCTTGGCCCTCTTCCTTCTCCCACCTGTGAGGCTAAAAACCTTGGGGTCATCTTCGACTCCACACTCTCCTTCTCACCTCACATCTCTGACATCTCTAAGAAGTCAAACTACCAGCTGCACCTCCTCAGAGGTACTCTTCCTTTCCTCTCCTTCCCCCAGAAGCTCACTGTCTCCAGAGATCTGGTTATCTCTAGGCTTGACTACTGCAACAGCCTCTTTCTACATCTGCCTGTTTCTACTCTCCGCCCTCTGCAACTCATCCAGAACAGGACTGCAAGACTTGTCCTTGGCCTCAGGCCCAGGGACCGTAACTCTCCAGGACTGACATTTCTGCACTAGCTCCCAGTGGCTCCGAGGATTATGTTAAAAACCCTCTGCATTGTCCACAAGGCCTTCTGGGGTCTGGGGCCTCACTACCTTCAACTCTCTCTTCCTAAATATCTTCCTTCTCAAGCTCTTTGCTCATCCGCCTCCAACTTCCTCAGAGTCAGTGGTGGTAGATCTCTTTCTTCGGCTAGTGCCTCCCTCTGGAACAACCTCCGTGCCTCCCTGAATCTTGAGGAGAAGCATCACTGGTTCTGGAAGCGCCTCAAAATCTTCCTCTTTGCTTCTGCTTTCTGCTTTCTCTCCTCCTCTCCCCTGGTGAATTCCTGGCTGAAACACTTTGAATTCCTAGCTGAATTCCATACTTTGCAAGGGATTGAGCACAAGTTTGGATTGTCTGGGGGAGAATGAGACAAGCAGCATAGCTAGTGTATTGGCCCCCGGACAAGCCAAACAGATTTTGCATGAAGGTGGGTGTGAAGGTTCAAGGGCACATGCCACATGGTGTGGTGTGTGTGGGAGAGAAGGTGGCTGTGTTGAGGCCAGGGGTTCATTACATAGGTGGTTGTACATACAGGGTTTGGGCAGCTGCTTGAGTGTGTGTCTATATATGTGTGTGATTGGGCAAAAGGACATGCTGCATTGGAGACCACCGCAGCACATAGTGTTTTTACAGATTCTGGGGACTATATGAATGAACTTGGTCTCATGGTTGACCCTAACCATGATGTTTACTAGACCATGGATGCTTGCAACTGAAGACTTGGTACACTGTGTACCTACATTCCACTACACATAAACATCTAGATACCTACCTGCAATAAGATATCATTTTGATTCGCTAATAATAGTTATGTATGTAAATATGTCCTATGTAAAGTGCTTTAAATGAATGTGCTATATAAAAAACAAATGATTATTATTATAATTTAAAAAGAGGTTAGTGCGCCACGCTGCAAGAAATAACACTCATGATAACTTGTTCTGTGGGAATGTGCTCACTCAGAGTCTGCAGCCACATCTTTTAGCTCACTGTACCTTTCACAAAGGAGGAATATGCCTGCCTGAAAGATTGAGCATGCTTAAATGAAATCATTGCTATGCAAAAGGTGAAACGTGCAGGATATAAAGTCACCAGAAGAAGTTGATTGGGGAATGTCCATTTTTTGGAGCTCTGTGTGTCACCTGTAGGAGGTATGAGTTCAACCCATTAGCAGGTCAATGTATCAGCTGCAAGGATTGGATCCGCAAATAACATTCAATATTACCTATGAAGGATACTAAAATGGGCTGTTGTCCTTTTGCTCCAGGCGCTGACGGGTAAGTTTGCATGTATCCATCCAAGGTCCATCTCCCTTTGAGAGTGATATTTAAGCAAATTGTGTATTTCAGCGATTTTGTATGCCTTCTGGACCCCTTTTCTCAGCCACTGCCTTGCTGTGTACTTCTCCCACCTCTTAGCCCTCCCACCACACCGTGATTAGCACGCTATTGCAGACTAATTGCCAGCAAGTGTTCAGGCCCTTTAGCAACTCCCCACGGTGGCAAGAGGTAGGTTTGCCTTTTTCCATCCATGGCCCACCTCGATTTGAGAATGATATTAAAGCAAATTGTGTATTTCGGTGCTCTTGTGCACCTTCTTGTGCTTTCCAGACCCCTTTTGCCAGCTGCTTTCTTGCTGTGCACTTCTCCTGCCTCTTAGCCCTCCCACCACCCCGTGAATGGCACACTATTGCAAGACGACTCCGAGCAAGGGTACAGGCCCTTCAGCAACTCCCTGCGCACCATCTTTTGCTCCAGGTGCCGACAGGTAAGTTTGCCTTTATCAATTAGTGGCCCACCTCCCTTGAGAGTGCTAGTTAAGCAAATTATGTATTTTCGTGCTCTTGTGCACCTTCTTGCACATTCCAACCTCTTTTCCCAGTGCACTTCTCCCGCCTCTTAACCCTCTCACCACCCCGTGATTGACCCGCTACTGCTGGCTGACTCTGAGCAAAGGTGCAGGCCCTTCAGCAACTCTCTGCACACCGTCTTTTGCTCCAGGTGCTGTTGGGTAAATTTGACTTTATCCATCCATGGCCCACCTCCCTTTGAGAGTGATATTTAAGCAAATTGTGTATTTCAGCACGCTCTCAGGCACCTTCTTGCACCTTTCGGACCCCTTTAACCAACCAATTCCTTACGGTGCACTTCTCCCACCTCTTAGCCCTCCCACCACCCTGTGATTGGCCCACTATTCTCTTTATAAGACACCCTCTGAGGACAGTCCCCGGCTAAGGCCCACAAGGCAAAGGGCAGCTCCCTAAAATGCAGCTCCAGTCTGTGTTTGCCCATGTTTGCCTGGGAAGCCTGCCGCTGTCAACCAGCAGCAGCTGATAAGGTAAGTGTGGTGTGGGCGGGGAGTACAGCCATTACTAAACTTCATTAAAACCTCACTACTCTTATTACCTATTATAAATATAGCCTATCTGTCTACGGTATCCATATTTTGCATTTATCCTAATTGTGTAGGGTAGCCTCACCTTGTTTATAGCCCATTTGTGTTAGTCAACCATATCTCAAACTTAGCCGATTTTTGTAAAACCTCACCTCACCTATTAACTAATATCATATGCCTACATTCAGTTAGCCCAATTGCGCCAGCTGACCAAATTATGCATTTAGCCCAAATTTGTCAGGTAGCAATCCTCTGCTGTTAGCTAAATTGTGTCATGTAGCCACACTCTGCATTTAGCATTTGCAAGGACCACCCACGTGTCTCACCTAGATAAAATTGTGAAGATTAGCCACACATCACATTTAGATAGATTTGCAAAGTGTAGCCACGCATTGTGAAGATTAGCCATGAAGCAGATTTAGATAGAATTGTGAAGTTTGGCCACGTGTCACACTTCAACTGTAAAATTAACTGCCCATTTCACTATATACAATTGTGTAGATTAAAAACATAGTACATTGGCATCTCTCTAAATTATTCTATCACCCCGCTCCTGCTTCTTCCAACACACCACCAAACACTATACACTGCCACTGGGCTAGCCAACCGATACACTAACACACACCCAACACAAGTAACAAAAGCTTACAACAACAGATCTGGACACTGGACCTTATCCATATGGATACAAGCCAGTTCACACAACCTGAAAGACCATTCAATCTACACATAAAACAAACAGACACACTCCTACATAACAGTTGCATGGAAACAACTCAAGCATTGGACCATACCCGTACAGATACAAGCCAGTGCACACAACCTGAAATACCATCCAACCTACACTTAAAACACCCCGACATACTCCTACATAACAACCAGTCACATAGAAACAACCCAAGCATTGGACCTTACCCACACTGATACAAAAAAGCCAGTGCATACAACCAACCACCTGCAAGCCAACACACACAGATGCCAGTTTCTCCTGGTTCTGGACCTATCCTATCACTCTTCCCTCACTAACCAACCCTGTCCTCTTTCTTGCAGAGCCATGTGAGAACCTGGAGACTGCCCTTGGGTGGTAGTGGTGCGTGGTATAATTCAACATAACATAACAAAACCTGTCGATGAGACTGCTGTGCACCATTCAGATGACATATTCCCATCCCACTACGCTACATGAATTGATGCCATGGATGAAGTTATGTATGTGTAAGCTCCGAATAGCATAGTTGAGCCTGTTAAACATCTGCTGCAAAGATCTCTTTCCAAGATGCAATGTATAAATACATCTATATTTATAAATAATAGGGTGTTACACAGAAATCTAGAGAGCAAGGGCGCACACATTGTCATGTTCCAACCCCCTGGGTAGAAGAAGAAAGCAAAGTCCTGGTAGCAGTGAGTACTCGCTTTGCTCTTTTTTCAATTCTGGATTAAATGGTTCCCCATCAGAGCTGTCAAGTCGCCTCATTTAAAATGTCCCACTCCACTCCCCGACCATTAAGCGTGTATCGCAGGCTTATCCATGCACCACCACGGGCTTGCCCAGCGCTGCATGCTTGCCTTCCGCATGGTGCCCAGCCAAACCTGCGTTCTTGTGCTAGAGCACAGAGCGTGTGTACTGGTCACTGAGGTGTCCTTGCACCATCTCAGTCAGTCACAGTCCCAGTCACCACATCATATCCAAACAATTGCAATGGATCCAACAGCAAGAAGAGGTACTGTGCAAATAATATATGCCATAACCTCTACATCTTTGTTTCCCAAAAGTGTATGGGCAACATACCTAAAATAATTTTGTAAGAGGAGACATTATTTTTCAATTGTTTACCACCCAGGAAGTCTCCTTTTCTATCTCTCGATCTATGTCTCTTTCTCTCTCGATAACATTTATATGGCTCATAAGAACTTTGTTGTGCTAAAATGGTATAATGCATATGCTTTGAAATTCAAGATTGGACATTATATGTGGATGTAATTTAGGGGTGTGGTAAATGTTGACTTTGCAATCTCTCTTCGCTTGAGACTCCGCTTTTAGAAGAGAAGATGTAAGTGAATGTTTTTGCCTTCTCCTATTGTATGCAGAGATGTGGAGTAAGGGGTGCACCTGTACCTGATAGTGGGTAACCAATGCCCCCCATATAACCCAACCTGCAAGGTTACAATCACAACATGGTGATAGTTCTGGAGTATACAAATTGCTGAACCTGAAGTAAAGGAGAAGTAGAGTGGTGGAATCACTGGCATGTCATCCAGTGTCCTCCATGAGTGCCATAACATAACTGGCACCTGACACAAAGAGAGCAACATGTCCTTGGAGAAATCAGTGGGAGTTGAGAATGCAAAGATGCAGAAACCTGGAGCGTTCCTAGTGGGCAAATGAAGAAAACACCAATTTGTAATTCAGCAGATCGCATACAATGACGGGGCTGTGTGAGACAAACTATTACTGAAACAGATTTCAATAACACTGTACATGGCACTGACATATGCCTTCTAACCCATGTAGTTCTAACTACCTCAGAAGACAGTAGACTTACTGAGAGCGCTGCAGGTTAATCATCTTGAGTTGAACCAAGGCTATGATCCCAAAAAGCGAGAAGGGCAGTATTACAACATCACTAATTTGTGGATTTGTGTTGTAAGAAGCAGTGTAGGGCTTCTCCCTTTAAAATGCCTAACAGACACTTTTTTTTATTTTCAATCGATTTGTGCAAAGGTATTTACATGCATGCTGTGTTGTTGTTAATGCCACTGCCTGTATCTTGAACTTTCTCTCTGTTCCTGCAAAAGAGAGTACCAAAACTGAAGGTGGAACCACATAATGTCATATCCTAGGGTTGGCTGCAACCTGCCATTGTGCCACATCACCACCAACGGTAGTCCAGGTAAGACAGTGAGATGAGCCTTTTAGCGCTACGTTTATGATCGTGAGGTGCTTGAGCTGGGTCTTATGTGATTGCACTGAGTTGAGTTGAGGGCTGTGCTGCAACATTGCGAATTCCTTAAGTGCTGTGGCTTTTCACTTCTGTATGTTGAATAGCTGCTAGCATGAGTCAGGACTTTTAGGGACTTCAAAGTTATTGTGAATCTGTAAAACTATGAAAACCATCCAAACAACTGGTTGAGTGGAGACATTTGGAAGCTATCTTGGCATGGATAACTCTGAGCTAGAAGCCCTTGGTTGCCCGTAGTGTGCATCAGTAAACCCTAAAAACAAGCATTAGGAATCCCCCTCCTATCCCCAGATGGGAGTAAGCCATAACATCTTCTTCCAAGATTCCCTCCCTTCCATCCGCCACTCTGCCACAGTCCAACATGAATTCCATCTTATTCAAATGTCCATTACCATGATCTAGGCACCTCCTGGAGGCAGTTATTTTACTCTTTTACTTTATGGCACTTGCAGGGGTCAGGAACAGAGCAATGCACACTTCAATGTTTGTGGGACCCCGGTTGGCTTCACAAATCCTCAGAGAACTCATCCATTGGCCCTGAGGTAATAATCCAAATGTACATCCATAGTGAGGCCCATTGGCATTAAGATTGTCTCCCTTTTCACATACTGATCTCAACATTTTCCTTAACCGCTATCTTTGGAGACTAAGTCCCTTACCAGCACTCTTTTCACAATGGGGAGATAATGTTGTACCTGCAATCACTTGATCGCACCTTCGGAGTATGCAGTAGAGAATGTGCAATATTTACCTCAACTTTGCTAGAATCCCTTACCTTTTTAGGGCAATGTTCCTTTTGTGCGCTCTGCAACCCGCAAAAAATTAGCCCTACGGGTGTTTCTTCTCTGCAGCATACTTTAGCATTCTTTAGCAAAGGATAACCTATAGAGGGAGCAGAATCAAGGAGTGCAGATAGCGCTGCCATGGATCTCCTAGTTGACATTGATGAATATTGCGGCTTGACAACCTTGAACAGAACCTTTTGTGGCAAAGGTAAAGCTCCAAGTGAGATCTTAGAAGTCTTCAACTACCTGCCTGGTTTTTAACAAAACCTTTTCCCAAAAATGTGTAGAGGTTAGTGGGGCTTGATAGCGTTCATAAAATGTTTTTCAATTCCAAATTGTTCCTGCTGCTTAATGTCATAATCTGAACTCCATATACCAAACTTACTACCTATTGATTATACCGTGACATGAATCCAAACCTTCACTGAAGGGTTAATATAGCATTTGCTATAAAGCAGAACATCATTTTCTGTATGTCTTTGTTAAGAAGACCCTTTCAATTCAGATCATTTCTGGAACCAAAGAATCGAAGCAAGTATTTAAAGAAAGTCGAACATTGCATAATAAATGGCTTACTGGGATAATGCAATGTTGTTTGGATGTCTCCATCCAGTGCTCATGGGATGAGAGAGACTCATCCACACTTGGGTACAGTGCCTCCCACAAGCGTTCCTTGGGTAAGTCTAGTTGAAGACATGATTGAGTTGTTCAGGTTAAATATTGGGAGGGCAATGGCATGGCTAAATATTGTAAAATCTGTACTTTTCTCTAAAGGTAAATAGATTTTATGAGGTCAACTTTGACAAAGGAGTTTTTACTGTTTTCAAATCATGACCTTACAAGTTTGGATCACTGCTAGTATAAGAAGCTCTATGGATACTATTGATAGCAGATCTTGTGCTCTGTAGTGGGCCCCTGGACTTCTGCACTAGTGGCTCTGCCTCTTTCTAGTGCTCTTCTTATACAGGACTGTCCCAATACTTTCACCCGGGCCGCACCACTGATGTGGCCCATGCGTCCTGAGTCTTAGATATGTGGATCAAACCCTTCTAGGTGCATATCACTGAGCCTTGAGGAAAAATTCTGTCTTGGATGGGGTTAATTTGAGGTAGACCGTCAACATCCAGTATTGGATGATGGCTAGGTAATTGCAGCGACAAATGATGTCCTGCATGCTATTCACTCTAATGTACAACTGAGTTTCATCCACGTATTGGTGGAAGGCTATATTGGGATATTTGCCGAGAGTGTCCAGAGGCTCCATGTAAAGGCTAAAAAGTATTGTTGAGAGGATGGAGCTGCGGAGGGACTTTGCAGGAGATCTGGAGTCGATTAGAATGAAATGAGTTCAAATGGACAGCCTGGTGTCTGCCTGTTGTAAACCAATTCAGAGAATCCCATCCTGTCAGTGAGGAGGGAGAGAAGGATGCGGGAGTCGACGGTGTCAAATGCAGCCAAGAGGTCGATGAGGAGGCAAAAGTCACCCGTATGCATGATTTGGAGGGCATTATCCACCACCTGGACGGTGGCCATCTCGATGCTACACTTGGACCAGAACCTGACTGAAATTCATTTAGGAGGTAGAGTTGTTGTTCAGTTCTGGTGAGTAGTTGTGCAGCAACTACTTTTTTCAAGATTTTGTCAATAAACAGAAAGTTTGTAATGGGCCAGTAGTTGGCCAGGTTGTCTGGATCTAGGGTTTCTTTTTCCAAAAGAGGTTGTAGGAGACCAGTCGTGAGGAAATGTTCTTTCGAGCGGGGAGGCATTGATGATGCTGTGGACCGCGTTGAGCAGTGGGCCAATTAGTTGTTTAATGATAGAGGCTGGCATTATATCATCAGAGTAAGAAGTAGGTTTGAGGTCGGCAATAATTTTTAGGAGATCTGGGGGAAAGAGAGGAGAGAATTTGGTGCAGAGGGGCAGTGTGTGTAGCAGTGTGTAGGGGATATTAATGTTGTCAGAGGTTTATTCCATGGTCTCTTAGATTTTGTCTATTTTTTCAATTAAACACATGTTGATCCCATCACTTTTTTCCTGAGTTTCTGGTATGTCGGGGTCTGGTGAGGTTTTGGTACAATGCTTTATTCTATGAGTCACAGAGCACATTTATGATTTGCAGTTGTTTGTGCAGTTTTGAATTTATCTGGGCTATAATTCAGTGCACTCTACCTTTCCATAAGAATAATTTCCATAAGAATAATTTCCCCCACCCTCACTATCCCTACAAGATATGAAATACTGCCTTCCTCCCATAGCATCCTATTTTAATCTGAGACAGCCGTTGGATAATGCAGCCTTGGCACAACTCCTATTGCAGGAGGGTGAAGGCCAAACTATGTTGTGCAGGGCAATATATCGAGTTGTTTAGATATATCGATACATTTTCAAAATCGATGTAGGATGTGACAATATTGTTAATGTTATGTTATGTTATTTTGCATTTTTATAGCGCTCCATATATCATTGGTATGACCTCAAAGCTCAGGTATGTTGAATGCCCTCGGGGTCCGTGGGTTCAGGTCAGTTAAGAGAGTAAGGTGGCACACGGTGCATGGGTGCACCTATTATGTGTGCAACTAATATGTGTGCAACTGAAGCAACTGCGCGATGGTAGCTGCATCCTAGCATTAGGTTTGGTGGTATTTGATTTCAGTAGAATGTGTGCAGTCAGGGTGATGGTCACCAGGACTGGGTTCTATCTGCCCTAGGCATGTTTAGGACACTTATGTGTGCAGCTAAGCCGAAATTGAGGGGTATAGCAGCGTTTTATGAAAGTGTTGAGGTGTTCATGAGGTAATGTTCGTAAGTGAGCAACTAGGCCGAAATTGATTGAGGGGTGTAGCTGCATTCTATTTGGGTGTTGGTGTAGAGAAGAGAGTGGGTGTAGCGATATGAGAGGTGAGTGTATGGGAGGAGGGCTTGATCTAGTGAGCTGGCTGTTCCGGAATTAAGGGACTGCGTTTGCGATTGCAGCGTTCAGAGTAAACCTATTTGTAATTTATTAGCTGTCTTAAGTGGCGTTATTGCTCAGGATTTCGGAACATTTGTCATCGAGTAGCAAGGTTTCAACAGTCCTAGATGGCCATATTCAGCCTTATCGAAAGAGCCAGGTTTTTAGAACTTTGCAAAAGGCCATGTACTTGTGGGTGTGTTGAATATGAACGGGGAGAAAGTTCCACAGAGTAGGGGCTAAGGTTGAAAATGCGGATCATTCGAACCTGGCAGAGTTGGAGGGTGGAATCGCTAGAAAGTCGGCAGAGATTGATCTGAGTGTGCGTGATGGGAGGTAGGGTTTTATCTTTTCTTGTAGGTATGTTGGGCCGGTCTTGCGCACTGATCGGTGAGTGATGCATAGGGTCTTGGAGGTGGCCCTTTGTCCGACTGGGAGCCAGTGGAGGGTTTGAAGAGCGGAAGAGATGTGGTCTCTGTGTCCAATGGCAAGGAGGAGTTTGACAGCAGCGTGTTGGGCCCTTTGTAGTTTGTTCAGTTGGTATGCCGGTGCTCCCACGTATAAGGAGTTGGCATAGTCCAGTCTCAACATAACAATAGACATAACATCGGCGAGTCTGATGAGGTAGGGAAGGTAAGGAAAAATGCGTCTTAGAAGTTTGAGGTGATAGTGACAGCATTTTAAGACATTATTGATCTGACGGGAGAGGGTTAGGCCTGAGTCCATATTGGAGGGAGAGGGAAGTGGGCCATTGGAGTGGTTGTGGGAGAAGGGCAGTATCGCTGCACACCATGATTTCAGTTTTATCGGGGTTCAAAAGGAGGTGGTTACAAGTCATCCATCGGTCAATATTACAGAGAGATACCTCAAGGTCAGGGCGTGGGTTCGTGTTAGTCTTGGGGATTCTTAGGCTATCTTGGGTATCGTCGGCGTCGTTCAAGCAAGAGAGGTTGCATGCGCAGATGATTCCTGGTAGATTGTTCAGATAGAGATTGAAAAGGAGAGCAGAGAGGCATGCACCTTGGGGTACTCCAGTGTTGATGTGGCGAGCAGTTGAGCCAAAAGTGGGAATGAAGACAGTTTGTTTCCTGTTGCTGAGGAAGGAGGCAATCCATTTGAATGCCAAGCCACAGATTCCTAGGGAGTGGAGGTGGTCAAGGAGGATTGAATGGTTAATGGTGTCAAAAGCTGAGAGAGGTCGAGGAGTATCACTGCTGCATATCCCTCAGAATCTGCTGTGACTTTGAGATCATCCCAGATCGAGATCAGAGTGGTTTCTGTTCCATGTCGAGGACTGAAGACAGATAGTGCGGGGTCAAAGAGATTGTTTGATTCTACAAAGCAGTTGAGCTGGGAGTATGCAGTCAGGTCAATGAGTTTTGCTAGAAATCTGGTGTTGGAAAAAGGTCTGTAATTCCTGGGTTCAAGTGGGTCGAGGGATTCCGTTTTTAGAAGTGGCTTCACGTGCGCAGTTTTAAAGGCTCCTGGGAAGAGACCAGAGGGGAGCGAGTCGTTAAGTATAGCTCTTGCATGTTCTCCTGCACATTAAGAGGAGAATATTTCTTTCAGAACAAAGGCGGGACAAGGGTCGAGGGATGATCCAGAGGGTCTGCTGGCTGTTAGTAGGTCAAGGAACTCATCTCTTGAGATAGGTTTGAAAGAGTCAAAGATTGGTTGAGTGGGCGTTGGGGTAATGGGGTCAGGAGGGGTCAGTGTAGGGTAGGGTTTCAGCAAGGACAGTTTGGAGTGAAGGATTGCCGACCGGTCAAGTGCGATGTTAAAGATGTAACGAGAGGGAGTTGCAGAGTG
The DNA here is from genome assembly GCF_040938575.1 of Ambystoma mexicanum. Lineage (NCBI taxonomy): Eukaryota > Metazoa > Chordata > Amphibia > Caudata > Ambystomatidae > Ambystoma > Ambystoma mexicanum. Next base: position 482,606,791 of record NC_090926.1, read on the forward strand.
ATTGTGTGGGAGTGGATTGGTTGGAGGTGCAAGCGTGTTTCACGAATTTGGAGATTATCTTCTGGAGTTTTTTGGTGCTGCTGCTGCCACAGTTCAGAATGCGTTATTGTAAACAAGGATCTGGTTGGGTTAGTTTTAGAAGTTCGCCATTTGCATTCAACAGAGTTGCTTTAATTTTTTGAGTTTCCTCAGGAGGGGAGTGAACCATTTGGGGGACGGTCCTTTGCTTGAGATTGCAGGACGCGAGGGGGTAAGCAGAATTAGGGATTCTTCAAGCCAGGAGTTGAAAGATTTTATGGTTAAGGGTCTACCACAGGACAGCCTTGCAGGGGGATGGAGTAGCAGGGCTTCAGCTGAGTCAGGGAGTACTTTGACTCTGTTCCAGCATTTGTGGGCATGAGTGGTGGCAGGGGTGGCCGCAGGAGATGGGCCTGGTGTGTGGATTGAGACAGGGATGGCAAAGTGGTCTGTCCAGATAAGTGGTTTGGGACTGGATATAGAGACCAGGTCATAGGAGCTGAAGTTCGCATCAAGTGTGTGCCGACCTGAGTGGGTTGGACTAGTTGTATGTTGGGAGAGGTTGAGTGAATCGAGACTGTCAACCAGCGGATGAGTCTTGGGGTTGTTGGGCATATCAAACCAGATATTGAAGTCTCCCAGGAGTGTAAGGGATGGGTGATTTAGCTGAATGGTGGCAATCGAGTCGCAGAGATTATTAACATTGAGATATATACATATATACATTATTACATATACTATTATTTATTTACATTTTTAAATTTACACCGCTGAGTGTATTCTCAAACATGAAGAGAACCCCTGTATTTGTACTTTATTTTAATAAATGTTTAAGGTGTTTGTGACATCTCACATGTAGTTGGTAGATTACAACTGAGCACGTAACCCACATACAAATATCGAGATGTATATCGCCATTCAGCCCAATAATACTGAGATATGACTTTTGGCGAATGTTGGCACCATGTGCAAAAATGGCCATGTCTTTCTCTTTTGTCCTCCTCTAATGGAATGCAGGGAGTGAAATTGCCAGAAGCTATTTATCTCATGCGTGTAGCTTCAAAGAGCCTAATTGGCTTGATACCAGCAGCTAGCAGGAGCAACGTCCCTAGTCAAACTGTTGCAGTGCAAATAAACCTTTGTCAAAATAACAGATTTTGGAAATGTTTATACAGGAACATTATGACACATATATGACATCTAAAAGTGCATTGAAGAATATCAATAAAACATAATTTGTATAGTTTAAAATAAGTGTTCTACAAAACAATAACACAATAAAAAAAAGAAACACACTATCAAACAAAATTCCAATCACATTCAAATTATAATGAGGCATATAAAATGGACAATAGTTTGGATCTCATATGAAAGTTACATTTGTGGCATGCCATGTACTAGCAGCTAGTTCTCCAAATACAGTTCCTCTATACTAGATTTTTCCAGATACCTAGGAGCTGCTCCTGGGTAGAACCTGATCATCAAAATGTTATTTGTATTACTCTGAACATGTTAACACCTACAATCTCATAACCTCATTGCAGGAGATAACAGGTAGAAGATAGCCAGATTACCTAAATTACAAGCCATAATGCCTATAGTCTAGTCTGTGTTGCATAGGTACTTCTATGCCTTGCCCGCCGGCAGGTAAGAGAGCTACATAACTGCTAAGGTAAGTGTGGGGATTTGAAATAAGATGAAACTTAGTTTACATTAGGGTTTTCACCTGCTGAGTTTTACAAGCATGAGGTGGGATTCTGCTAATCTGATTAGGTCAGAGGGTACAGCCTCACCACACATATTTAAGGTGGTGATGGATTGTAATACTAACCGGGTTTGGTAATCAATATAACATCTTTATTTTGGGGTGGCCATTCTGAATCAGTTGAGTACCATGTTTGAAGGGTTAGACTTTCTGAGACTTCACATTGAAATCAATAATAAACGGCTGTTATTCTGCATGAACTTTCAATGTCTGACAATACATACATATCTGGGCCTAGTGATGTAATCTGCAGCAGTGACCCAGTCTTGTGAACATTCTTAGATCATCTAACCATTTAAAGCTAGGTCTTGTTTGTGCCTTCCTTGTGCAACTCTCTTCCTCATCCAGCTTGGGATTCTCTGTTTTGGCTAGCCTACTTTCTTGCAATCTGCCATGGAGGAGGCGCTCGCTATAAGCGGTCTGTCACTGTGTGAATTGTTGTCTTTCTCTCTGTGTGCCTTTTTCTCTTTCTCCCATTTTCTCTTTCTCACACTCTTTCTTCCTTCCTTTTCATTATAAGCAGTAAGTCACAATTACCTATTGGTCCTCGTTTTGCTTTCTTAGCATTCTAGTCACCCATGTGTATGTGGTCATTCACACCATAATATTTGCATACCCATGTTCACAAGGGGGATACAGGGCTTCACAAAATGGCTAATGGAACCTTAGTTCCATGATGAGGGCACAGAGAATTAAAACCTTCACAATGGGGAGTCAAACTTTACAAAGTGGGTATGGAGTACTCATTTTTGTGGACAGCTGGTTCTCAAGGAGTAAGTGGCATGCCTCAATAAACTGGAGAATTTGCAGACTTTAAATTATTAAGTCCCCCACTTGACAAAACTCTGCTGTTGGCCATATTACTATCTCTAATGCCTTTTATGCCACAACTGATGTTGATTTCCAAAAGGAAATATTCTTATGAAAAAATATCTAATACTCTCTACACTTTAAGACTCGAGATGGAATGTTTAGCAATGTTTGCTTTGTAAGTGGTTAATATTACTATTTTATGAAGTCTTCAAGTAATCAGTGGCTGATGTAGAAGCTAAGATGATGATATTGGTGCTGCTGCAGGGAATTGACAGAGCAGATGCATCTAACTGTCCGTAGGCTTCTTTTTATATTTCTAATGACTGCATTCAACATGCCCCAATACCTGGAAGGCTTAATTTGTACAACTTCTTGACCACAGTCACACACATTTTAATTGCCATTATTCTGTTTTGAACGCATGTACCTTGTAAATTGCTTGTGTTTTAGTCAAATTCCCCTTCTCCAATCAAAGGATGTGAAATCACGTAGGATACTGTCTGGGATTAGAATTGTGAGTTTGATGAAACCTCTGGGAGGTGAGAGCTGGTGCTCTGCATCGAAGCAGGGTTGAGGTGCAGCACTTTAGCAGGCTAGGAGAAGCAAATGCTGCACTTGTCTAAATATAGGACCTTTTTTTAAAAAAAATGCTTTTATTGTGGGTTTCCAATGTAGCATACATTAGCTTCACCTATAGTTCTCTTCTATGTGCTATAGGACCTCATCTGGCTTCATCAGTGTTTTTTTATTACATTTGCTGGTGGCCACTATATGCCTAATGGCCAGCATACAACAGTTTATTGAACTATAAAACCCACTAACCTATTGATTCACATGGCTGTAAACATGATTTGTAGCTGTTGCTTACATTAATTTGCTTGTGAAAGTTATTTGTGGTACTCTGGCACACTGAGGACATTCATGACATTTGAGCTACTGCTGAATTTAGATTAAAAAATACAAGCAAAGAGCCATAACCAGAGGATTTACCAACAATTCATAAGACATGTTGTTGATGTAGGTGTGGTGTAGCAAGAGTCTAGCGCCCTAGAGAAAATTGCTGGTTACAGTTGCAGAGGTCAAAATTAGAATTTCTTGACAAGGAGCAAAATTCAACTCCTGTGTATCAGGCATCACCAATTAGGCAGGAGCTTGTGCATAGAGCACAGCAAGTTTAACCTTTGCGTAAGACACACTGGCCCTCATTACGACCCTGGCGGATTTTTTCCGCCATCGGCGGACTTTTCCGCCATGGCGCAAAGTCCCTTTACGCCATGGCGGATGGCGGACTTACCGCCCCATTCCGAGGTTGGCGGGGCGGTAAGTCCCCATTGACCCATTTACCCTTCCCCATTCCCATTTCGGCCCCATAGGGCTCAATGGGAGTGGGGAAGGTGTTAATTACGCCACCGTACACTACGGTGGCGTAATTAACACCGAGGTCCCATAGCGCCATGGATTTTTACGCCCGCAAAAAGCGGGCGTAAAAGTGACCATGGCGCTCTGGGAACTCGTAGCTGGCGGTAAGGGGTCGGCGCAGCTAACGCTGGCGTAAACCCCTTACCGCCAGGGTCGTAATGAGGGCCACTGTGGGCCTCATCACGACTTTGGCGGTAACCCTTAAATCTGGCGGTAGCGCTATTACCGCCGGATTTAAGGGTTCGCCAAATCAGGACTTCGGTGGATTTCCCCCCAGCCCTTAGCTGGGGGGAAATCCGCCGAAGATTCGCGCTATTACCGCTGGCGGGAAATCCGCCGGCTGTAAGAGCGCAATTTTTCCCCATTGAGCCCAATGGGGAATGGGGCATTCCCGAATGGGCTCAATGGGGAATGGGGACTCCCAAGACCGCCAAAGTCGTGATCCCGCGCTATTAGCGCCGGGGGCTATGGTGGTCGCGCTAATAGCCCCCGCGCTAATAGCGTTACAGTTACCGCCCAAGTCGTGATGAGGCCCACAATCTGAATTTTTGTCCATTTATATATTATCCAAAATGCTTCCAATGTCTCTTAAGTATGTCCATGATTCCCGTTTATACACATACCCAAACCTACTCAGTTAATATTCCATAACCATGTTTGTATAGCACCACTTGCATGGGGCGTCACAAGTAGCTCCTGGTTTCGAGCTAATCAGGCTCTCCTTGGCTGTAACCAGGAGCTAAATAGCTCCTAGCTCCTGGCAATTTCAAACTATGTTATTGTTTTGCATTTTTTTGTATGGATCAACATCTTATGTGATGTCTGCAGTTTAATGTTGGAATGCAATCACATGGCGGAAAAGCTTTAAATATGTGTATAATCCTTTTTCAGGTGTGCTGCCAGTGATGCACAATCAAGCTGTTTTCTTCAAATCATGTGTGCCTTTTCTAAGTCACTGCAGAGAGGGGAAAACAGCTACTGCAGTAGATTCCAGGTCTGTATTTACGCAGTTTTGTTAGTAAACTCCTAAAACACAACCTTTAAAACATTGTGTTTTAAGGGGTATATAACATTACTATTTAATAAAGTAAAAGTTCACTCAAAAGACAGAAATAAACACTATTGCAAATTCTGTAAACCAAATGTTTACTTATAATGACGGATTTGTGGTGTACACTAGGTTTACAAATAATAGTAAATGTTGTAAACCAAATGTTTACTAATATTGACCAATTTTATGTGTACACTAGGTTTGCAAAGGTTTACAAATAAGTTTCCTTTGTAAATGAAATGTCCAATTGTGCAGGACACATTAAGTGTACAATCAGGTTTACAAAGTATTCATGATTTGTAAACCATGGCAAACTTAGCGTTTACAAATCTCTGGAACATTAAGTCCAAATGGACTTGCATAACTACAGGGTGTACTTATGTGTAAATGCAATGTAACTCAAAGGTTTACAAAAATGTTTCAAACACTCGTAAACCTTTGTGAACTTATTGTTTCCATAGGTTTGCATACAGTTTACCAAATTTGTAAACCTGATTTTCATGCAGTGATTTGTTGTGTGTTTATTCCTGAAACCTGTGTTCTCTACTTCCATCTCTATATTGCATGTTGGGGGGAATTGAGTAGTATCAAGGGGAAAGAGTGACATTGCATTTGATTGAACCCATATCAAGTATTATTCTGTGCGGCATTATTTTTCTTATCGATACTCATTCTGATTAAAGAGATTGTTGATGGTTGTGATACCACCCACGGTGATCATTGTATAAATATTAATAGTGTGATATATATATATATTGTTCACATTCATAAAAGTGTGATATATATTGTGTTCAAATTCATGAAATAAATCTTTTAACTTTGCAAAACAGCCTGCTTCCTGGTTCAGTGAGACCGGGGGGATTCAAAGAGAGGGGCGTGATATAAGGGTACATCATTCAGAAATAAAAGAACTTATAGACACAAATATAATATTAAGGGTTCCAGCTGTGCAGGTGGAGTGCCGGGTTGAAATCACTTACAATGCTGCAGGCTGAACGGAAGTGCCATCTCTTCTTTTAAACCCTCTCCTTTCTCATCTTGCTAATCCTAAGTGCACTGTAGAGGTTACATAGCCTTACTGCTTGGCCTTCTGACATGTTGAGTGTGTCAATCAAGGCTACTGGCTCTGCTGCTTGTGTAGACTAATGGTTTGGTAGTCGTGTCCCTGAGTACACTATCAACTCCTCCCCTTTCTATACTCCACGTCAATACTCCACCATTGTGCACCCTGAGTGCCTTTGCCCCGGGGTCTGGTCAATGCTGGAATTTGTGTCAAAGAAAAGCATTTCCCCCCTTTGATTACTTCTTCATTAACTAGGGGGTTACCTTTGCTCCTGTCCATGCATGCTACACAGTCATGCACATAATCCCCTTCTTCTAATTTCTCTGCAATTATCTCTGTTGGGTTTATTGTCTTGCACCTCACTACTTCTATTGCTGGCTTGGTTATTATTACCTCGTGCCCAGAAGACCTCTGAGTTGTCAGTGTTGTATTGTTTACTCCAGTATGACAAACAATGCATGTTCCACATACAAAACTACTGGACACACCATCGTTATTGTAGAAGCATTCTCAATAGCAAATTCAGCAGCAGTAAGTGCCTGCTCACATGAGAAATGTCTCTGCATGACTGCATCCAGTGAACCGCTGTAATATACAAGTGGCTTATGCCCCTGTCCCTTTTTTTTTTTGTGTCAGTCCTGCTGTCATTACTTTTCTAACTGAATGTGAAAACAAGTGAAACTTTTCTTTGTAATTGGGAGATTCTAACACTGGTCCATGCGCTAGCTGTGTTTTAGCTCATCAAAGCTTTTGCCTATATCAGCTGTCCATTTTATGTGTGTTTTGTTTTTCTGTGCTTCTTTTAGTGCTTGCAACAATGGCATGGTATATGAAGAATAATCAAAAAGGCCATGCTCACGAATAGTTGCACAAGCTTAAAAATTGCTGGATTTGTTTTCACTGTTTTTGGTCGTAGTGTCATTCAGGGCATGCAGTGTCTCACATATACCTTAATCTGCTTCTGGAGAAGGTTGGTGCTGTTCTACTTTTGGCAATAGTGCTCCCTCTTTTAACTTGATGTGTACCACCCCTGGCCCTTTAAGTATTCCTACATCATGGGTCCTATTGTCCACAAATTTTTTTCTGCAAATACTGTGTTTTCTGTTTTGTTATATGTGTCATCTGGGCCACTGCCATTTCTTGTGTGTGTACTGGGCAAGGTAGGCTCAGTTTGAACACTACTTCTTCTTCATTGTCTTTTGTTGCAAACAACTCTGTGTCATTTACTCCAGTCAATGTCAGTGTGGGGTCAATGCATAATATTGAGGACCATTCCATGTTGTCAGTGGCAACTACTATAATCATATCTTTTCATACCACTACTTCCTCCCAGTACAGTAAAGTGTGTGTGCCTGAGCTAACTGTAGAGGGACACAGAGGCAACCATCCCAACAGCACATGTACCCCGTAGATGTGTGATGGTATCCCTCTCATTGTGCTGTGTGCCTAGTATACCCGAATCAGTACTGCCACCCGAGCTGGATACATCCCGGGTGTGGTGCACACCATCCCCTTCTCTGAAACTGAAATTTGCTGAGTAGGTCCCTGCCTAGAATGCTGATGTTAGTGTATTTTGAATACAGCAACAGTGCTAACATGTGCTATGTTCCTATTGTCAATGGTAAATCTTTTGTCAGTGGAACATTCAAAACTGTTCCCAAAAAGCCTTGTGTGTCCAAACTTTTATTAGATAATGGAAACCCTTTTTCCTTGATGCATGATCTAGTTACTCCAGTATCTATAGGAAAATAAAATCCCCACTGTCCTATCTGAACTGCTACCTCTGGTTCCTCCTCAGGGTCTTCAGTTACTGCTAGAACAGGATGGACTGACACTCTCCGTGGGCAGCCCTATTGGGAAAATGTGTTTGTGGGTGACATACATGGGCTACCGCCCACCACTGTCACTCCAGTGTATTGGGGCAGGTATTCTGTCCCAATATTGTTACCCCTTCTGGGATTTGTGTATGTACAGGTGCCTGAAGTATGCTCAAGGCACCTTGAGTTCCTGCCATTTCCCCACGTACATGCAGTGTACCTGGGTAGCAATACCATGTGTTTGTGCGGGCTGTATCTGTAATTGATGTTGTTGCAGCTTTACCTGCACATGCTGTGGAGTTTGCTGCAAGATTGTCTGTTGTTTCTGTGGCATGACCTGTATCTATTGAGGGGTCTGCTGCATGCATGTCTGCTGTTGCTGCCCTGCCTGTACAATAAGTGGGTTTGTTTATGCAAAATATGAAAAATGTCAAAAATTCCCATATTCCCAATATCCACATTCCCACAATCTCAACTCCCACATTCCCAAATTCCCAAACAAAAATTCCCAAAATGACATTTACTAGTCGTTATGGTCAGATGGGCCTGTTCCAGAGCCTGCAAATCATATCCGAGGTGGTGAAGATGCTCTTCCCAACTGGGCTGAAAACTGCATTGTCATCCAAGTATGCCATGCAGAAGTCCTCTAACCCATTCGGAACTTGATTCACCATTCTCTGAAATGTAGTCATTGCCTTTTTTAGTCCAAAAGGCATATCCTTAAATTGATAGAGGCCTCCTGGGGTGGAAAATACAGTGCTCTCCATGGCATGGTTTGTCAGAGCTATCTGCCAATAGCCTAAGGTTAGGTCAAATGTACTGAGGAACCTGATTTAACCAAGTTTGTCCACCAGCTCATCTACCCTGGGCAAAGAAAGGGCATCAGTCATGGTGACTGCATTACGAGCTCTATAATTCACACAGAATCTTAATTCTTTGGTTCCTGCTTTTGGCACTGGTACAACTGGACTAGCTCTTGGACTTGTAGATGGCTCAATAACCCTGAGATCAAGCATCTTCTTGACATCTTCCTTCATGTGGGATCTTACATGATCCGACATTCTGTAACCCCTGCTATTGACACGGAGACTGTCATCAGTGACAATATCATTCTGGCCCAAGGGGTCAAGTCTAGTGTCAGTGAGAACAAGGAGGTAAACTGATTTATCAGAGACTTGCACTCATCATGCTGTTGCAGCGGCAAATCTGAAGAGTGTTTTACCCCTTCAATTGTTTCATCTGAGAGTTGTCCCCTGAGGCGATCAGGGAGATTCTCACTCTCCTCCTCCTCTTGATCATTGGAGAGGGAGAGACAATGGTTACTCTGCAAGTCTCTTCTTTTCTAGAAGAGAATGATTGCCTGCATCCATTTCAATCTGAGTTATACCCCAAGATGAGGACTGAGTCTTTCATGATCTCCCTGTACGGTGATCTTGCATTGCTAAAGTACTGCCGAGAGACTGCAGTCCTTATCCTCCTTGATCTCTCCACTTTCTTTAACACTGTTGTTCACAATATCTTACTATCTAGGCTTGAGCAGGCAGGCATAACTGGCCTTGTCTTCATTTGTTTTCAATCTTTTCTCACTGGCTGGACAGTATCGTTTCAGACCTGCCATTCCTCCTTCAGGGATCTGCCCTCTCCCCACTGTGTGGAGCTTTTTTACTCCTAGGCAGATGATATTCATCTTATATTTCACCAGGATTCTTCCCAAGCTAACCCACCTGGGAAGCTGTGGGATTGTCTACAAAAAGTGGCAAATTGCATGGCAGCAAATGGGTTGCAGCTAAATGCAGCTAAATGGTGGAAAGACAGAGATCCTGGTGGTTGGGCCCCCGGAAAGAAACCACCTCTTGAATTCGTAGTATTGGTCAGAGTCACTTGGTCCCTGCCCATCCCCCTGTGCATCAGTGAAAAGTCTGTGAGTTAAACTCCTACCTAACGGCTCACTAGAGGCTCAGATCTCTGCCATCTGTAGTGCCGGGTTTGGAAGACTGAATGCCTTAAGGAAAATTCTTCCTCTGCGTCTGCCGAAAATAGGACTACCTTGGTGACATCCATCATAATTAGCTTGTTAGATTAATCCAGTGATATCTATCTGGGTCCACCTAAATATCAGATCCAGCAGATGCAAGTTTTGCAAAACACTGCAGCCTGGCTGGCACTTAGGGCACCTTGTTTTTCTTGATCTTCAACCCTGCTGCATCGCTTCCATTGGCTTCCGATTGCAGCTCGCATTGAGTTTAAGATCTTGTGTATTGTCCACCATGCCCTGCATAATGTATGCCCCCACTTTGTGAAAAATAAACTGGAAAGGTACTGCCCCACTAGGAATCTTCGATCGGACTCCACCAGCTGCTCAGGATTCCCAAATTTCACTGGGAACACCTTGGTAGCTACTCCTTTTGGGTTCTGGCGCCTGGCCTATGGAACGCCCTTCCCCTGGGCTTAAGAATTTTAGACGATGTTTTCCTCTTCAGGAAAGCACTGAAGACACATTTGTTTTTTTTCTGTCTTTTCCTCTATGTTGAGCTTTGCTATTGGTGTACACTGAGTTGGCCCCTCTCTCCTGTCAGCGCCTAGACGCCCTTGGGCCTTAGTTGCGCATTATGCATTTTAAATAAAGCAAATAATTAATCAGAGGCTAGAAGCAAAGCTCCTAGTGCTGGTCTGGAAACATAAGCCTTCAGACGGTTAGTGTGATAGATGCTAGGGGCCTCTTTGGGATTACCCAAGTTCACTAAATAATTGACCTCTCCAGGTTTACCCACAATCTTGAAGGGTCTGATCCATTTGTTCTGCAAGGCTCTCTGCCTTGTAGATACCATAAGCAAAACAAGCTGGTCTGGAGTAACTCCACCATGTTGGCATTCTGGTCATGCCAATGTTTGACTAGAGCATGACCTGCTTTCAGGTTATCTGAAGCTTCTGTCATCATGAGTGCAATCCTCTTCCTAAGGCCTAGCACATAGTCAGTGACTCCCACTGACTGTAGGGAAGGAACACTCTCCAACCCTTCCTTTATCAGGGCCAAATGGCCTCTGACCAGATAATCAGAGAGAGGTTAAAAGGGGCTGCTTGAGGGTCTTCCTTATAAGCAACGAGAAGGCATGGTAGTAGAAGGTCCCACTTTCCTCAATGTTAAACATCTCCACCACCCATTTGTCTGGGGATGGTAGTCTGTTGAGAACTTTTAGGTAACACGACAGTTTTTCCACATGGTCTACATGTAGAGGGACATACAATTTGACCCCATGTCAGATATCAGATATGACCTCTTTAGTAAAAAACCTACCCTGGTAAAGATACCAAGGAGGGTCGTAGCCACTGCCTGAGCAGTAACATTTCTCAAAGGTATGGTTTCAGGATACCTGGTAGCATGGCCTATCACAACCAATATAAATCAATTGCCTGAGGAAGTTGGAGGTTAGCATAGGGGACTAACAATGTCAATCCCCACACTCTCAAAAGGGACTCCCACCATAAGGAGGGGCACTAAAGGTACTACATTCTTGGCTCCACTTCTGCCAGAAGTCTAACAAGTGTGGCAGCTCTTTCAGAATGTGTCTATATCAGCCCCCATCTGAGGCCAGTAGAAGTAAAGAGGTGGTGCTAACTGTAAGAACTTCTGTCTCACCTCCTGGGGGCATTACCAATCTCCTGTAGCCCCCTCGGGTAGGCTCAGTAGGTTCACTGTAGAGGAGTTCATCCTCCTAGTAAACCCAATGCTTCCCTGGCTCTTGCTGGGAAGCTGTCTGCTGGTGTATACCTTCTAGAGTGGGACACTCTCTTTGACCTCTGCTGAAGTCTGCCCTAGAGGGTTCCCCTTCTTCAAGTAAAGTCTGCAGCTCAGGATGGTCCTTAGGATCCAGATCTCAGACTCAGGGAAGGTTGTCGTCCAGCTCTATGTCACCAGTAGCTGTCTCTTCTGAGTTTGGTTGGTCCTCCCATTCAGCCTCAACTGGGGAAGGGGTCACTGGGGTGACCTGGGACTGTCCTCTTGGGATGCCATTGTGCTGTGAACAGGTTTAGGTTTAAGACCTTTCTTTTTCTCAGAGACCTTGGGTTTCACCTTTGTCTCTTTCTTTGGCTTGGAAATTGAAGGGTGGCCTGCCTGCGGACTGGGGGTATTGGAAATCTCCTCAACCACCCACTGAGAGTCTCTCAAGGTTTCCTCGCTGGGCAATCTTGTTTTCTTCTGCTTCCTTTTGCTGGGAGGGCTGGTGGTACTAGAGTTTTCAAATCATTTCCCAACAGGACTCTCCCTGGCACTTCATTCTGTACACTGACAGGTATTCTAACAGTCATATTATTGCACTGGATGAGAGCTGGCAGAATAGGAACACTTTGGCTAGGGATACCTGCAAGTTTAGTGGAAACTTTGGTTGCCTTAGCCACATCCTCAGATTTGAAAAAAAACATTCATCAACTACTGTAATGCTTGCCCCAGTGTCTCTAATGGCAGGGGTCTCCTGACCATTTACAAATACACTGTCCTTATAATATTCTTTGGTGTTATCTGGTATGGAGTTGTACACATCCACATTCTGTTGTTCCCACAAACCCAGGTACACTAACGAAACACTGGCATGGACCCCAATCCTTTCTCTCATTGTCAGACAACTCCATTACAGCATCACAGCCATTCAGGGGGAGCCTAGACATGAGCCATTGAAGTAAATCATTTCCACTGATTCCTTAAAGAGCAGAGGTGTATTCAAACATACCCAGCCAATCCAACAGATCAAGTTTAGGCTCATACATAATCACTACTTCTTTGGGCAGGCAACACCTCTTGGCTCTGGCAGACCTTGAGGACCCTGAAAGGGAAGCAGAATCAAGGGACAGTCTTTTGATGTCCATATCATGCTGAATTTCTCTTTCTCTAAGTTTCACCTCTTGATGTTTGGCTTCGGCTTGGGGATTTAACTTTTTGAACTCCAAGTCTCATCTCATTCTTTCAAGAGAAACATATTCTGTGCTTAACTGTGGACCTTGTGGGGTCCCAATGGAAATAGGCTGAGACATAATGGCAGGCTGTCGAAAAGAGGGTCCCTCTTCCGGGGACTCCTCCACCTCCTCTGACTCTTCTTGCAGATTGGATATGAATTCTAAACGGTCATCCTCATCATTTTCCACATTACTTGGGTTAGTAGGTGTTACGGGCTTACTACCCACATTTTGGTGATTTAACAATCTTGTAATCAATTCACATTTTCTTCCTTTCAGAGTCAGTATTTACACATATCTTTCAGTTGATCTACTGTCTGAACAATCAGGGCTGCTGCATTGAAGTCATCCATATTTGGTATGTTACTATTGCTTCACCTTTTGATGGAGCTTAGCCTTGTGGCTGGTTTAGTTGAGCACACGTACAGCAAATAGTCAATATAATCACTCTACGCTTATTGCACCACCTGCCACCAGTGTTAGGCAAGAATTGATGTAGTAACCCTGTGGGAGACTACACCATCCTTGTCTTCTTGGTACTAGGTATCCCACCAATTTGTATAGGTATGTACTAGACAAGTTGGTAGTGTGACTGAGCATCCAGACTTATCTCAAGAGGGGTAAAAGTGAGCTGTCGAGCTGTAGCAATTAAATCCCGCATTACAAGTATCCAAATAACACTTACATTCAAGGTTTTTAGTTACAATGATTATTTATATATTTACCGGTTATTTTTAAATAAGCATTTTTTAAAAAGGGCAATGTGCAACAATTGAAATACACTTCAAAGTACTTTCCCAGAATCAACCCAAAGCAAGTAGATACTTTTTAGAGATGCTTTATACACACTTCGTACAACCTCATGTGACTTCACTATCAAGGACAGTAATGGCATTTGTATATCACTTGTACACTTTGTAAATTATGAGTTTGGCAGAAAGGAAAGGTTAAATGAAAGAAAACGGTTAAAAAGGTTCTCAGAGCATGTGAGCATTTTATATCTTCCAATGAAGTCTAGATAAAAACATTTCCCAGCAATATTAGTTTAAAACCAATGCATCACCTATGAGGGACAGTACAAATCAAAGTCAATTGAATAGAAGAGTCTGCAGGGATCCAGGACAATTGGAGCAAAGTCTATGGAGCTGAGGCACTTCTTAGATAGCAAATGTCTTGCACGAAGTTAGAGAGTTTGTTGAAGGAAAATCACTGTAGGGTCTCAAGCTGTTACACTTGTGAAAGTTAGAGTTGAGATCAACTCTAGAAAATGCAGCTACTGCTAGTCTCAACTGAGAAGAGCAAGCTACAGACAATGGGGTAAGTACCCCAAAGTCGGAACAGTACCCTTGGTAAGAAGAAGCAGGTCCAGCTGGCTTCTGTCTGGTTGCAGTAATGGAGATCCTGTGTTCCTGGGCCTCAGTCATGGGCACAAGAGGGAGGACATCTGGGGACTCCTGCGGCAGCAATTCGATGGTCGGCGGCAGGTACTGGCTCTTTTCGAATCAGCAGCACTTTGCGGTTTCAGCACTGGGTAAATAGCACCACCGCAGATCCTTGAGTCCAGCACTCTGGTGAGGTGACATGAGATTGGGTCGTCCTGCATCGGGAGGGTCTTTAGGAGACTCCTGGCGCTTTTGTCCAGTTTACAGACATTGCACACGACCACGGATTTCTCAACCACTGGCACTTGGTTCCTGCAGCAGCAAAGAAGTACAGCCAATTGGGGAAAGTCTTTCAGCAAAGTTCGTCTCAGGGTTAGTTGGTCCCACTTACTCAATGGAAGAAGTCCTCTTTTCCAGAGCTTCTCTTGTCAATCAGAAAATGGAGTTTCAGCAGAGCAGCAGGGCTTCACTGGGCAGTTCAGCAGTCCAGGAGCATGCAGCAAGATTTGTTCACGGTTTCTTTTTCAGGATGTCCTTCCCAGTGGTCGACTCTGTCTTCAGTCCAAGAAGACTCACCTTTTAAGAATGTTTCTCCCATTCATGCACAGCCTAAATATCACTCACACAGCAAGGACAGCCAGCCAGCCAATCAGGACTAGGTGCATTCAGGTAACTATGGATACAAAGGGCACAGGAGTTTTGGGCACCTCCCACACAGCATGCCCTTTCACACTCACTGGAGCCAGAGGGGGGATTCAGTACTGAAGCCTGCCAAAGACAAAATGAACAAAGTGGCGAAACCTAGTTTGGAACACAGATTAAAACCCAAGAAAGACCTCATAAACAGAAAATGGCACAAAAAGAAGACCAGGGACATTTTGACAAAATGGTCTCCCATGGGTGCTATATTGTAGCTGAGGATTCAGTTCTGGTAGAAAAGCACAATGGCAGGAACATTAAACCACTGCCACCAGCCAATGTAATGTAGTGAGGGTATGGGGGTAACTTAAAACATATTACATGAGTAAGTAGGAAAAGGTACTGCTAAGTAACCCTGCAGCACTCCACATAGGATGGGGTGTGCTGGACCTCCAAAGAGAAAAGGTAAGTAAAGTGAATTTCACTTCACTATTCTTGGGAACTGTAGTTCACCCAAGAAAATGTAATTAAAAATTAAGAGCAATATAAAGGATGTCTCTGTGTCACTGCACTGAAGGTGCTATGAGTCACCATAAAAAATAAAAAAGTAGATGGCTATGGAGTTTGTCAGACTCCAAAACAAATGCAATTTAAAATCCCAATCAGATCAAAACACATGAGAGAGTGAGAAAAAGGGCTCACTCACTTCAGGGTTAACATGAAAAAGTCCTAAAGTCCAGCAAAAGAGCTGGTGGTCTCTAAGGTTGAAAGGAAATAGCACAGAGATGAGAATTCTCCCTAACATGTTCCTTTCCTTTCTTCACTATTTCTCTTTCCATTGCTTTTCTGCCTCCATGAACACACGGTCAGGGTGCTGCTTTGCATTCTTTTTTGTCATTTAAATATTTCCTCTTCTTTTTCTCGTCCTTGTTAATAATGCTTGTGTCTGGCTCTTCTTTCTTTTATGTGTACCTTCCTTGTCTTGAGATACTTGTTTAGGATTTGTATACTCTGCAGCTGGTTTTAACAATGGGTATAATGTATAGGGAGGGGATGGTGCACTTCCCTCCTCCTCTATCCTTTTCTCTGTCTCTTTTTCCTTCTCTTCATACAATTTCCATAGCCCCAGAAATCGCTGTCTCATTTTAGACTTTGCTTCTTTGTATGTAGCTGCCAAATAAGAATACCTACTTTCTATAATGTCTTTATCAAACATATCCTCTCCTGGCCACTTTTTATATCACGTGCCCACTGTGTCTCGTACCCACTCAAAATGGTACTTCGATATTGTATTGCGATATTGGGGAAATTTCCTACACATGTCATTAAGAGGAGCATCCGTCCAATAGGACATTATTGTCTCCCCCTTTTTCTTTTCTATTGTAATATTCTTCTCTCCATACTTCTTCCTTCCCCTTATTCTTTAAACCTCTCCAAACAATTGTGCTCCGAGACCCCCGACCGGCCCATAGAGTCAGAGTTTGCTCAGAAGCACTTTTAAACAAGATAGCAGCACCCGTGGGATGGATGGGGGTGCAGATTTATACTTCAACACCAATCAATAAGGACAACTCAAACGGTTTGGCAAAATTAGTCTGTTTAAATACAAGTACAAAAAACGGGGAGTTATGAATATCAGCAATGGTGTGATCTTCATTCTTGCTTCAACTCCCGTGAACTTCATAAATTAGTAACAATTAAATACTAAAAACTCATCATCATTGACGTGTAACACTCAAAGGTTAGCACGCAATTCTATTGGTTAGGAAAAGGTAACTTTAATATAGGTACTACATCTGTATATGGTAACAGAGTGAGGGGATTGGGTAAACGCTATCAGGTGGGCATCTAAGCCGTTCCTTCAAAAATGACTACTGCAGACATCATTAAAAGTACGATGTCTGATTGGTTCTACTAAGTACAGGACCGTAGATTATTTGGCCCACTGTGATTGGGTTGGTACCAACCCCATGCAGACTTTTCTACTTTGCTTAGCATCACGCAGAATGGTCGGCCAGGTGCAGGATGCCCCTCAGTTACCCGGCCTTCCTCCAATTATTGTTACAATCAATCACTTCTGTAGCCATGTGTCAATTATTTCACTGTGGTTGGCCTCGAGACTGCATCTTCTGTCTGGAAAGGTTCTGATACCTTCGCCTGGCCTTGTACCATGCATAGGTGTGAGCTCTCGTTTTCGTCCGGCTCAGCTGGTCATGTGGTTCAGATACTGTGAATTTGCCTCTTTTCCATCAATTTGGGTATTTGATTCCTGTTTCACCCACCACCTGCCTTCGTCTTCTTATCTCGACCTTTCAGAGGCAGAATATTCTGTTCTTTGTTTCAATTAAATGTAACTACTGTTCGTCTCTTCTATTGGTATGACCTTGGCTTTCCTGGCATGAGCTGCCTCTGCTGATTTTCATTTCAGGCGTCTCTTCTCGTTTTTGCTAAATATGAAGCTTTTTCTCGTGTGGCCTTTAGTAACCTGGGTTGATTCTGCTTCTTGTGCAAAGTGGAAATATACTTATAATAAGGTGCTTTGTTTGAGGTAGATTATGTATAGTGGCGCTTGCCTCACTATTCTTCTACTAAGCATAGCAGCCACACTGTTTTCTTAGCTTTCTTGCGGTTCCAAGCATATCTACAGGTGTAAACTGGCCAAATATCTTTACCATGCTAACAGCTTAAACTTCATACATTTTGACATCGTCCTTTCACTTTAGGTTCACGATATCCTTGTTCATGGTGTTTCGTCTCTTTGCGACATTCTCTGGAGTCCCTCCCGACTCTAGTGCTTTTCATGCATGGGTACACTCATGTATCCTTTTAGAGATTCTTCACTTCTCACAACCTTGGAGTCGCCCTTTCAAGGCCTGTACCTCAGTCGGAGTGAAGGCAGCGCCGGACCAGGCATATCTTTGGGAATTGGCATCCGCCGACATCTCCTGTCTCAACCTCTTATTATTGACCAATGCACTCTCTCTCACACTCTTCTGGGAGTACGGCTGGACGGCCCATCGAATGGCAGAGATATCTCGTAGGGGCCTCCAAAAATGTATCTGAGGCTGCCTCTTACAACTCACCGGAAAATTACAAAAGTTGTCAAAAAAGGAGTGTAAGCAAGTGCAAGAAGTAACAAAGTTTTATTCAGGCGCACGAGACACAGCTGGGACAGCAAATTCAAACATAACGAGGAACAGAACTGCATGAAAAGGTGCTGTCAAAGAAATGCCCCTAAGGTTAGAATATTTACACAATGCAAGTAGTAAGTTATTTGTAACCGTGCGAGATGAAAATATCTCCCCCCACAAATCTGATTGGACTTCACACTTTCAACCCTTATAGAAAAGGATACATTACAATCAATGATTGGGTCCACGGACCTTCCCACAATGCTCCATTTACCCCCTGTGACATCACAACCCTCCCCCAATTCTCACAGCACAAAGTTAAATTATTGAAACATTTGAGACAACCAGCTGAACTTTATTCAACTGCCTTGGTCGCCTCATCCTGATTCCCAGGAGAAGGGCCCTTTACCATGAAGCCATCAGAGCCTTGGACCTCGGACTTATTAACATACAATTGTTGCATACCGGGGACGCCCTAACCTGTTTCCCAGGGCAAATGTCCTACCGGTCAATTTGAAACTGCAGTGTTTTTTTCGACTCAATTAGAACATTGTATTTCATAAATAGTTTTGAATTATAAAATGGTTATGTATTATTTATTTGTTTGAGAAATCTGTGAGCTCTAATTTGTGACCTCGAGAAATAGCAACCACTGTGTACTTCTTCTCAGCGCTTGCCTGGGATTTCAGACTCTGCACTAAATCAACAATCCCATCAGCCTTTGTCGCGCACACAATTGCAGACATACCTTTAAAGTAAAAAGCAAGCTTGTAAGGCCTATTTACTGCATTTCTTTCTAACACTAAGTTTGATTATTCTTACCTGTGCCCCAGTATTTATGGATGTGTTTTTATTAAGCATTTAATTTCAATAGCCTCAGAAAGAGCCCCATCCCATTTTACAGTGCTACTCTCACAGCTGATAAGTATGTTCCTTCATAACGCGCTGAACTTGCATTTTGATTACAAAAGCATGAATTGTAAACGATTTATAAAGGTAGAGAATCCAAAGGGAAGAAAGGCTTGAAGATGATAAGGTCTTGCTTGAATCATTTGCAATATGTTCTTAAGGATTCCCTATGAAAAGAAATTAATAATACAATGACAAGTTTAAAAACAAAATGAATTGTAATCCTGCATCATTCTTTTACAAGCAAAGATCAAAGCATTTACTTTCCCTCCCATTCGCATTTTCTAAAATCTTGGCATTTTTATTATAATTGAAGTTGCTGCCTCTCAAAATAGAACCTTGTGTCTAAAATATACCTGTTTTAACGTGTTTAATTATCACTTCAACAATGTAACTTCCAGTCCTGAAACCATTTATTGTCCTGATTCTTTCTCCCACACCTTCTCACAGACTAACCAATGCCTGCCAACTTCCAGTTCACACATAGAGCCGTGCATTACACACTGCAAATGCCTTTGTGACAACTGCAAAATGGTGGCTTTCAACTCATGCTAGGTTAGAAACATGTCGTCGCCTAAAGTAAACATGCCAATCATCGTGAGGCCCATGCTGCTAAGTTGATTGTATATAGACTTAGGTGACCGAGTTAAGAATGAGTGGGCATATAACGCATATGCGTGCTTATTCCTTCTTTTCTACGAATAAGATCTGATACAATGTTACCAAATTAATCTTTTGGAATATAAAATACATGTAAATGACACAAGGAACGACAGCAATGAATGTTCTCTTTTACAGCATACAAAACTTCATGACAACTTTCATTGGTAGACCCGGAGTTCATCAAGGTACTCAATATATTTTGTCTACTTCAGTTGGTCTGTGTGTTAAGTAAAAAAGTACATTTTATCTTCAAACAGTTGTTAGATTTGCTGTGAATTTAACATGTCTGGAGGCAGAACAGGGCTACAATTAATTGGTAGGAAAGCACTATGATATTAATACATTCCATCATGTAACCAACTTAACAACTGAACCCAATGATGTGTTTGTCTAGCGTATTGCTTGGTATATACAAACATAGAATGCACATTTTAGATCATGCTTCATTCTCATCTTCACTCTTCCTTTATCACGTGTCCTTCTCACCTCTCTCTTATGTGCCATTCTCATCAGTGATCACACTTTTTCCATCCTCACAACACACTTCCCCATCTTAACAGTCCTCAACACGTCACATATTGTACATTTGAAGACATTACCATGTATCATGATACACCCCCACATATGCCGATTCTACATTCATTCTTTTGGCTTGCACTCTTTTCTCCTTCCCACGCTTCACTTGTAACCCATGTTTATCGGTTGTCCTTCTCACATCTCAGTCCTCACTCTTACATTTGACTTATTCATCCGTCTCAGTTATTGGTTTTTCTCCCCTCTTATCATACCTCACAACCACTCTTCACAATTCAATGAATCATCACCACCAACTTCTCACTCATCCACCAAACTCCTCATTTTGACCATACTACAGGGCTGTCACAAGGTGTTGTGAGGTCCAGTTCAAGAAATTGGGTGAGGCCCCCTTACAATTTTTTGCACTGGGACAGTAGTGGCACTGCCGCGAACAGGAGACACTAAAAATCTCCCTTTGAGTTTGTGTGGAGGAACCCAAATATGGTTTATTATTACAACTGTTAATCAACTAAAAAAGCAGAGTTAGATGTCTCTACTGATGAAAGGTTTATGCCAGATTAACTTTTGTATCATATGTATAAATATACATAGGATCACATGACGGCATGTGGTGGCTAACACCAGCATTAAGTAGCACCCTACCCCTCCGTGCGCATTAAAACACACATCATAAACAGTGACAGAGAGATGATGTAAAGTGGAGGTTGGTGAATTTCTGAAGTGAAGATACTTAAATGTTTGTGCCAATTGTGTGGGATCGAATGAGCACAGTGAGGGAGCCCAAACCAAGCAAAGGGTGGTTGAGACGGTTTCTCACTCCCAAGAAAATATTTGAAACATTGGTTAAAACAATGCATTTTACAGCACTGTATTTGCAAAATGGAGTAGAAATCCATACAGTTTGCAATTGCTTTTGTATGGAAGCACATGGAAAAACCAAATAGTTGCAAGTCACCAACCGTGCATAGAAACATGTTCCAATACATGTCATGCCATTGTCCACAACATATGCTAATAAAAAAATATATTCATGCTGGTTGTTCCATGTATGTCCATGTAGGCTGCACCAATAAATGCCATTATTACAATATAAAGGGCCTCATTACGAGTTTGGAGGTAGCCATGGTGCTATTAGCGCCACGACTGCCTCCAAAATCATGTCCCGGTTCTGTGAATGAGGATTTACCGGGTCCTCCTCATTCACAAAAGCAATCCCCATTCCCATTTGAGCCCCCATAGGCCTCAATGGGAATGGCGATGGAGCTAATAACGGGCCTGTTAGCTCCTTGGTCCCCTTGCGGGACCCGCAAAGGACGTCTTGTCTGACCAGACGTTCTGTGTGGGTCCCGCAATAGGCTGGAATGGGTTTACCGGCATCCTTTGCGCCAGCCTCGTAATGAGGCACAAAGACTTCCAGCCAGTAAAATGCCATGCTGCAGAAAGTATGTCCAGGCTGACTGTGTTATTACTGACTAGATTGGCCTATATTCAATGTGGTTCAATTAGACAATTAGTATGTTTGCTTTACCCTTGATGCATGGTCCTGTAAATCAAGGGTAAAGCAAAACAAGCATTGACAATGCTAACTGTTTGGGCTTTCATTTAGGCATGCGAAAGGCACTGCTGCATTGGTATTAACTGGACGTTGATAGTAGCAGGTGCATAATGGTTTGAGTACCCGAGCATCTAATAGCAGTGCCTGGAAAATGCCTAGTAGTTATGCACAAGTCATAGATGTTGGCTTTCCTAATGCTTGTTTTTAACAGGACTTCAGTGAAAGACATGTGGTCATTTTAAATCAAGTGGCTGAAAGCAGACCTTGTCAATACATTTTTATTACACCAGTAGCATGTTTACAACTCCAATTAAGAAAATAACTCAGTTTGAGAAACCACTTGCAGAGACTTTGAGGGCAAAGTTTGATGGTAAGGCCTGATTGAAGCCAGCTCAAAGAGTGCAATCAGGAGGTGTTTTGGGTGGGGGCAGGCAGGAGCTGTTTGGGTATTGCCATAGCGATGAGCATGGCCATGGAGGTTTTCTGCACTCTGGAGCCCAGTGTGGGGGCAGGCTGTCTCCCCCTTTGCTTGAAAACCGTGGGTCATTTTTCAAAGGGTCTGTGCCTCTGAAAGGTAAGCATGGTTGCCATAGACTCTGCCAGGCTCACATCAAGCTTGGACTAACCACTGACAGACTCTGAAACAGCCCTAGAAGTCTTTTAGAGGTATGGTGCTTTCAATATATTTATTATTAGGCCAGTCCATATTTGATTGTTCTCAGAGTGGATCACACAGTGAGGTGCCTGGGAGGCTTGACGCAAGCACCTTTCACATTTTCAAATTTGCTGCTATGGTGGAACTTTATTGGCTAATTTCAGTATCAGTGTTCTTAATGCAATATGTGGACTTTTCCCTCTGTTGCAGTGTGGCACACTTTATTAGTTTTGGCTGTTTGGTGATGCCTAAGCTCCACCTATAAGCCCAAACGATTACACTGGATTACATATAGAAGAGATATAGGATATCAGGAAGGGGCACAGCATGTGGGTATTGTTTGGTCATTTACCTACACATTGACTACCCCTATTGCTAATCCCTATCTCCATACCAACCTACTACCTGCATTTTCCTAACCAAAACATATCCTCATTAGAACTTTTTGAGCAATCTATATCAAAAAGTAACATCAAACTGTGTGCAGTAGAGGGCCGTACAGTGTTATTTCAGAGCATTCTTCTGAGAGTTAATGGCTCAACTACACCCCTATCCTGAGACAGCGTGATATGCCCCTTCCTGATTCTTCCCCTTTTTGCTTGCATATTGCTTGTTGCCAAACAGTCTACCCCTGCTCCCCCATTCTTCACTGCACGCACCCTTGTATCTGTTTTTTTCATCGCTGTCTACTTTCTCCTAAGACTTGTAAAGTGCTCTGTTGCTTCCGGATACATGGTCTGTGCTCAATAAATACCCTAATAATAATAATGGAAAAAAATAATTGCAGCTGTAATTGTGCTACTGGTGTAATAGAACATGTCTTAACCAAGTGTGTCACTTGATTTATAAGCAGTGTGTGTATCCTTGCATCTCTTCCTTGCACTGAAGTCCTATGAAAAACAAGCATTCTCAAAGCCAAAAGTGTTGGGTTGTGAATAGGTATAGGTGTTTGACAAGCCCTGGTATCATATGCCCAGGTGGTCACACCATTTTGCAGCAATTGTCATTTCATGGCCAAGTATCACACTTATCCCATGGCTGCACAAAAGCCAAAATCTGTTGGTTTTATCAATTCTTGTTTGTTATAGTGGTTTCATGCAGTACATATCACTCCTCAGTGTTATTGGGGGTTCATGCAGAACATGTCACTCTTCCGTGTTATAGTGCATTCGAAGAAGGAAAGTTTATATTTTACCCATTTCAAGGGTGCTTTATAAGGGGAGAAATGGGTCTCAAACCCTGATCGTGTAGTGGAAGGTTATGAAGAGTACAACCCACCCTACTAGTGAATTCTACGGTCAGCAACCTTTTCTCAGCATGGTGTGGGAGGCCTGCAGCAGGTACGTTGTTGACTGGTTCTTTACCTCAGTAGGCGTCACTGCTCCTTCTGAAAATGATGTTCAGTAATCAGTTTGTAAAATATATGCCATCCTGCGAGTCGCGTGCATGTGTTTGTTTGTTTGTGTGTGTTGTCTGGCCCCTCAGCCACAGTAGACAAACTCTCAGAGTGCAGGACCTGATCACGAGTTGGGCGGTAGCCCTTAAATGGGGCCGCATTTAAGGGCTTGCCTGATCACAAATTGAGCTCTAAATGGGCTGTGTTGCCTTCAGCTGGAGGTGAAAATCCCATTTAGCACCCCGTTTTCGGCACAATTACTGCAGATATTATATTAGCACATGTAATTGCGCCGAAAATGCCACATTGGGTCCAATGGATCCAATGGGGAATGAGGATTTCCGTTATCGCCAACCCTTGATCCGCTGCTAGTGGCACCGGACCAGGTGGTGTTAATTCAATGAATGTATTACCGCTGGGATACCGCCCAACTCATAATCAGGCCCTTTGACTTGCTCCCACCCTATTTATCAGGAATCTGAAGCTGCAAATCCAAACGATGGGCCACTGTCCAATAGCCTCCTTAAGCAGCAAAGCTCTGTCAGCATTGCCAGAGCTCCATGAGACAACTCTAGTGTTCAATCTCCTCAGCATCCCTCTGACATCATATATTTTTTTTTAAATATTGTGTTCTAAACCATCAATTCTCCTCATCACTCTTCATTCTTCCTCAGCAATCATCAGTAATATCTCAGACCTAATTTCACTTGTTGCAATTCATTCTTCACTTCACCTCACCACTCGTTATTTCTTCTCCTTTTTGATTGGTCAATCATGCCGCCAACTTCAGAACAACTCCTTTGTCCTTACTCCTGCCTTCTCTTCATCAATCTCTATCCCCGGTTTGCAGTCCTCTTTGCCAGATCCCAATAATTTCCCTCACCTTAGTTTGCCTCTTCATTCATTATGTAACCACAGCCTTCAGTCATCCTCTTGGTTTATCAAATCTCATGTTTCATGTCTCCCTACCCGTCCTCCATCTCCCTCCTGAATCTTGATATCTCCTCCTCAGTTGTCATGTATACCCAAATCCCCACTTAACCTCATCACCTCTTCATTCTCTTCCATAGTCTTCAACCATACCCCATATTTCACTCCCCTCATTACTCCTAATTATGCCCCTCAATCATCCACAATAATTGTCAATGTTCCTGTTCAGTCATCAGACATCCCCTTCACTCCTCAGAAAACAATCTTAACATCAACACATCACTTCCCCTAAGTCAGTACTGTTCTTCCTTATTTCTCACTTTCCTTCCTGACTCCACATTCCTAATCCTCAGCCATCGGACACCAACCACACTCCTCCCACTTCACTCCTAATTCCTATGGCTCACTACTCTTCTTCACTCTTCTTCACTAATCATTTTCCTCACTCCTCATAGCTCACTTTCCATCCTCCTTGCAACATTCTCAACATCTCACGAACATGATATACACGCTTAGAGTTTCATTGGATAACGTTGATCAATAAACAATAAACAGAACATCTTCACATCTACACTCAAATATTAAACACATGGTGACAAAGAGCATAACCTGAAGCGCATGTCTCTGAGCAGAACTAGAATAGAGCCTCATAATGCACAGGACACAGGGGTCCAATAACTGTTTAGCTGTCTTCTGTCATCGACTGCATACTTGGCAGAGGTGATGGAGGGAGTGGAGAAGGGGAGTGGGTGAGAGTTGGGCATCAGAGGAGCTGCTAGGAGATAGCAATGCAGCAAATTAAACAAGTGTGGCACCAAGCCATAGGCTTTTATGACTTAGTATGTGCAAAGATTCCTTTACAAATCGCAGAAATAAAACTGCGCTTTGAGAGGTATGCCAACCTCATGAATTACTTTTTCTTCTTTGAAATTTGGCTTGCATTTTAATGACGCAATTAAAATTGACTCTGAAGCCAAGTGATAAACCAGGACTGCATAGTTAAGTATTAAACGACAGTTCCAGCATGGCTTCCCCCTCACAGACTCTGCCATTGTACATCAGTTCTGTCTGCAGTTCCATTTTTTCCTAACCTCATTTTGGATGTGTCATTTACAGATCAGTCCATTCTTCAGCACCCCATTAATGTAAACTTTGGTATCCATTCACAGAACCCCCACTGCAACTGTGTTCCCAGGGGCACCCCCTGGAGATCCAATACACGGACCACACACATCCTTCCCATTACCTCACAATCATTATCTGCAGTTCGATCCTGATCAACAATACACTGTCCTTTAAAAACCAAGACCATTGTGACCCAATTTTCGATTCTGAATTCAATTAAATTAGACAAATCACGTTATGTTGTTTTTGACTGATCCCTGATTCTCCTTAAAATTGTAGTTATTGCATTTCAAGAGCGGAGGATGTGAGCAGCTGGGCTCCGATCGGAGGACCTCTGAAAACTGCTGCACATCAACAAGGTGACCCGAGGTGCTGAGGCCTCTGCAGTAAGTGTTTCATGCCGCACTGGTGAGAAGCATTGCAGGGGACTGGTGTGGCTGCAGGAACTGGCAGCGCTGGAAAGTTAATCAGTGCCTGGTGTATGTGGAGTCGAAGTACCAAAGGTGTGTAGGTGTGACTCAGGACAGGCAATCCACCCGCACACCAGCATAGACAAGGAGAAGCACCACCTCCCCTGGATCCGTGTGTGGGGAGTGCAGCAACATCCAGGACTCCTTCCATATATGCATCACCCACGGAGAAGCCCAGGGGGAGCTTCATAGCAGCACCCCACAGAGAGGTGCTCTCCTGTCGCTGGTGGGCCTGGTTCTCAGGACTGGTTTGAGAGGCCTGACACATGAATCAGAGCAGAGAAGAGCCACACTAAAGAAGTCTTGGCTGCGCCATTGCTTACAGTGTGTTCCCCGGAGTTCGTCTCCTGTGACTGGGACAATCAGCTCCCTTACGAAAACATTCTGAGATGGACCGTTCAGCCATTCTCCAGAAGCATCACCATGCCAAACAAAGGAATGAGCCTAGTTGGACCTGCAGATTCAACAGGCAGTAGACGAAAGCAGGAAGCAGAGACCTGATGTCTAAAGGGAAAGGTAGAGAGACCCTTGCTGCCCTAAACCCAACACCCCTCCTCAAGGGGAAGCCTGCAATGTTGCTGGATTTTGGGCCCTGAGTTAGGGGATAACACTCCCTCAACAACCATGGACCCACAGCAACTCCTGAAAAAAGTCCTTGAAAGGTTGGCCAACCTGACTAGAAACCTTGAGCTTCAATGTGAAGAACTGGAGAACTGTTTGGGTCACCATTGGCCCGCACCAACATACAAGCGCCCATGAGACCACTCACAACATTTGAGTACTTCATGGTGTCCCATTCTGGTAACAAGAAAATGATCTCCTCACTCTACAAGTTATTCACAGAGGGGTGACCGAATGCTGCATGGCCATATATGGCAGCATTGAAACATATTTTGAATGAGGAGATAACGGTGGAACACTGGCCATTTTTGTGGAGGAGTATCATGAAGCATACACGGGCTATTCAGTTTAGAGAGATGTGGTATCATGTTACAATGGCACTACACCCCAATCAGGATATAAAACATGTTCCTGCAGAGGTTGTCGGCGTGTTAGAGAGGTTGCGGGGAGAGAGGACATTGGTACCATATTTGGTGGTCATGTCCAGGTGAAGAAGTTTGGCAAAGTGTGATAGGGTGAGTACTTGAGATGCTCGGGGATGGTCAGGAGTTGTGAGGCCCTGAATGCATGTTAGAAATGTGGGAGGTGAGCCTCTCTTCAATATAACCTGGACACTGAGGATGCCTCTTGGTTAAAGACTCATTTGAAGGTTTCAGCCTCCCAGATGAATCTCCAGGCGAGATTGAGAAGAGATTCTTCATTCTACTGAGTGGGGCCACTTGGGTCCTCCACATTGACCCCATGGATGTATGCTTATTT
Organism: Ambystoma mexicanum; assembly: GCF_040938575.1. Taxonomy (NCBI): domain Eukaryota; kingdom Metazoa; phylum Chordata; class Amphibia; order Caudata; family Ambystomatidae; genus Ambystoma; species Ambystoma mexicanum. The sequence goes on from NC_090926.1 coordinate 482,634,459, forward strand.
TCACTATGCATGAGTCCTGGGCTCTGAGGAAAGCAAAGTAAAATAAGAGAATGACATGGGTAAAAAGTAACAAGAAGTAGACAAAATAAGGATTATGAAATGGATGGAAACAAGTAAAACAGAAGACTGCACGTTCTGGATATAGAGGTGAGAACATTAAGGTTTCAGGTGACCATTCAATCCAATCAGGTAAGGAATGCATTAAAAACACCCGCGGCCTGTCATCCCTACGTCTTTACAGAAGTAAAATCGTCTTTCAAAAGGAAGTGATTTGGCATCTTCTGGCCAACAACTATGATAGAAAAAACATTGCAGCTGGTAATAGGCTAAAAAACAGCAGTATGCTTAATCTCTCCATTTTCTTCTCCAATAGCCAAATACCAGTCTCTCTCTCATGGAGAAGGTACAAGAACTTTCAACACAGCTCAGCATTTGTGCCCTCTAGGACCTATCTTTATATCAACATATATATGTTCACATTTGTGCCAGGTGCTCATCAGGAAGTATGAAAGAATACTTCATCGGTTCATACAGAACCATTGCACGTTGGCTTTTGTAGTAAGTACGTAAATCATTGATGCATTGTTTACATGAGTTATTTGAATCAGAATGCCTGCAATGTCGTCTCTAAATCGAATATTGCTATTTACCACCACGAGCAAACCAGGGTGTTAGAGATAGAGATTGTGTAGTAAAATGAAGGCTGACAGCAATCACCTGAACTAAATAAGTGAAAAAACACCTGAGGTATATATGTATTTTATGTATTTATGAATTTATTTATTTTTGCATTTGTGGCAACGACAAAACCCTGGGGTATCTCAGCGTTAGTACCGCATAATGGTAGGAGCATGTTACAATTGGGTGGTGTTACGAAGATCTGTCTCCTTAAGAGGTAGAGAGACCCCGCAGGGGATGACGTGGTATAGGGGAGGAGGGATAGGGGAAAACTTAGTACGCAGTTGGAATGTGATTCAATAAGATGTTCCAATCTCCTCTGGTGTCACGTCCTTATTTACTTAGGCTAACAGGTCGAACAGGTGGAAAAGGGTAATTCACAGTGTAAACATTGTAGTTAAGTACAATAAATGGGACACATTGTTACTCATACTTATCAAACAGCCAAGTCTTGGCAATTTTTGTTAAAGACAGGGAATGAATGTTCATTGCGAATGTGCGCTGATAGAGCATTCCATAGTGTGGGTGCCCTGACTCAGGAGCTTGCTCCAGCAGCTATTTTTCTCTTAAGGCGGGGGGTGACCACTGACCAGTGAGATGCTGGAGCTGGATCAGCGAGAGTGTTGAGACAGTTTGGTTAATGAAGTTATTTAGGTACTGGGGGACGTCTTTGTGAAAGCTGTGATGAGCGATAGTTAGAGTTTTGAAATCCAGACAGGCTTTGATGTGAGCCAGTGTGATTCACGTCTAAAGGCCAAAATGTGTTCTGATATTTTGAGTCCAAGGGCAGCGTGAAGAGCTTTCTTTTGGAGTAATTGAAGTTTTCACAAGTTAGCTTTTGAGGTACCCATAGTAGTACATTGCAATAGTCTAGTTTAGCAAGGATCACCGCTCTAACGAGAATGATGCAGTTGCTTGGCGAGAGGAACTGCCTACACAGCGCAATGAGTCTGTCTGTATAGAGCATGGGTGATGATAGGGCGTTGATTTGTCTGTTCATGGAGTGATCAGCTTCAATATAGACTCATATGTCTTTATTTGCTTATAGACTGGGACGGGTGTGCCATCAATGCAGAAGTAGGAGAATGTGGAAACAAGGTGTTTAATAAGGTGCGGTGAGCCAATGACGAGGAGCTCAGTTTTCTCGTCATTTAGGCAGAGGTGGTGGATGGCAATCCAGTTTTGGATGGTGCTGTAGACTGCATTGATTTTAGTGGTATCCACAACATGATCACCTGAAAGTGGGACGAGAATTTGAGTGTCGTCCACGAAGTTGGTATAAATGATACCACCGTCACCCAGTAAATAAAAGAGAGGTTTTGTATAAGTGTTATACAGGGTGGGTGAAAGTCAAGACCCTTGGGGAACACCTAATGCTGCTCGGATGGCGTTGGTTGCAGGATCGCCTATGACCACTTGTGTGGTCCTTCCACTGAGAAAGGCAGAGGATATTATGATCAACCAAGTCAAAGGCCGTGGATAGATTGTGTAGCAGGAAGGTGGCTATATTGCAGGAGGATGGCTATATTGCTGGACTCCCTGATAGTATCCACCTGTATCGGTTTCTCTGCTGTGAGTAGGGTGGAAACCAGATTGCCTAGCAGGTGGTTGTTTTCTAGGAATTTCTGGACTGGAATAAGCTAGTCAATCCAGGGTTTTTCCTAGAAATGTTGGGGTGAAAATGTGTTTGGATCAAGGTTTGTTTTCTTTTAGTAATGGTATGATCCAGGCTGTTTTCATTGAGGAGGGCACTTTGCTCATTGCAAAGGAGGCTTTTGCGATCTAAGTGATGATGGGCAAAAGTGAGGGCAGGCATATGGGCTGGGCAAGAGTCACCCTTACAATTGGATGGTTAAGTGCTATCATGGTTGCTGCTACTTGCTCCAGTGTAACTGGAGAGAAAGCAAACAAGGTGATCTTTGGTAGGGTTACCTCTTTTGGAGGATGACCAAGTTTGACATCAGAGTTTTATTGGCGAGGATTCCCTTTTGTCATTCATTTTGATGATTAGCAACTCCATTTTGTGAGTGAGGGCGTCCTGAATTGTGGTGCACCAAGCTTTGTAAGCTTGTGTGCTGGTGATTTGAGGGATGTATGTATGCAACTCATGGAGGAAAGCAAATAGTTCTTTGCTGTTGGAGGTGGCATTGGCGATTGTGTCATTAAGGCAATTAGCTTTGGCCTTGAAAACCTCTTTCTTGTATTTGAGGGCCAGTGTGGTAAGGACCACACGATTTGTGGGGGATTTTTTTTTCTTTTTTTTTTTCCAGAGTTCTTCATGGGATCTTCTTCACTTTGTAGGTGTTTTTACCCTTTGGCGAACCAGGAGCTGTTGACCTTGTGTTTTTAGTTGGAACAGTGCATGTGTATCAATGGCCTTTAATAGTCATGCATCATTTTGGGAGGACAGTTCCTGCGCTGAGTGGTTCAGGGGTAATACATAGGTGCTGAGTGCAGAGAGGAGGCATGATTTTCAGTCCTTGTGTATCAATTTGTGGGTAATATGGACTAATCTGGGGCTCATTGGTATAGGCAGGGTTTTGTGGAGATTGGTAAGAGAGAAGGTAAATTGGGCTACTGGTCCAATGGCTGTGATTTTAACGAGTGCATTGGTGAAGAATATCCAATCCTAGATGCATCCTTTGGAATGGGTCACATTGGTGTCCGATTGGTGAAGCACATGTTATTCATGGCATCAGCTAAGGCTGTTGCCTTGGTGTCGTTGACATCATTACATCCAAGGTTGATATCTCCAAGAATGATGCATTTTGTTGCAGGTTTCAGAAAGGGGGTAACCAGAAGTGGGATGTCAAACACTGGGTGACTTGAAATGTTGGGTTGCCAGTACAGCAAAATCACATTGAACATGGGTTCTGAGTATGTGGTCAGCTTGAGGAGTAGTATTTCATAAACCGGGTGGTGGGCAAGGGACAGGTCCTGATCTGTAGCAAAGCTTTTGCTTTGAGAACAACTACATCTCCTATGGCTTCTGAACTATCAGCTCTGTAGATCGTTTATTTGGGGGGGATAGGGGTAGAAGAGTAATGAAGCCTTGTGGAGCCATGATTCCATGAAAGCTTACATATTGGTCATTATTATGACATCACCGGCAACCATGCCTGTAATACATGGTTGCCGGTGCCTGCCGCCAGTGTCATTTTGTTTCCAGCACCCGCAAATGGGCAATTACTGGGTCATTAAGGCCCTGCCAGACCTGGTAATTGGCCATTTGTGGGCACCAGAAAAAAGATGCTCCCCATTCCCATTCGGACCCATATGGCTGAATGGGAATGGGGAGGTTGGCTGCACCAACACCATTTATAACGGTGCCGGTGCATCCGACATGCTGTGCTCGCGGATGCCTTTCTGTCTGCCAGGACCAACCTGGCGGGCAGAAAGGCACCCGCGAGCACAGCTTGTAGTTTGCCAGTCCGGGAGCAATGGTACCCGCAAACTTACGGGTACCGTAGTTCCCAGACCGGCAAACCTATAATGAGGCCCATCGGGTTGCTCCTCCAAGATGAGGTTGTGGATTTCGACTGCATGGGCACCTAGTGATCTAGCATTGATGAGGGCACACGTGACCGAGTCCATGGAGTACATGTTGGTGGGCGTGCTTGTGTGTGTCAATGGTTGTGCCTTGGGTGAGTCAGTGGGTTGTGGGGGGAGAGACCTGGCCTTAGGTGTCAATTCAGGGCTTCTTGGTGTATGAGTGAAGTGGTGTGACTCGTGTGCCTTCTGGAATGCAATCTGTGGAAGCGAGGTTCACCTAGGCATGGGCTTGATTGGCCTGTGACTGGGGTTTTAGTCGGCGGTGGTGCCAGGTGATGTGTGCTGCCTACCATGTCATGGTGAGTGGTGGGCGGTTGCGGGTAGTCAGGTTTGCAAGGATCTTTGGAATAAGTGTCTACTGGTGATTGCACGCAGAATGTGGGTAAGTCTTGGCCGAGAGCTTGGCATTCTCTGCATTAAGCGTGGATTGTTAGTGCTTTAAACTTGGTTTAACCCATTCCATTGTACTCCTTTCCATTTTAGGATGGGTAGAAAGGGGGAAGGAGAGGAGAGGAGGTGAGGTCCTTGGGTGTATTTTCTGGTGTGGTGTAAGGTGTCTGGGACAGGATCTGCAAGAGTCTCTTTTAAGGGAGGTGTCTAAGGGGAGGAGTGGTGCACAATTAAGCAAAACATCAGTGTAATCTTTTAGGCAGGTAGGTGGCTTAAAAGGGGTGCAAGGACAATTTACGGTGGCAATAGCGTCTTCCCCAATGGCACTGTTAATGTCTGCAGTAATGGTATTGCAAGCATAATAAGCGTCATTAATGTGCCATTTGGCCCATGTTGACAACTTAGAGAAAGTACCCGGGCAGCTTGAGGTGCCATCAGTATCTTCATCATCAACATAAGCGGCATTAGCAGTAGTAGCATTGCAAACATAGTGATCAACATTAGAGTCGCATTTTTCATAAGTGTTCAGTTTGGAGGAAGTAAACAAATGCTTGGGGTAGCATTTGCATAATCAGCAATAGCAGAAGTAAAGTTAACAATGTTCGTAGCGTAATTCCAATTGGCATCAATAAGGTCACATTTTGGGCAAGTGGCTGGCTTATAGTGGATGTCAGGGCAGCTAAGAGTAACATTAATTTAATCAGTGGTAACACAGGTGGAGTTAGCAACATTGATAATGCAATCACAGTTAACATTTCTACTGTTACATATTTTTCAACTGGGTGGTCGGCTGGGGGGTGCAGGAGCAGTTTTGGGTGATTTTAGTCGGCTCATAGTTAGAAACGTTGCACATCAGATCAGTGCAAGTACATGTGTTCCAGGTGGATTATCCGCACTGCTGAGTGTTCAAATTGTAGCAAATTAGGCTGTTCGCCTGTATGGGCGAGGCGGCAGGAGAGGTGAACCCAAATTGCGTGGTGGCAGTATTTCACATTTTGCTCCTAAAATTTCCAGAGTATCCGCTACATTGAATTTAAATAACAAATAATGTCTTACAGTTTTACTATCGGGATATGCATATTGATACTTAGGTATTTCAGTTCTTACATTCCAGTATTGGATAAACATTCCATTGTTTACTTTGGTTGCTAGTTGTATAATATCTATTTCTTGACTGACTTAATAGATTGCATTTTTCAGTTGATGCTTCATTCTCACAATAGAGTATGTTATCCATATATTTTCATTCTCTTTTATCTATTTTAGAAACATTTTCCTAAGATAGATTAAGGTATTCATCACCCATCTTTTCTCCATTGTGTCAAATATTCTAATTAATTCCACTATACATGTTGCATTATTTAGTAAGTACAGGTTTATGTATAACATACCAATTGTTTATTCCAATATATGAGTTACACACATCAAATCACATTCTAATTAAACATATTGAGTTGAGAGGCATTTCAGCATTTTTCCCTTAAATCTTGCTAAATCACCTATGAACTTTCCACCCAGATCTCAGCACCTTTTTACAAGCAAGGTGTCACTTTTGCTTTGTATAGCATTACTATTGTCTTTAGGGAATAACCACCTTGTATTCCTATAAAATGACTTAAGGTCAATATCATACTCATACATTTACTTTTGATCTCAGGCCATTGTTGTTGCCAGGTTAGTTTGTGATCAATGATGACCCCCAAGTATCTATATGAATCTACTACTTCTATTTCCTGGTCTGCTATTTGCCATTTCAGTTTCTTTAGTTTTTCTCGGCTGGTTTTCTCTAAAAAAGCTATCACCTTAGTTTCTCCAATATTAATTTTCAAGCCATTATCTGATGCAAACTTGCGTAATGTGGTTAATTTTTGTTGGAGACCCACTGGTGTATAATCCAATATCAGGAGGTCATCCGCATAACCTAGCCAATTTATTTTGAGTGTTCCAATTTTCACATTGTTAAAAACTGTTGCTCCTAATGCTACAGGTAAATCTGCCAGATGCAAATTATAAAGTGTTGCAGCTAAATTACAGTCTTGCTTAACTCGTCGGTTGGTTGGAATCATCGTGGAAACTTTCCTTTCAAAAGCAAACCTTACTCTAACTGTGGTATTTGAGTATAATAATCTTATAATAGTCAATAATCCTGCTGGAATTCCCCATTCTTTTACTTTTCTCCATATCTTATTTCTAAGTAGAGTATCAAATGCTGCAGAGAAATCAATGAAAGCTCCATAAACTGACAACTCACGCCTGTACCACACATACTTTATTGTTGATACCAGAATAGTAATATTATGTTTTGTTGACAATTTAGCTCGTAATCCTGATTGATTGGGAGGCAATATATTATTCTCTAGTATCCGTAGATTTAATTCTTTAAGCAATACGTTTGCAAACACCTTTGCCGAAATATCCAGAATTGATAGTAATCTATAGTTAGTTGGATCTTTCCAGCATCCCTTTGTATATATCGGCAGTATCAAGATTTCCTACCATGATTTTGCTACCTTTGAATGTTTGCCAATCCATGTAGACAGTTTATGTAGAGCTTCAGCACATTTCACCAGAGCTAATTTTAATAGAGCATTACAGGTCCCATCTGGGCCTGTAGCTTGTGAAGCATGTAGGGTTTGAATCATTGTTGTCAAGTTTACGACAGACTTAATTTTCCCATTCACTCCTTTCTTCTTCTTCTGTCTCCTCATTCACTTCACAAATACCTGACTTTTCTTTTTTTTTTTTCAATCCAATCTTGTTTGCATACACTATATATGGGAAGAGTTTTCTTTTTTGTTCCATTGGTTACCGACCATATCCCTTGATTATTATTTTTTCTTTACATTTATGCTAGCAATTTCCAAATTTCATTTTTTATTTCTATTTTATGTCGCTATAGCCATCTATTGACAATGAATGTTTAGTTTGCTCTTGCAAGATGTATTCTGTGAATTCGAATTACTGTACATTTATGGGATTTATAACATGGTTTGAAGTCTAAGAAACAGTATAGAGTTGTTTGGATCTACTTTGTATGTTATTGGTAGGTCTATTCAGGGATTGGTTCCAACGTCCCAAATTTTCCCTGTGTCTTTTTTTGGTTGTTACGCCTATTTCTTAGTCATATGACAACAGAGATGTGGTGTCAAATTGATCAGCTAGCCCAACGTGTCCAGAGGAATTCTTTTAACCAAATGACTGCCAGAAAAGTAAAACAAGCATAGTTAGAAACGTTGCACATCAGATCAGTGCAAGTACATGTGTTCCAGGTGGATTATCCGCACTGCTGAGTGTTCAAATTGTAGCAAATTAGGCTGTAAGCCTTTATGGGCGAGGCGGCAGGAGAGGTGAACCCAAATTGCGTGGTGGCAGTATTTCACATTTTGCTCCTAAAATTTCCAGAGTATCCGCTACATTGAATTTAAATAACAAATAATGTCTTACAGTTTTACTATCGGGATATGCATATTTATACTTAGGTATTTCAGTTCTTACATTCCAGTATTGGATAAACATTCCACTGTTTACTTTGGTTGCTAGTTGTATAATATCTATTTCTTGACTGACTTAATAGATTGCATTTTTCAGTTAATGCTTCATTCTCACAATAGAGTATGTTATCCATATATTTTCTTTCTCTTTTATCTATTTTAGAAACATTTTCCTCAGATAGATTAAGGTATTCATCACCCATCTTTTCTCCATTGTGTCAAATATTCTAATTAATTCCACTATACATGTTGCATTATTTAGTCAGTACAGGTTTATGTACAACATACCAATTGTGTATTCCAATATATGAGTTACATACATCAAATCACATTCTAATTAAACATATTGAGTTGAGAGGCATTTCAGCATTTTTCCCTCAAATCTTGCTAAATCACCTATGAACTTTCCCCCCAGATCTCAGCACCTTATTACAAGCAAGGTGTCACTTTTGCTTTGTATAGCATTACTATTGTCTTTAGGGAATAACCACCTTGTCTTCCTATAAAATGACTTAAGGTCATTATCATACTCATACATTTACTTTTGATCTCAGGCCATTGTTGTTGCCAGGTTAGTTTGTGATCAATAATGACCCCCAAGTATCTATATGAATCTACTACTTCTATTTCCTGGTCTGCTATTTGCCATTTCAGTTTCTTTAGTTTTTCTCGGCTGGTTTTCTCTAAAAAAGCTATCACCTTAGTTATTCCAATATTAATTTTCAAGCCATTATCTGATGCAAACTTGCGTAATGTGGTTAATTTTTGTTGGAGACCCACTGGTGTATAATCCAATATCAGGAGGTCATCCGCATAACCTTGCCAATTTTATTTTGAGTGTTCCAATGTTCACATTGTTAGAAACTGTTGCTCCTAATGCTACAGGTAAATCTGCCAGTTGCAAATTATAAAGTGTTGCAGCTAAATTACAGTCTTGCTTAACTCGTCGGTTGGTTGGAATCAGCGTGGAAACTTTCCCTTCAAAAGCAAACCTTACTCTAACTGTGGTATTTGAGTATAATAATCTTATAACAGTCAAAAATCCTGCTGGAATTCCCCATTCTTTTACTTTTCTCCATATCTTATTTCTAAGTAGAGTATCAAATGCTGCAGAGAAATCAATGAAAGCTCCATAAACTGACAACTCACGCCTGTACCACACATACTTTATTGTTGATACCAGAATAGTAATATTATGTTTTGTTGACGATTTAGCTCGTAATCCTGATTGATTGGGAGGCAATATATTATTCTCTAGTATCCATAGATTTAATTCTTTAAGCAATACGTTTGCAAACACCTTTGCTGAAATATCCAGAATTGATAGTAATCTATAGTTAGCTGGATCTTTCCAGCATCCTTTTGTATATATCGGCAGTATCAAGATTTCCTACCATGATTTTGCTACCTTTGAATGTTTACCAATCCATGTAGACAGTTAATGTAGAGCTTCGGCACATTTCACCAGAGATAATTTTAATAGAGCATTACAGGTCCCATCTGGGCCTGTAGCTTGTGAAGCATGTAGGGTTTGAATCATTGTTGTCAAGTTTACGACAGACTTAATTTTCCCATTCACTCCTTTCTTCTTCTTCTGTCTCCTCATTCACTTCACAAATATCTGACTTTTCTTTTTTTTTTTCAATCCAATCTTGTTTGCATACACTATATATGGGAAGAGTTTTCTTTTTTGTTCCATTGATTACCGACCATATCCCTTGATTATTATTTTTTCTTTACATTTATGCTAGCAATTTCCAAATTTCATTTTTTATTTCTATTTGATGTCACTATAGCCATCTATTGACAATGAATGTTTAGTTTGCTCTTGCAAGATGTATTCTGTGAATTCGAATTACTGTACATTTATGGGATTTATAACATGGTTTGAAGTCTAAGAAACAGTATAGAGTTGTTTGGATCTACTTTGTATGTTATTGGTAGGTCTATTCAGGGATTGGTTCCAACGTCCCAAATTTTCCCTGTGTCTTTTTTTGCTTGTTACGCCTATTTCTTAGTCATATGACAACAGAGATGTGGTGTCAAATTGATCAGCTAGCCCAACGTGTCCAGAGGAATTCTTTTAACCAAATGACTGCCAGAAAAGTAAAACAAGCATAGTTAGAAACGTTGCACATCAGATCAGTGCAAGTACATGTGTTCCAGGTGGATTATCCGCACTGCTGAGTGTTCAAATTGTAGCAAATTAGGCTGTTCGCCTGTATGGGCGAGGCGGCAGGAGAGGTGAACCCAAATTGCGTGGTGGCAGTATTTCACATTTTGCTCCTAAAATTTCCAGAGTATCCGCTACATTGAATTTAAATAACAAATAATGTCTTACAGTTTTACTATCGGGATATGCATATTGATACCTAGGTATTTCAGTTCTTACATTCCAGTATTGGATAAACATTCCACTGTTTACTTTGGTTGCTAGTTGTATAATATCTATTTCTTGACTGACTTAATAGATTGCATTTTTCAGTTGATGCTTCATTCTCACAATAGAGTATGTTATCCATATATTTTCATTCTCTTTTATCTATTTTAGAAACATTTTCCTCAGATAGATTAAGGAATTCATCACCCATCTTTTCTCCATTGTGTCAAATATTCTAATTAATTCCACTATACATGTTGCATTATTTAGTCAGTACAGGTTTATGTATAACATACCAATTGTTTATTCCAATATATGAGTTACACGCATCAAATCACATTCTAATTAAACATATTGAGTTGAGAGGCATTTCAGCATTTTTCCCTCAAATCTTGCTAAATCACCTATGAACTTTCCCCCCAGATCTCAGCACCTTATTACAAGCAAGGTGTCACTTTTGCTTTGTATAGCATTACTATTGTCTTTAGGGAATAACCACCTTGTCTTCCTATAAAATGACTTAAGGTCATTATCATACTCATACATTTACTTTTGATCTCAGGCCATTGTTGTTGCCAGGTTAGTTTGTGATCAATGATGACCCCCAAGTATCTATATGAATCTACTACTTCTATTTCCTGGTCTGCTATTTGCCATTTCAGTTTCTTTAGTTTTTATCGGCTGGTTTTCTCTAAAAAAGCTATCACCTTAGTTTTTCCAATATTAATTTTCAAGCCATTATCTGATGCAAACTTGCGTAATGTGGTTAATTTTTGTTGGAGACCCACTGGTGTATAATCCAATATCAGGAGGTCATCCGCATAACCTAGCCAATTTATTTTGAGTGTTCCAATTTTCACATTGTTAGAAACTGTTGCTCCTAATGCTACAGGTAAATCTGCCAGATGCAAATTATAAAGTGTTGCAGCTAAATTACAGTCTTGCTTAACTCGTCGGTTGGTTGGAATCAGCGTGGAAACGTTCCCTTCAAAAGCAAACCTTACTCTAACTGTGGTATTTGAGTATAATAATCTTATAATAGTCAATAATCCTGCTGGAATTCCCCATTCTTTTACTTTTCTCCATATCTTATTTCTAAGTAGAGTATCAAATGCTGCAGAGAAATCAATGAAAGCTCCATAAACTGACAACTCACGCCTGTACCACACATACTTTATTGTTGATACCAGAATACTATTAGTATGTTTTGTTGACGATTTAGCTCGTAATCCTGATGGATTGGGAGGCAATATATTATTCTCTAGTATCCATAGATTTAATTCTTTAAGCAATACGTTTGCAAACACCTTTGCCGAAATATCCAGAATTGAGAGTAATCTATAGTTAGCTGGATTTTTCCAGCATCCTTTTGTATATATCGGCAGTATCAAGATTTCCTACCATGATTTTGCTACCTTTTAATGTTTGCCAATCCGTGTAGACAGTTTATGTAGAGCTTCAGCACATTTCACCAGAGCTAATTTTAATAGAGCATTACAGGTCCCATCTGGGCCTGTAGCTTGTGAAGCATGTAGGGTTTGAATCATTGTTGTCAAGTTCACGACAGACTTAATTTTCCCATTCACTCCTTTCTTCTTCTTCTGTCTCCTCATTCACTTCACAAATACCTGACTTTTTTACTTTTCTTATTTTTTTTTTCAATCCAATCTTGTTCGCATACACTATTTATGGGAAGAGTTTTCTTTTTTGTTCCATTGATTACCGACCATATCCCTTGATTATAATTTTTTCTTTACATTTATGCTAGCAATTTCCAAATTTCATTTTTTATTTCTATTTTATGACGCTATAGCCATCTATTGACAATGATTGTTTAGTTTGCTCTTGCAAGATGTATTCTGTGAATTCGAATTACTGTACATTTATGGGATTTATAACATGGTTTGAAGTCTAAGAAACAGTATAGAGTTGTTTGGATCTACTTTGTATGTTATTGGTAGGTCTATTCAGGGATTGGTTCCAACGTCCCATATTTTCCCTGTGTCTTTTTTTTGTTGTTATGCCTATTTCTTAGTCATATGACAACAGAGATGTGGTGTCAAATTGATCAGCTAGCCCAACGTGTCCAGAGGAATTCTTTTAACCAAATGACTGCCAGAAAAGTAAAACAAGCATGTTCTGCTGCTCTTCGGAATATGGTTTGCAGTCAATTCTGGATATTTCATGGCTGTTTTGTATAAGATGGGAGATAAGGGTCTTCTGGAGATACTGCTAGGTTGCATGAGTGGATAGTAAATTGTATGTCCTGTATAGAGAAGAGGTAGAATGATGTTAGAGAGGGGCTGGTTGGGGAAGACAGCGTAGATTCCCTGGTTGAGCAGGGTGTTTCTGGTCATTTACTATCTAGGTGATCTTGAATTTGTAAGATCGTGTTGCTGATGTGCATGGTGACATGGATGCAAACGTCTCCAGTCAGTGTTGGGGTTTGTGTTACATGCTGCCAGCTCTTTGCATGCTTGAATTACTATAAACATTTCCATTTGGCTGTCTTATGCCAGATCTATGTGTACAGAGTAGTACTCTTGCTCGGCTTTGATGAGTTCGGGCTTGCAGAAATGTTCTGCTGGTTGTAGGTAATTTCAGATTTGATCAAATTTACGATTTTCTTTTTTCATGCAGTCACATTTGGAAGTTGGCTATTTGCCATGTTTCTTCTCTTTCTCTCAGACTCCTGGGATGGATGACGATTCTGATAACGATTCCTGGGAAGTAGCACCATCCATACAGCTACACGTGCCACAAGAGACCTGTGTCCAACAGACATGAGTCAACATGGATTAAGCAGAATGTGATAGGTTTGCACATTCTGGAGCCGAATGAGGGATTAAAACACCCACTACAGTTTTCCCTGACATGCTACAAGGGTGCAGGGGAGCAGCAGGGCTGGACCCACGAGAGAGTGGCAAAGCCCTATAGGAGACCCGGGAGTCCTCCCCAAAACATCTGTGGACATTAACTTACTTGATATAGGGGAGAGTCATGAAACAAACAGTCATCGCTGGATGGAAGAAATGGAAAATGAAAATGAGGTGGGGCTAAGCACCCTTACGAAGACTTAATGGTAAAATCCTTGTTCCCACAGGGAAGAAATGGGGTAGTTGAGTAGCTTTGCTACACATTGTCATAGGGATGAAGCTGACTCAGCTAGCCAATGGGAGTAGAGAAAACCTTCAGAGAAGATAGGGGGGACTATAAAAAGCCAGCAGAATTTGTTTGCATTAAGAGATGTTTGGGTGTGGAAGGTAGGCGACCAAGAGACCAGTGACGAGTGTTCAGTAGGTGGAGGAGGACTTGAAGGAGACTTTCAGCACATTTTGACAGAGTCAAGGCAAGGTGTTCGGAGGACTGAGAGGGTTGTGCACATTTGGCAGTATATGTGTGAGAGAGTGATTCAAAGCAATCTTGGAGGTATATTGAGGTGGTTACAAGTAGCAACACATTGAAAGAGAGAGGCAGAGAGAGGGATAGAGAGAGAGAGGGAAAGCGAGATAGTGAGAGAAAAGGGAGATCAGAGGTAACAGAAAGTGAGGGGCTGACTGATGTAAGAGAGTAGTGGAAGGGGAATTGTGGGGAGGAGATTGAGCAGAGGGGTATATTAAGAGTAATAAAATACAGAGCTTAGACCAGGAGATGGAGTGTACAGAGGACAGTGCACACGAAGGTGAGGGCAGGAGAAATGAGAGAGAGAGAGACAGAGAGAGAGAGAGAGAGAGAGAGAGAGAGAGATAGAAATAGAGAGAGAGAGAGAAAGAGAGAGAGAGAGAGAGAGGGAGAGAGAGAGAGAGAGAGAGAGAGAGAGAGAGAGAGAGAGAGAGAGAGAGAGAGAGAGAAGTGGGGGGCAGGAGGCCGATTGTGGAGAGAGACAGAGTTGACAGGACAGAGTGCAATAAAGGTTGAGAGACTATCTTTTTGAGTAAGGGTACCAGAGTAAAACAGGATACCCTACTAGGTCACATAGGAAGTTCCTAAGGGAGTTAGATAGATATGACTTCCCCTATTAGGCCTCCCTATAAGAGGGCTAATCTAGAAGGTATGGGTAGGGAGCCTGAGCTAGGGAGGAGGGACCACCCTTAAAGGATTCGGGAAAAGGGTGCATCGACGACCATATGCAACAACGTATCCATCACAGTATAGTTAGGTTCTCTGTCTTGTGACAGTCCTTTGGAGGCTACTCCAACAAAGACCAACTTTTGTTCAACATTGGGGGTTTTTACTGCCAGAGCCCATGACCAACACCTCTGCCACCCCTGACCTGATCCAAGTCCCTCCAACTGCCCAAAAACAGTGCTCACCTCCATGTTTATGTGCCCACCCTAAATCCTCATACAGTCCTCAACCCAACCAGACATCCCCACTCTTTTCCTCAACCACCTTCAGCCTTCCAACCAAGACCAGGACTGCAAAAATACACTGACCTGCTCTGCCTACTTCCTTGTTCCATCCCAGATTCATGAAGTGCCACTCCTCTCTGTCCCTCCTCCTTTCATGCTGTGGTCTTACATGGGTGGCATTTCATGGGTTGTCTATTTTAGTGGTGACCCAGGAAAGCAGTCGTATTACTGTATAACAGAGGGCAATCACTGCACAGGAGAAAGCATTCTATTCCTGACGGTAGCCACAGCTCCTAACCTGCAGCAGAAGAGGTTTAGGGGGTATGGCATGTGTTCCCACCCTTGGCAACTGTTGGACTCATCAACAACTGCAGAGTGTCCTGAGCTGTGATGTGTGCGAGGTATTAGAAGGAACAAACTGCTTCTAGTAAGGACAACTAACAGGTACTAGCGCTTCATCCAGAAGGACTTCGCCCAGTAGTGATGTAGTGCTCACACCAAAGTATCTAATGCAATGGAATGATGTGGCTCTACAGTAAGTAATTACATTCCCCTAAATTATTCCTGTCATGCTGAAGTAAAGTATGCGTTTAACTAACAACAGCCGGGTTCATGAAGAGACCAGGCAACACTACTATCCTTCCCAATACTCAGATCTCTTCCAGATTTCCACCAGGTTTTATTTATTTTATTATTAGTATTCATGCCCACAGAGGTTGTCTCGGGTAGCCCACCATGAAAGGGCCCTGTCTCTCTATAAGAGATAAGATTATTAAATCAAATTAAACCTAGTGTGACTCAGGAATATCCGGATCGTATTTGGAAGTCTCTAATTGCCTAAAGCAGGGGGAACAAATAACAAATGTACTTTAAAAATTCAGATTGTTTGTGTGTTTGGATATTTAGTCTGAATTACATGATGACGCAATTGTGATGAGATTGTTGTATTAATGCCTGTGTATATGTCTCAAAAATGTCTTATTTCATATTGGAGAAACGTGGGATACTGCAAATCTAGGTTTGTCCAATACCTATCCTCGCATGTGCACTCATCTGGGAAAATATGATAACTCACATCATGAGTTACCCTCTCATGGTGGAATAAACATCATCATTCTTTTCGTAGCAACATGCAAAATGTCAACAGCTGCTCATTTATGCTATCACTGTTTAGCAAGAGACCAAGAAGAAACCCGGGGTGAATGGAAGAAACAATTGCTCATGATTACAACAAATTATCTAAGTCTTCAAATATGTCAGTGCCCATCTGGAATTCAGTAATGTGATAACTCACTCCAGTAAGCATTTTTCACAGCCTATGTCTTATGAAAGCACATTGCATTTTCTTAAGTGGAATAGCATACACATTATGTCACACCTGCTCTACGGCAATGTCTTCCAATATACTCTTTCAAGCTTCAGATGCTTCTGCAGACACAGGGATCGTATAACAGATGCTCTGCTGCTTAATGGCATGAAGCTTCTCCTAATAGGGACTCTTGTGTGATCATCGCTTATACGAGGCTTGAAGTGTCAAGCCACCCAGGTCCTCTTTGTGTCTGAGGAGTCAGGACGTGTGCCCGTTCCTCCAATAGACTCTCTGACACTATTAGATGTACAATATAGGAATGTGTGGAGTCCCAGAGACCTCTTTTATTGCACTCATACTTGTGTTATTCTACGTCCTGCCTCTCTAAGTAGGAATCAGGGTATTATCAGGGACGTCATTTCACCAAAATGCCAGGGGTATCAGAAGTGACATCACACGACCCTTGACCCCCTGATGACATTATAGGATGTGATGTCTTTGACCCCACCCCGAAGTGATATCGCGGGAAGCGATGGAACACGTCCTTTCACCCGTTGACAAAACAGGAAGTGGCATGACATAGCATTGTACACTATGACAAATATGGTTACGATATCACTATAACTTGATGTACATTTCATACAAGAATGGATCGCCATATGTACCCTTAAGATCAGTGTGTATAGGCCCATATTTCCAAATTATTGAGAATGCAAGCAGACACCCATGGCCAAATGATAATGATGTGTTATTATATAGCACTTAGCGTTCATATAGAAAAAATATACACCCAATATCACCCAACCTGTCTTGGTACTCATTTATCGACCTCAGAAGGATGAAAGGCTGAGTTGAGGCGTTTAAGAACAGACTAAATCAGTGACTCACCCCCTGAAGTGTGCCTAAAATAAACCTTTAATGATTCTAGCAATTATTGCATAGAATTCCAGAAAGACACGTTATTTGGTATTCCTATTCTTTCCTATTTAGGGTCAGTGCTGAAAGTGTTAGACGTGTGGCACTCCTGTTCTGATTTTTCTTCTTTTGTTAATGGACCTGAACAAGAAAGCCAGCCATCTCAGAAGTAAAGAGCCACATGGTGGAGCTTGCATTACAAAAAAAAACAAAAAAAAAACAGACACTTTTTAAAAAAAACTTTTTTTTGTTAGAGGTCGCAAGGGAGACCACGACCCCTGAATGACGTCCCTGGGTATTATGTGTTGCTTAACCCTGCCTGTGCGGAAGAGCGATGCAAGCAGTATAGTATCACTGTGTAGTGTACGGCCCAGATAGCCAGGACTACCTTGAAGAAGAACCAATTAAATAAAGTGTCTGTCTGCAAAATAACTGGGCATTTTATCTGCTGCGCTGAGATTGTGTCGAGTGATTGTTCTTTACACAGAAGAAGATAGACTTGGTGGAGGCGTTTGCTGCATTGAGACATGTACCCGATCTGTGGCTCCTTTCAGGAAGACCAAGAGCACATGCAGCCCAGGCCCAAAAACAGCTGTTCCGGCATGCCCAATCCTAGCTATTACCCAGCCACCAGCATCCCCTTGACTTCAAGCAAGAACCAAGACCTGCTCCGAGCTGCGAGACCTAGTGCTGGAAGTTCTCCTGTGCAATGTGTTCCTGCACTTTCCCTTTCCGCCTCTGCCACTTCTACTGATAAGTGATAATGGGGTGGACAAATGATAAAGCAGATTGCAAAGCACTTGTGAGAGCTTTCGTGCTGCATAGCAGCTTAAGCCCTTAACAAAGCTAGTCAGCGTAAGCCTCTTTGCAAGCGAAACTTGCACTGACTCGGTCTGCGTTGTGCTAGTTGTGTTATTGAGCGTTTGGTTGCACTGATTTCATCCATGTTAAACATGCACTTCTTTGTCATGTAAGATTGTCATTTCCTTGCCCGTCCTATAACTGTAGGTTTATGCATAGAAAGCTAACACTGGACTTGCCATACTGTTTGAAGAAAGCGTGCACTAGCCCTGCCAGTGTGTATGTGAGCCAGGCTTCCTCTGGTTTTGAATTTACCGCAACTGTACCTATTTGAAAGTTACTCTTCAGTGGGCATGCCCTGCCCAAGGTGCAGCCTTTTGCAAAGGAAGCTTACACCGAAACTGCCTATATGATGCCTGTTAGAATTTAGATGTGTGATTGATGTTTGCACTTGTTCTGCCTGAGTGTGTTGGGGCCAGGGGCGAATACGAAGTGTGTCCATATGTCACACGATGAGCTGGGCAAGCATCTGAAGAGGCAGGGGCATTGTTGGGGCACGTTATGTTGTAGTCAAGGGAACATGCTTTGAGCAGTTGGCACATTTACTTATTCCCATAAGGTTGCAAACATCCTTGCACGGGCCCTGCTATGCAGATTAGGGACAAGCAGTGTTTGGCTGACCTGCCTGCACGTGAATTAAAAAGTATTCTTATTGGCAGATATGGCTTGTGGTGGAAATTTCAGAGCTTCCATGTCAGGCAGTCCAAGAGTCAGAGCAACCTTTAATTTATACACTGAGAGTCTATCTGTGGAAACACTCTCGTGCCTGTGACCCGTGCAGCAGCAGCCATTTAGCCCTCATTTCTACTCGTTCCTACGTGCAATACGAGCCGCCTGAGGCTCTTACACCCACGGACTCCCTACACGCTTCCTGGAGGAGGCGTGTCCTACATCACGTGACTTGGTGCAACTTGAAAGGCCGGAGGCTGCCGCCCGCTCAGTGTGAGAGTCTATCTGTGGAAACACTCTCGTGCCTGTGACCCGTGCAGCAGCAGCCATTTAGCCCTCATTTCTACTCGTTCCTACGTGCAATACGAGCCGCCTGAGGCTCTTACACCCACGGACTCCCTACACGTTTCCTGGAGGAGGAGTGTCCTACATCACGTGACTTGGTGCAACTTGAAAGGCCGGAGGCTGCCGCCCGCTCAGTGTGAGAGTCTATCTGTGGAAACACTCTCGTGCCTGTGACCCGTGCAGCAGCAGCCATTTAGCCCTCATTTCTACTCGTTCCTACGTGCAATACGAGCCGCCTGAGGCTCTTACACCCACGGACTCCCTACACGCTTCCTGGAGGAGGCGTGTCCTACATCACGTGACTTGGTGCAACTTGAAAGGCCGGAGGCTACCACCCTTGTGGCTGTAAGCCCGGTGGAAATAAGCCCACTGGCTGTTATACGGCTGTTGTACGCTGGTGGCGTGTAAGTGGGTGGGAGACTGCGGAGGCGTTGCCTCTTTGATCCCAGCCCGCGGCGAGTCCTACTTGCACCGGGACCCGCTCCGACGCTCCAGCGCCTCAAAGGACCAATTTCAGTTCGGACACCATCTATCAACAAATGACGCTAACAGCAGAAGGACCCCAGACGAGAAAGAAAACTCTCCAACATCGTCGCATGCTCAATCCATGGACAGGGATGAAATCAACAGCCAGCACAAAGGTAAGCAAAACTGCTGGCCGAGTCTTGCTCGCATCTCTTACTCTACCAGCTGCGCTATCCGAGGCCCATTCAGAGCAGCCCTCTGTCTGTCAACTACCTAACACATGTCATAAAGCTTTGAGACACGAATGCACAATCGAAGATCGACCTCCCAGGCGCTCCTGTCCCAAAGACCACATCTTAAATACTAATTTAGCCACTGTCACTGCAGTAAACCTACTTGTGACGCAAATTCATCAGGAAGGGCACGGGCAACTAGTCCACTCACTGAGTCAAGATTCTCTTAACGCCACTAGTAACGATGTTCTAGAAGTTCCCGTGCCAGCTACCTCTCCTTCCGTCCCTGTTGTCACTTTGCTGCCTTCTCAACCAACCAACAACAGGGGCGAAGATATGGCAGCTCAGCCTGACAGTGCTCCTCTTGTCGTGATAGCACACTCTACGCTGAGCCTAGCTTCGGCCACAGCACACTCAATCTCGGACACGACTTGTGACCCCTCGAATCATCTAGCTCCAACAGCGCCTGACGCACCAGCTTCCCAACCCCGGCAGCACTCCATGGTGAGCGACGACGAACTTCTAAATCTGCTAAATGATGAGGCAGCGCCACGCTCTTCATCTTGCACACACGCTATGAATCCAACAGCTCTATCTACACAGGAGAAATCTTCAACAACGGTCTCAACAAAAAACCCCCCTCAAACTCTACACCCCTCAAGACCTGCATCTAGCCTTTTAATCTCTTTGCCCTCACCCAATTTGGCAGCGATGTCTGCTAAACACTCATTAGAGCACCCAGGTCAAGGAAACTGTAGTAGCTATGCATGCCAAGCCCCTGAAGATCAAGAAACGCTGAGACCTCCGAACGGACTTCACCTAACCTCGTCTTTACCAGTAACAATACACAAGCCATCCACCTTGGAGTGTAGCACGCTTGCTAGAGCAAGACGCCTACAACGAATTGCAGAATTAAAGTCAAACTTTCAACAACTGGTACCATTACAAGATCAACAAACTGCCCAAGCAAGCACCCCATCTGCCACAAACAAGTCTTCCCATGGCGAAACCTTACAGTCTACCTTACCTCGAACCCTGTCACCCATTAATTCGAAGTTTCATCTGGATTGTTCCACTTCATCTTCAAACGAACAAGACGCCTCCTTAGCAAACACCTTGCAAGCAAGCACCCTATCTGAAGTCATCACGCAAATCCATAACAACGTCCTTGCAGCTTCTGCTGTTGCTTTGGCGCCCTTTACCAAACTATATGAAACTCTACAAGGCCAATTATCTGACCAAGGTGCTATGATTCAGACTCTGGTCAATCAATTAGACAAATTCGATCGCTTTACAGGCTTTCTCCAAACGCAAATGGAAAAAAATGCTGACCAGACAACAAGATGGCAAGAGCGGCTTGGTGACTTGGCCGCCAGACACCACTGCCAAAACGACACACTTACAGAAGGCCTGCTAGATGCAGTGAAATGGATGAGGAAAAACGTCAACTCGAACTCCACTTTGCATGCAACACCATCGTGTTCAAAATGTTCCCCTTCAGTCTTAAAGGATACCGGACACCAGCCCGACGTGCTAATCCTTGAGACAACTAATGCAAACGCCCTTTCAAAACCTGACATCTCTGCCGTTGCTCCAACCCAATTGGCGCAACCTGCTCATGAGCAACAGAGTGATCAACCAAGACTCACTTGTCATACAAACCCTCTAGGAAAAAATGCCTCTCCCCTGACGAATCTTGTAGCAAACTCTGAGGATTCACTTGCTTCAGTGAGCTTCCGACCTTCCTCATTTAACATTTTTAGCGCTCCTGCTAAAACAATTGCCATAGCGAATCCAACTAAGAAAGGCTCAACTACAGACAAACAGAAACGTTCTGAAGGTGGTCAAAAGGAATCCCAACAAAAAAAAAATACACGTCATACTGTAAAAAAAATTATAAGAACTCTGACCACTCCAAAAAAAACTGGTTTGTTTGAACGTAAAAATGTTCATCAACAACCGAACTCTTCACAAACCCAAGTACCTGCCTGGCCAAAAGATCAGAACAAAGTCATGCCTAAACAAACAGCAAAACGCCGACGCATAGACTCGACTATTGAGAGCCCGGTCCGTTCGGCAAATGAATCTTCCGTAGACCTATGCGATCTCTCTACATATTTAACTGGAAGTGAAATAAACAACTTCTCCTCTTACGAAGCCACGCCAGCAAAAGTTGCTAACAACCTGGCATCAAAACAAACTTCAGCGAACGAAAAACCGCACAATCGACGTCCTTGTGACACTCCAAAAAAGGATTTTTCAAATGCTGAAAAGACCTTGCCTGTTTCTGTCAGCTCAAGATTAAATCCAAAGCTAACAACAAACCAGAGAAAAATCGATTCACACTTTCGTTCTAGAGCACATGGCGACATGTCAAAACTTGCAGCAACCTCATGGAAACTCCGACTTCAAAACATCTTATCTGACGAACACGAATTAAACTTAAATAGAACTAACGTTCTAAAACTGTTTACCTGTGTTCCTCAACTTCGGTCCATAAAGACAGACGACATCAAAATTGTTGAATATGCAACTGAAAAATCCACCGATCAAGTGCTACTACATTTAACCTCTTGTACTGCAAAAAACATCTTACTGCAAGCTGCTGAAGAGTTACTAGTGTTTGGGTTTGACATTTCCTTGGAACCAGATCTGACAAATCAAAACCGAAACCCGACCAGGAAGCACAACGTAAATAAACCTGAAAGAAACATCAGTCGAACGTCCTTACGGAAATCATTATCACTTCCATCTAGATCTCGACAAGAGCTGGTTCTCAAAACAAGAATTGATGGGAGCAGACAAGAAGTCAGCAGAAGAGACGACCAAAACCACTGACAATGAGCAACACAGACACAGCTCTGTCTGATCTCCTGGAATACCCGTGGCTTTACGCACCTGTTCAATGATTTTGTAGAACCTTCAGACGAGGTCTTCATGATCTGCCTCCAAGAAACATGGCTTCGCGAAGCACCATCTAAAGACGGATTCAGTGTTTTTTTGAACCCCGCGAAAAAAAACTCCAAAGGCCGCCCTTTCTCAGGCCTACTAACTCTGGTTAAAATCTATAACTGGATGACCCCAATTGTTACAATAAATCCGAATCCTTTTGTGCAAGGAACGATTATCCGATGTGACACGAAAATCCCAAAGACCCACAGTCATTTACTTGTAATCAACAGTTATTGGAACCCAGCAAAGATCTCCACCACAAACTTTATTGTTTCAGTCACAACTCTAATTGACGATGCCTTCCTAAATTTTACTGACCTATCGGTAATTATATGCGGCGACTTGAACTGCAGCTGGTTTCAATTCAATCCTCACAACATGGAGAACAACCCCATACCTGAAGCCGAAGTCTCTGAACGAGGCAAGTTGTGGTCTCGAGCACTTGCCTCACGAAACTGTCAGATGGTCAACGGAAACACAAAGGGCGACCAGCCCTGCAACACAACCTGGAAGCGACTCCAATGCAGGAAAACCCTGGACTATATTTGGTCTTCTCGAAACATATTCGAAAGGGTGGAATCACTCGAGGTAATCCCGAAGTCCGCTAGTGACCACGACATGCTATGTTTATTATTACATCACGAGACCCCCTTTTTGTCTGAGACTTATGAAATACCTTTGTCGATAAACGCTGCTGGAAACCGGCTTAAAACCAACGGCCCGAAAATCATGAAACTAGTCTCCGACCTTGATGAGTCTAATGATGTTGAATATGTTCCCCTGCTGGCCGCATTCCTGCCAAAACACTCAAACTTAAGATTCTATGGCAACACTACAAAACACCTCTACAGCAATAAAATAGTTGCAGCAAAAAAATCATTAAGAAAAGACATACGGCTGATAAGAAAGTCCAAACACGATCAAAACGACATACAAAAGGAGATAAAAACGCGCCGCCAAGCCTATAGAAACTGGCTTAAATCTCACTCTGCGATCATCGAACAAGACAGAGCTGAAATTATGTTAAAATTAATAATCACCAAAAATTCTCGTGACATATGGGCCATACTAAATAAAGGAATAACAAAAACCAACCCAAATATGTCAAATGAAATTCCTAGCGCGAAGTGGGTCGACTATTTCACAAAAGCATATGAACAGCCGCTCCAAGACACCCAAGACATCTTCTTTGCCTCCTCCAAAGCCTGGGAAATAACACCCTCACAGGAAGACCTGGCAATAGCAATTGGAAACCTAAAGAACTCAAGTGCTGCCGGACCTGATCACATCTCCAACATTACACTAAAAAAACATAAACATCATTGGGCCAAATTTATGGAAACTCTATTTCGACAAATCTCAAAGTCTAGAAAAACGCCTGCATCTTGGGCCAAGGCCATAGTGGTACCAATCTATAAGAAAGGAAGTCGTGACGAACCCTCGAATTACCGGCCTATTGCCCTGCTGGATACGATGGGGAAAATATTCGGATCGTTCCTCCGCTTGAAACTGACGGCTTGGGCTGCCAAAGAAAAACAAACAGACTGTCGACAAACAGGTTTTGTCGAACAAGTCGGGGTTGATGTAAATCTCACCCTGTTATCTATCTTAAAACTAGAAGCCCTAAAAGCGAAAAAAAAAATCTTTTTTGCATTTGTCGACCTCAGACAAGCGTTTGACGCAATAAACCGCGGCAAACTTTGGTCTAAATTACGAGGGTGGAACTGCCCAGCACAACTTCTTGACCCCCTTATAGCGTTGCACACTAATACAACAATACAAGTGAAGGTGAACTCTCAAGGTACACTCACAGAGCTGATCCCCACGCACAAAGGAGTCAAGCAAGGTTGCCCCCTTGCTGCTGAATTATTCAAACTTTTCATCTCTGATTTACCGCATTGGCTTGAAACTGTCCACTGTTTCTCTCCAAGAATAAACGGAACTTCCATTAAATGCCTCGTATATGCCGACGACATCGTGTTGATCGACCTAACTCAGATTGGCCTACAACATCTACTACTTAGTTTGAACAAGTACTTAGAGGCCAACGACCTGCAACTAAATACAGACAAAACAAAGATCATGTGTATTGGAAAAAATTTATCAAGAAAAGATAACAACTTTAAATGGGTAATTGAAAAAGCAGAATTAAACATTGTATCATCTATTAGATACCTGGGCATCCTGGTTAATAATTCCATCTGTGAATCTGCATGGACATGCGATCGTCTAGAAAGAGCAGATAAACTAGGTCGCCAAGGAGCCAAAATCAACAAAGACTTTGGAAAATTTTCAATAGCCCCACTACTAACATTCTACCTGCAGAAATTTATTCCAACCATAACTTTTGGCGGGGCGACAGGCTGGAACATCGAGCATTCCCTGTGGCAACAGCTCGAAGGGAAGTTCTGGAGACGAGCTCTGAGTCTTCCAAAATATATTTCAACTATAGCTCTGAGATACGAATTGACGCAGAACTCTCTCTACATGACAATAATATGGCAATCCCTATCATTCATGAGGAAAACACTACTTGGTTCACAAATTCCAGCATATAGAATTTTTGCAAAGGAGGCAGAACATTCACAATCAAACATACTTCAACAAACATGGAAGCGTAAAATAAAAACCATCATGGAAGCCGCTAACATCTCTATAAATGAGCTGATCAACCGACCTCAGCACGCAAAGAAAAAACTCGAAATCTGGGACTGGATATCAACTCACGAGCTTCGTGTAACTCGGAAAGCCACTCTCCCAGACTTGACGAGTATGCTGAAACTACACTCCCCCCGAAGTATCTTACAACGTGTCCATCTCGTTACCACAGGAATCAATTCCTGAAATTCAGACTAAATGTTCTGAACAACAGAGAATCATTATATCAGCGTCGATCTAAAGTCACTCCTTCAGATAAATGCAGGTTTTGTAACTCTGGAGAAGTGGAATCACTAAAACATCTAATAACATCCTGTACAGAGCTTACCACTACCCGAGAACTACACCTGCACTCTTACAAACCCATTTTATATGACGCAGATGAGTGGTGGGAAACAGTTGCGGCCGGGCAAAACATCAAACTCACATGCAGTATAATAAACTTCCTAGACGCAATCCTGACCACAGATCAAACCTGAGGACACAAGACAATACCTCATCATGCGTGAGGAAAAAGGATAAAGAAATAAAAGAAGTGGAAATGACAATGTCAACTTAGCTTTACTTGGTGTATAACAGCCAAAGTGGGAAACTCTTGTAACAAAAGTTTGATACATGTATTAAACTGTAGATTTACAATAAAATAAAAAAAATAAAAAAATGTATACACTACACGAGTGACCGAGTGAGCAGATAGAATGACAACCAATATGACTGTCACTGACATGCATGTTAACGCCAAGCTTTGGGTCAATGCCTACAATGGTTTTGATGGAGGTCAGTTTTATAACGCTCAAACGACCTTTCTTCTTAAGAACTCAAAGCAGTGCTAACATCACCAATAGTAGTATTCTGTGATGTTAATGGATAGTCAACCTGTATTACCCATTATTTTGAGAATTGACTCAACGTGGTTATCAATTTGAAGGACATTAGACAAATACGCATTTATGCTAATGGTTATCTTTGGTGGCAACTTGAATAGCGTCCACAGCATAATCTTGATGGTCAGAAAACCTTGCCCAAAAAGGAGCGAGACAGTGCACATATATACAGCCCTTCAAAAATGCATTAGTCAAAGAAAGTCAGAGAGAGACTTAGCAGGACCCACAACAGATGCACAGACATGTAGTTCCAGGTGATACTGGTCCATTCCTATGCCACCAAATGGATGGAAAGTGGAACTTCAGCAATAACTGCGCTACACACATCCACAAGGTCACACAAAACAGATGCTGCAGCAAAGACCCACAATATGTCTAGGAGTAAGTAGTAAGAAGGCGACCAGGCAGAAAAAATCGACAAAATAACCAGCAGGACTAAGGAGAGAGAGAAACACACCAACATAGCACTACACCTTCAGTCAATGATGGTGGTGGCAAATATCTAGTATACGTGAGATATTGGCACACACACACACACACATAAGGTTTCCCTGCATCAAGAACGTCTGCATAGTGAGGAGCAGCACATATTCTCTTACCTTCAAGAATAAAGTACTTACAAGGTCCTCGCGGCCAGGCAATATTTGTGATGAAGGGATCAGCATTAGCAAATACATTAAAAGCAGTTCCAGCAAGATGCAATAAAAGCCTACAGTCCAAACCGCTGGACGGATTTTCACCAAATTTGGACCAGGAGCAGCGGCTTGGTCCCGAAAGCGTGCTTTTGCAAGTTTGGTGAAAATCCGTCCAGTAGTTTTTTAAGAAATGACCAAAAAGTAGGTAAAAAAAAATAGTGATATCTGTGTTCGCTTTGAGGACACACTTCCCTGTTCGCTCCGCGGACAGGACGGTGATTGGGCAAGCAGCTTACGTGATGTCCGTGGACATCTGACGTGCTCTCTCATTGGATGCGGAAAGCGTGCAGTGCGTCTGGCTTCAGAGACGCCCGCCATCTTTCTTTCCCGCAGGAGAGGCTTTGTCAGGTAAGCAGGAGCGTGTCTGTCTCCTGTTCCTCCCACCCCCGCTCATGCCCCGTCTCTGCCCCACCCCCCGCTCATGCCCCGTGTGTCCTTTCTGTCCCCCCCACCCCCGCTCATGCCCCGTGTGTCCTTCCTGTCCCCCCATCCCCGCTCATGCTCCGTGTCTCCCCTGTTCCTCCAGCCCCTGCTCACGCCATCGCACACGGTGGCCAGCGGAGGGCCGAGGAGCGGGATCTGCCGCACAAACTCATGTCCGTGTTTTTGTTCGTCTCCTGACATACAAACCCCCCCACCCCCCGCTCAGGCCCCGTGTGTCTCTCTCCCTCCCCCCCAGTCCCCGCTCATGCCCCGTGTGTCTCTTCCCTCCACCCAACCCACGCTCATGCCCCGTGTGTCTCTCCCCTCCCCCCACCCCCTGCTCATGGCCCGTCTGTCTCTCTCCCTCTCCCCCACCCCCTGCCCCAGTGTTTCTCTCCCTCCCCCCACCCCCGCTCATGCCCCGTGTGTCTCTCCCTCCCCCCACCCCCCGCTCATGCCCCGTGTCTGTCTCCTGTTGCCCCACACCACCACTCATGCCCCGTGTCTGTCTCTGTTGTTCCCCCCACCCCCCGCTCATGCCCCGTGTCTGTCTCCTGTTCCCCACACCCCCTGCTCATTCCCCGTGTCTCTCTCCTGTTGCCCCCCACCCCCCGCATATGCCCCGTGTCTGTCTCCTGTACCCCACACCCCCTGCTCATGCCCCGTGTCTCTCTCCTGTTGCCCCCCACCCCCCGCTCATGCCCCGTGTATGTCTCTGTTGTTCCCCCCACCCCCGCTCATGCCCCGTGTCTGTCTCCTGTCACCCCACCCCCTGCTCATGCCCTGTGTCTCTCTCCTGTTGCCCCCCACCCCCCGCTCATTCCCCGTGTCTGTCTCCTGTACCCCCCACCCCCCGCTCATGCCCTGTGTCTGTCTAGTGTTCCCCCCACCCGCTCATGCCCCGTATCTCTCTCCTGTTGCCCCCCACCCCCCGCTCATTCCCCGTGTCTGTCTCCTGTACCCCCCACCCCCGCTCATGCCCTGTGTCTGTCTACTGTTCCCCCCACCCGCTCATGCCCCGTGTCTGTCTCCTGTACCCCCCCGCTCATGCCCCGTGTCTCTCTCCTGTTGCCCCCCACCCCCTGCTCATGCCCCGTGTCTGTCTCCTGTACCCCCCACCCCCTGCTCATGCCCCGTGTCTCTCTCCTGTTTCCCCCCACCCCCCGCTCATGCCCCGTGTCTGTCTTCTGTTCCCCCACCCCCTGCTCATGCCCCGTGTCTGTCTCCTGTTGCTCCCACCCCCCGCTCATGCCCCGTGTCTGTCTTCTGTTGCCCCCCACCCCTGGCTCATTCCCCGTGTCTGTCTTCTGTTGCCCCCCACCTCCCCGCTCATGCCCTGTGTCTGTCTCCTGTTCTCTCCACCCCCCGCTCATGCCCCATGTCTGTTGTTCCCCCCACGCCCCGCTCATGACCCGTGTCTGTCTCCTGTTCCCCCACCCCCCCGCTCATGCCCCGTGTCTGTCTCCTGTTCCCCCCACCCCTGCTCATGCCCCGTGTCTGTCTCCTGTTGCCCCCCACCCCCGCTCATGCCCAGTGCCTGTCTCCTGTTGGCCCCCACTCCCCGCTCATGCCCCGTGTCTGTCTCTGTTGTTCCCCACACCACCCCCTCATGCCCCGTGTCTCTCTCCTGTTCCCCCCACCCCCGCGTCTCTCTCCTGTTGCCCCCCACCCCCCGCTCATGCCCCGTGTCTGTCTCCTGTACCCCCCATCCCCCCGCTCATGCCCCGTGTCTGTTTCCTGTTCCCCCCACCCGCTCATGCCCCGTGTCTCTCTCCTGTTGCCCCCCCCGCTCATGCCCCGTGTCTGTCTCCTGTTAAAAAAAAAAATTAGTGATATCTGTATTCGGTGATTGGGCAAGCAGCTTACGTGATGTCCGCGGACATCTGACGTGCTCTCTCATTGGATGCGGTGAAAGCGTGCCGTGCGTCTGGCTTCAGAGACGCCCGCCCTATTTCTTTCCCGCATGAGAGGCTTTGTCAGGTCAGCAGGAGCGTGTCTGTCTCCTGTTCCTCCCACCCCCACTCATGCCCCATGTCTGCCCCACCCCCCGCTCATGCCCCGTGTGTCCTTTCTGTCCCCCCCACCCCCGCTCATGCCCCGTGTGTCCTTCCTGTCCTTCCTGTCCCCCCATCCCCGCTCATGCTCCCTGTCTCCCCTGTTCCTCCAGCCCCCTGCTCACGCCATCGCACACGGTGGCCAGCGGAGGGCCGAGGAGCGGGATCTGCCGCACAAACTCATGTCCGTGTTTTTGTTTGTCTCCTGACATACAAACCCCCCCACCCCCCGCTCATGCCACGTGTGTCTCTCTCCCTCCCCCCGCTCATACCCCGTGTGTCTCTTCCCTTCCCCCCATCCCCAGCTCATGCCCCGTGTGTCTCTCCTCTCCCCCCCACCCCCTGCTCATGGTCCGTCTGTCTCTCTCCCTCCCCCCCACCCCCCGCTCATGCCCCTGTGTCTCTCGATCAACCCCCCCACCCGCCGCTCATGCCCCGTGTGTCTCTCTCCCTCCTCCACCCCCCGCTCATGCCCCGTGTATCTCTTCCTTCCCCCCACCCCCGCTCATGCCCCATGTGTCTCTTCCCCCCCCCCCACCCCCTGCTCATGCCCCATGTCTGTCTCCTGTTCCCCCCACCCCCCGCTCATGCCCCGTGTCTCCCTTCTTTCCACCCCCTGCTCATGCCCCGTGTCTCTCTCCTGGTCTTCCCGACCGCCCGCCGATGCCCTGTTGTGTTCTCTTTATACACCCTGCCTTCCCTTTCCCTGGTGTCCATCTTGGTAAAAGATTTTCCTTCCTACACCGGGACGCCTGCTTGCGGCGTCCCAGTTTGGAAGAAAAATCTTTTTTTTACCACCCCGGGTTCCCACTTTGAGAACCTAGGATGCTAGTGGTCTTCCTCCATTGAAAAGGACGTTATGATTATGTTGCACTAATAAAAAACTATGAAATTCAGTAAAAAAAAATGTGTTAAAGTGACTTTATGGTTAAGTTGCATTAATAAAAACCTATGAAATTCAGTAAAAAAACTTTGTTAAAGAGACATTATGGATAAGTTGTGCTACTAAAAACCTATGAAATTCAGTAAAAAAACTTTGTTAAAGGGACGTTATGGTTAAGTTGCGCTACTAAAAACCTATGAAATTCAGTAAAAAAACTTTGTTAAAGGGACGTTATGGTTAAGTTTCGCTACTAAAAACCTATGAAATTCAGTAAAAAAAACATTGTTAAAGGGATGTTATGGTTCAAAGTAAAACCGAAAAACCCCTGAAATTCGGCAGTTATGGTAAGATAAGCAACCATAACTCGCGCCACTGTGCACTGCTAACACTAACACCCAGGACATCAAAGATGACGTCACAAATGTCATTGATGACATCACTGATGACATCACATGTCTGTCTCACCCTTTCTTCCCTTTACTGACATATCTAGGCCACATAGTTTTCTTCAGTAACAGTCAGGAAGTAAAAATTGAAAAGGTACTATATTTGTAGACTTAGGGTCAAGTCACATCATATGAAACAGATACATAGCGGAAGACACAGGCTTGAAAGAGAGCAATCCTTTCTGTGCATGAAGATAATCCAATGATCCTTGCAATGATCCTTGACACTTTTTTCGCAACATTATAATAAAAATCCCTGGTACACAAATTTCATGAAAAGTAAATGCACATGTGATGTCATCAGCGAAGCGAACACATATATCACTAATTTGTTTGCCTTACATTTTGGTCATTTAAAAAAAAACTCCTGGACGGATTTACACCAAATTTGCAAAAGCACGCTTTCGGGATCAAGCCGCCGCTCCTGCCGCAAATTTGTTGTAAATTCGTCCAGCTGTTTGGGCTGTAGCCATGCGCAAAGTTTTTTCCCATTATGTCTATAGGAAAAAACAAAAGTTTTGGGATCCCCCCTATAACTTTGCCCCCCCTCGACCAAACCTCTCCAAAACTGTACATAAAAGTCCAGAGTGAGCCATATACTTTTTTTGCAAAGTTTGGCGAGGATTCGTCCAGAGGGAGCGAAGTTATAAGCCACCCAAAAAGTGCTCTTCCTATGGAAGCACCAATTTAACCATAACTACATGGACGCTACCGTGTCCATGTAATATATAGATATATATTTAAACAAGTGAATACACACAAACTACATAAAATAAATATTGTAAGATATTTTTGTAGTCTGTGTACAATTTCATCTATTTTTGCAACTTAAAGGGTGGCGCTTAAAAGGGCCATTTTGGGGGAAGGAAAGAGCGTTGAACCAGGAAAGAAAAGACATAAGGATAAAACATATAACAAAGGGAATTAACATAAAAAGGAACATATATTTTTGGGGTAATTTCTTTGTTTTTATTAAAAAAAATTAAAAAGGAGTGGGGCATGGCCACTTAAAAGTAAAACTAAGGATGACAATTAATCTGTGATTGAGCTATTTATTCTCCCCAATACTTAGTTGCGGCACCTCCCACGGCTACCCATTGGTGGCATAGTACACACATGACTCTCATAACTGAGACATTGGGAGTCAGTAAAATTGAAACAGGAGAAGGGACTACATATAGTCTAACCCTAACCCTTCCTACACAGATGGGTCTCTGGTCATCCTCACAGAACAGTTTAAGTTTCTCTTCATGTTCTTCTTTACATAAGCCGGTCAAGTGGCACAGCGAGTAGAGCGCCCGCTTTGACACCCGTGCAGAGCCTGTTAACGCAGGTTCGAATCCCGGCGGGGCCAAACTCAGCCTTTCATCCTTCCGAGGTCGATAAATGAGCACCACACACCGTGGGTAATAATAAGCAGCGCTCAGATACCTGAGGGTTTGTAGCGCTATATAAAAGCCTAATTATTATTATTATTATTATTATTATTCTCCTCCTCCTCTGGAGTTGCAGAACAAAACCCTCCAACCCAACTGGCAACTGGCAGACGTTGTGGAAATAGCAAAATAGCTTCATGTATCCAGTGTGACCCCTCAGGAGGAGAATCTGTGCAGAGAACATGAAGAGGAACTGAAACTGTTCTGTGAGGTTGACCAGACACCCATCTGTCTGGGAAGGGTTGACATATATGTAGTCCCTTTTCCTGTTCCATGGCAGCATTCTTCTTTGTTTATTTTGTTTTTTACTGTTTTAAATGGCCACCATTGAAAGCGTGAACAGATTTCATATCCCATTCCTGCCGGCCATTTTTATGTTTTTCTTCTTTATTCAGTTGCGAAATGCCTGAGTGTCTTACAACTAAATACCACGGTCTAATGGGCCAGAGTACAATTAGCAATAAACCCTGAGCCACTGGGGCATTACAGCATCGTGAAATTGCATAGGGTCTTCGTCAAGGCACCCGCTTCACTCTAGCCTGTAACTCTGGGCCCCGGGGCATAACCTGACACAGTAATCCCCCCCAGGCTCAGGGCTCATTAATAAATAATAATTTTCTGAAACACAGATGTAGTACTACACACTTATACTAAAAATACAGCGGTTCTCCAAACTGGCAAGAAAATACGGTACCCGCGAATGGGCAATTAACAGGGTATTCCGGCCCCGCTGGACCCAGTAATTGCCCTTTCGCAGGTGCCAGAGCTGATAGATCCCCATTCCTGTTTGAGCCCTATAGGGCTCAATGGGAATGTAGATGCCTGTAGCACCCGCACGGTTTATTACCGTGCCAGTGCTACAGGCTGGCTCTGCTCACGGGTGTCTTTCATTCCGCCAGGTCATACCTGGCGGAATTAAAGACACATGCAAGCACAACTCGGAGACTGCCGTTCTCGAAACAATGCACAACTCGGAGACTGCCGGTCTCGAAACAACGGTACCGATAAGCTTACTGGTACCGTTGTATCCAGACCAGCAAACTCATAATGAGGCCCAGTAATTACCCAAACCCATGTGTCAATTGTTTTCTTTACATGTTCTTCTTTTTTTATTGAAAAATAATATGCATGCATAGAAAAAATAATGAGTTAAAAAAATAGATCTTCTTGAATATTCAAATAGAAATCTGTAAGAGGTTAAACAATAGTTTATCATAGAGCAAGCTCTGAAGAACACAACAAATGCACTCTCAGAGTTTCCACTGCAAATAAAGCTGTAAATATTTTCAACACTATCTGCTTATCCAAAAGATCAGCAACAGAGTCACCATGTTCAC
Source organism: Ambystoma mexicanum (assembly GCF_040938575.1). Taxonomy (NCBI): domain Eukaryota; kingdom Metazoa; phylum Chordata; class Amphibia; order Caudata; family Ambystomatidae; genus Ambystoma; species Ambystoma mexicanum. The sequence goes on from NC_090926.1 coordinate 482,667,867, forward strand.
GGTGTGACCTCTACAATCAGAGCCTAAATTGCTGTTAAGAAATTCAACATTTCTTTTAAGCGAATGTATGAATAATATTATGTCTAATGCCATCATTGTTGTAATCTGTTATATACAATGTAATTACAGTTGAAAACCAAAAAATACAGCATCAGTGTACGTTGGCGCATTGCCAAATAGCTGTGCTTACTTTGGTGTGCAGATGAGGTCATCCTCTTTTCCTGGTGTGGTTTGGGCATAGCTGGTTTGGGAAAAGTGGGGGTACATGTTCCACTCACAGTTCTCATTGCCAGCTGTGCCCAGACCACACCGGCATGGTTCCTTGGGCAGGCTGGATAAAGCAATAAGGAAAGACCTCATTGGATGCTGCAGACTATCATCCGCTTTCTATGATTGCCTACCTCTTGCAAACACAGAGAGATAGATAATCATACAAAGAAGATATTCGGCTCCAGGTGAGTATTCACAAAGGTATTCAGCCGAAACAGAATACCTAGTATTTGGTAGGCAAAATGACCAGTTTGTCTCTTAGGCAATGCAAACTACACCATTGCTGCATTACTCTGGCATTCAATTCTAAAAATAAATTTGCATAAATTTATTCATTAAATTGCAGTTGAATTGTCTATAAAATGGGTACTAGTTGAGCAAACCATTTATTTATTTGTTGCCTTTTTTATTTTGCAAATCTTTTTGTGTTTTTTTTAATTCTATGACAAGAACGGAGGCGAGCACTATGCTTAAACTTCTTCAATACTGCTCCAACACGGCACTTCAAATGTGTTTTCATTTTCATTTTTTTTCCTTCAACAGTTTATAAAAAAACAAAACTAACAAACTTTCATCCAACATGGATCTTTTGAACTAGTCCAAGAAATGCCCCCACTACATTGCTCATGAGGCCTCTGGTGTCCTGTAGTCCTAGCCTCAGTCTCAACCTCCAATAGGACTCCCTTCCTGAGTATAAATCCTCCCTTGACCAGGTGCTTTCCTCTTCTTTTTTGTTGAAACTGGCTGCTCTCGCCTTACAAGTCTATCTCTTATTGGCTGGCACATTTCCTCCTGTCTTTATAAACAGTGAAGGGCTCTGCACTCTCTTGGATACAACTTTGAGTCATTCTCTTGAATTTGTCTGCTCTTCCCCTTAAGCAAAAACAAAATCGATATGTTAGGGTGGGGAATTCGCTGATTTATTTCCACAGGAATATAACATTAACTTTACTGTGCAAAATGTTCATATAGCGATATTCCCTCTGGGAGGGATAATGCTCGCCTCCGTGTCTTTAATAGAATCAAGACTTCCTGCACTATGCACTTTGGCAATCTTCATTCTATGACAAGACCGGAGGCGAGCATTATGCTTGTTCAAAGCTTTGAACTACTGCTGATGCAATATTCTCTACGGGCTTAAAATAGAAGGTTCTGAAAACTGAGTCACTAGTCCAGTCTGCTGCCTTCAAGATCTCCTGCAGCAGAACTCTGGCTGCAAAAGCTCCTGAAGCCATGGATCCCCTGGCCGAATGGGCTCCGAAGACAGAAATGTCTATTCCCGCCTGCTCCATAATCTCTTTCACCCATCTCGCAATAGTAGCTGGGGCCACTGCCTTGTAAGGCTTCCTTCGCGCAATGAGGAGCTGCGTGACATTATGGTGTCTAACTGCCGCTGTTGCTGCTTCATAACATTTAATGCACCGAACTACGCAGAAATTGCTATTGTCTGGTAATTAATGACCTTTGAATTTGTCTTAGTGCGCTGCGCAAGGTTAAATGCTATGCCCTCTGGATAAAACATCTTTCTGTTAATCTCTAATGCCTTAACGTCTGATACTCTCATTCAGGAAACTAAACAGAGTAATGTGGCTAACTTTCCTGACAGTCGTCTGTTCGATAAGAGCTCATTTCTTGGCCACTGATCAAATAATTGTAAAACTCTGTTGACATCCCAGAGCATTGAATATTTAGGTAATTGGGGTCTAGTAATCTTCACTCCCTTCAGAAGTCGAGTTACTGCTGGGTGCTCTTCTACCGGGGTTCCGTCTATCAGCTGGTGCCCTTCTGAAATGGCGGATCTATAAACTCCTACTGTCCTGAAAGCCTTGCCACTAGCCATCAGCGATGCTAGAAAATTCAGAACATGTTCTATAGGTGCTGAAACGGGAGAAATACTCCTCCCCCTGCACCATACGACCCAGGCTTGCCAAGCGGAATCACAGCTCCAAGTTTGTTAGTTTTGGTTTTTTATTAACTGTTGAAGAAAAATAAAAATGAAAATGGAAACATATTTGAAGTGCTGTGTTGGAGCAGTATTAAAGAAGTTTAAGTATAATGCTTGCCTCCGTGTCTTTAATAGAATCAAAAATTCCTGCGCTATGCACTTTGGCAATCTTCATTGTCACTTAAAAATATTCCTAGCATTGGCAATTGGATATATGTTCTGAAATAGCCTTGAACAAGCATCTATGGTGCCACTTCCTACCTTGATCAAGCTGTGGTGGGTTTTGCACATCACCACAAAGTTTGAAAAATCAGGTACAGGCAGGATGGACTGAGGTTGGGTGTTAATTGTTGGAAAATAACTAGTGATCGTATTGGAACTCTGTGATGCAGATGATAAATACTGATGTGCAGATCTTGCTCCATGTGCTTTGACCTTATGTTTCACATGAACCTTCCTATACGATTCATCCACTTCATCCCATTGTAAGTGGACAAGATATTGAATTAACATTGATGTTTCCAAACTTTGAAATGGCTTGTGTTAAGGGCCCCTCTGCAAAGCTTTACCACAGAAATTGCACATGACTTATTAGATCTCCTTCTTTCATTGTGTGGTCCTTTACCCAGAAGTATTACCAACTGTCAGCACATTTATTTTGTGCACATTGCTTCTTCTATGGAGGTAAAGCCGAAACCACCTGCACCACCACATCATCACTGCTGGTCGTAGTCATTTTAAAAATGCAAGACCATGGAGAAAAATGAAAACTTTAAAAATACACAACACAAAAAGGACCCTGCCACTTAATATCAAAACACTTAAAAAAATATAATAAACTAAAATATCAATGTGAAACTACAAGCACAACACAAAGGACAACGTTAGAGGAAGAAAATAGATAAAAAGGGAATGGATAAATCAAGGTACTGGTTTTTAAAAGTTCCTGGAGGCTTTCCAAGAGGTTCACCCACCAAGAGACAAAAAGCAATGATAGAAAAAAGAAAGTGTTGCTTGGCAGTGTGGTATAACCACAGTTATACAATATACCAACTGGAATGTGTTTTCCATGTAAGACCTTATGGTATGCCCAAGCGCAATGAAATGTTTGCACCTAAATTATTGACCAATTGGCTAGATCAACGCGAAGACGCACTTGCAAGTGGCTTTAGCCGAGTCAGGGAAAGGCCCAATCACTTTAAAAGCTGTATTGACACGGCTGCACATCTGTGCTCCTGTTTTAAACAGCCAATCGGATCATTGGCTGCAGTCACCCGCCTAGCCTCTTCAATGTACGAAGCAATCACACACTGCAGTGCATTGACGCAGCTATGCCCATGCTGTATTACGAAATCACCCAAAATTACCAGATAGGACGTCATGCTTCGTCAATGTGGGCTACAAGTCTTCACACCTGTTGTGCAAGCCAATTATTTTACGCGTTGTGGTTGCCGACCTACAAATTACCCCTGGCCATGTAAACAAATGGATCAATCACACGTTGCGTTGTATTGACGTGACTACACCCATGCCGTATGATGAAATTCGCATATGTGACGTAACCCAACAGGACGTCGAGCTTCATTGACATTGCTAAGCATCTCCATGCATGATACGCCAGCCAATCTTATCATGCCCTGCAGCTGTGCGCCTACACATGACTCCTAGTCGCATCAACAAATGGCCCAATCACACGTTGCGATATATTGACACAGCTACACGCATGCCGTATGATGATATCCAAATGTGTAAAAGTGACCAATCAGGGCATGCAGCAGTGCGTAAATGCAAATAATCACCCCACCCACAACAAATATGTATCTGTTGATCATTGCTATCAGTGTATTATTACCTGTCTTTACTTTCCTTTTTTCTCTGACAGTACTTACCACATGAGTTCCTGTGAAACGTCTTTCCCCAGACACTGATTGGTGCACCTTTCATTGCTTTCATTTCATACAATTCTAAAATGCCACCCATGACTTCACGTGAGTGTAGAGTATGAACAGTTCAATGTTCATACAAACTATTCCCTTCTGCAACATGTCGACGTTGTAACTGACCTTCACTGCATCTGTTTGTTGACTCAGCATAAAGCATCAACCAGTCTGGTACAGTCAGTCTGCCTTAGTATAAATCATTGTGCTCCAATAGAAACACCAATGTGTTTTTCACCTTTGGAATATCTATAAACTGTTGCCAAATGTTTTTCTTTTGTGGCAACATCATTTTCTAAAACAAACAAAGAATCTTCACTGTCATGCTTCACTCCTAAAGTGTTCACATTTTCTTCCAAATTGAGAGGTAAACACAACTTTGCCTCTCACACCTTGCACTAATGATTTTCTAGGCAAATCTGACAGCTTTGTATGCAATCTAAAACTAAATTGGAAAGGATGAACAGATTGCAATGCAATCACTCAAACATGTTCAATTTTTGAAGCACAACATGTATATCAGGCACCACAAGGTCATTCAGAGACTTCTTGGAGGAATACTTGTTTGAAAAATACAACACAGTGTCTACAAACAAAAAGTGCCTCACTTGTGTCACATGTTTCATCTAGAAAATGAAATACAGATAAGGTTCTTCCCAAACATCTTCTAGACTGTGTTTAATGTTCTCCTCAATGTACACTAGTTGCACTTGAGACTCATAAAAAGTGCACCAACAAGATATGCAAACAATGTCAGGTCTTTCAGTAGAAGACAACTGAAACATTGTAATACTTTTTTTTATACTGTTGAATAATCAGATCATTAGAAAGCACAGGATCATCATTTCCACTTCCTGTGTTTTATCTACGTATACATAATCTTTTAAATGCTTAATATTTAGCATTTGCACTGTAGAAACTAAACTGTCTACAGATCCAGGTAGAAATCTTTGATTTAAAAGTGCAAGAGACATGCATTTTCACTAAAAAGGTGTCTCATTGTAGTATGATGTGCAGCCGACATTTGTATATGATGAAATTGACTGTTTATCAAGACAAGCTAGAGAGTCACCCAGTGTTTTTTTCACAGTCATCTATTTTCAATAATAATGTTCAAAGACAGATCAATATGCTACAGAAAATGAATTTTAACACTGCAGATAACACATATTTAAACATTGAACAAACTAACACTTAAACAAGGCTATTTGAATTGATGAATTGAATTGGAATACTGTTTAGAAACAATGTGTGCATCCTTATTCTGGTTGCACACACACATAACAAGTAAGATACAATGTTTCTAAATCCTTCCCTAAAACTCTTATTAGTAGTTAGATATCATTTATTTTATAGCAATTTTGCCATCTTGCAAAATGCTGCCAAAAACTGTGAAAAACTGCTGTTTCTGCAAAAACACCTGTGAAAAACTGCTTTTTTTTGCAAAAACTACCATTAAAAAGAGTCACACGGGGCAAGATTCTCAAAAAATGTTTTGATGCAAGAAATGGAATGCTCAATCAAATCTCATCACTTGTGCCAAAAAAAAGAGCAGCCCAATCCACTATGGCATCTGAAGGGGCACATATAAAATGTGCCCACTCAGATGGCTTTTTCACCCCTTTGTGCAAATGAGGGTCTGTATCTGCACTTTTAAAAGCACATCCCAAATTTACAAACCCTATGTGCATGCTTTGAATAGGGACACAGTGGGTGACCCTGCATGATAGGTTCTTCCTGACCTGGTCATTCTTTTTTTGTTTTTTTGTGACAGCATAGTTATGAACCGCTGTTATCTCACTTGTATTTCTGTTCCTGAAATAGGCTAGACATGTGTTTTCTGGGGCGCATTTTTCACTGAGCTGGCCCCTTAAAGGCCAGTCACAGAGACATTGTCTGGGAGCCTTTAGGACAGGGGTGCACCACTGTTGCAAACCTTCTATGGTGGGCCGAACTATGTAAGGGGTTGCTGCAGGCGTTTTGTGTCATAAAATGTCAAAATGAACTGAGAGAAAGGCACCTTCTGAAATAAACTTGTTAACATTTTTGTTCTATTTGTTTATGCTCTGAGAAAGTCCTCTATATTTTCATGGTAACATAATGGCATGTTTGTTAGAAGAAAGAACTTGAGGACTGTAGTTAACAAAACGAGGATGCTGACAAAATAACCACCCCAGGCTGAGGTTAATTGGTTGCCTAACTGTTATTGTGTTTTATTTTGGGAGGCTTTTAAAGGAAGAAAACAAATTACATTGTCATTTCACTTACCCAATAACATGTGCCATGCCAACTGTCATGCTATATCATAACTACAATACCAAACATGAAATACTATAATCTGAAGAAAAACACCATATTTTGTTTGGTATGCAGTACCTTTAAAAAGTAAGTTACAGTAATTTGCAACCGGTTTTTTGATCAAAATCCAATGGCAAATTTATTTTTCATTGTACAAATTAAGCAATGGCTACATTGAAGAATTTATTTAGTTTCACTCAGTGATTTTGTTCTCTCAGATGTATAAAAATCAACAAGAATTAAGTTGTCTGCCTCTTATTTCTGTGCTGCTTTGTTTGGTGCAGAAATTAAAATAAAAGGACTGTACCTTGTTCTTGAACTCCTCTGGCCTGGACGGTGAAGGACCCCATTTGGCCCACATGCCGAATGTTGTGCACCCTTGCTCTAGAACATTGTCGGGAGAGCTATTTCAACACAAACATATTCAAGGCAGCTGGCCAGTGCTCAGCATATCATTTGTGCCACAGCTCAGCCTTATGGAAATGTGCAGGTCACCTTTGAGAATAAGGTGACCTGATAATTTCCCCAAAAATTGTTTACCTAAAAATAGCATATCCTCTGCTCTATTTTTGGATGCCCCATTTTTTGAGGATCTGTGCCTAAATCTGCATTTTTTTTTTTAAATGGTCAGCATATGAGAGGGACAGGAGAGAGAAGGGATGGGGGTGATGGGTGAGATGTGACGTGGTAGGCTAGAAAGCAGAGGCAGAACAGTGGGTTAGAGGGGGAAACGGTGGGCAAGAGAGCAGAAAGGGAGCAGCAGGTCAGAAATCAGAGGGGGAGCAGAGGTACAGAAACTAGAGGTAAACATGGGCTCAGGGGGGGGCAGTGGGCCAAAAAGCAGAGAGGGCGCAGTTGGCCGAAAAGAGGCAGTGAACGGCAGATTGGGAGAAAGGATGAAGGAAGGGAGCTATAGAATGGGAGAAAGAATGCAAGAGGCAGTAGTAGAAGCACTGTATACTGTGGGAGGAATTGGGGAGTGTAAGGTGTGAGTTAGCAGCATGGCAGGAACTGAGGAGGGCAAATTGTGATTTGGCAGTTAGCCAGACACAGCACATGACTATGTGTATGACAGAGTGAGAGTTTCGGGAACACAAGGTGTGATGGGGAATTAGTGAGACGTGTGAAGTGTGTTGGTGAGAGAGGTGTGAGGGTGGTTGGGGTTTGGAGAACATAGAAGGGGAATATTTTCTGCATTACATCTGATAATGATCAATACCGTCAACAATATTAAATAGGCATATTATATAGCACCTGTACACAATGTGTTTCAAAGCGCTTCAAATCAAGGAAGGGAACAAGGGAAAATACAATGAAGTTTCTTAGAAGGCCTTGAGACATTCAGAATGTGAAATAACTATCCTACTAGGCGGTTACATTTCAGATAGTGCAAGATCTATGACAAAGATAAAGAAACAGGGGGCGGTGAGACAGAGGAAGTAAGAAGTGAGACAGACAAGCAACTATTGGACTACGCCTGACAACATTTCTGATAGAGCCGGAGAGTTGACAAAAGGTACGGGGCACGGGCAAGAGGGAGGAGGAGAGGAACAAAACAAGTGACTATAGAACTAGGCCTGTTGTCATTTCGAGTAGAGTTGGAGGGACAGAAGAACAAGGAGGGATGGGGAGTAAGAAGGACTGCTACTATCATACTAGGACAGATCAATTCGGATAGAGTAAGAGCTATGACAAAGTTAAACAGGAGGGAGGGAGGCTAGGATGTGTGACAGACACCCTGGCTCTCTTTTAGCCTTGGACACTGCCTCTTTCCTGCAATATGCCAATCTTACACCAGTCAATAAAATATGTGCCATAAAAATGGTGCAATAAATAATGTTTTGTGCCACAAAATTTGCCATTTCATACCGCAATATCGTGGAGGGTCTGTATCTTGTGTTTTACATTAAACACATATTACCCTATTCTTCAGTTTGAAAGTTTTATTTTTGCATGTGTAGTTTTTAAGTCTTAAGAGGAATTATTTATTTGAATGTGGTTTCACCAATTCCTTATGTTATGGATTTTCTCCCAAGAAAATGGGTAAATAAAATTGACACTTAAAAAAGTAACAATTATTCTGGCTTTCAGCTATTAACTTTCCCAATCCTTAATTGACGCACCTCCAATGGCTACCCATTGGTGGCATAGATCACACATGACTCTCATAACTTAGACATTGGGAGCCAGTAGATTGGAACATGTGGAGTTGACAGTGCTGCTAAAGTCAAGGGTTTAATCAGTGTTGCTGGTGTCGCACTGTTGGAATTAGGTGCTGGACGAGGATCTGATTTCCATGCACGTAATGCATGAGTCCCTTGCATTTTAGTTTTGGGGTGTTTGTGTGATTTATGATATAACTCATCCACATCATCCCAATGCACTCTCACCAGATGATTGAGACTTCATGCACAGTCTTCATGCACAATATGCACTGAACATCCTCTGCCTCCTTTTTAGAGCAGTGTTCTTTGACCTTGAAATATCTATAACTGTCTGCAGGGTTTTTTATTCCTGTGGGTTTCTTCCTGGGTGGTGATTGATTGGGGACATAGACGCTGGGGCGTTACCTGATGTAGTGATGCCCCCTCTAGCTTGGGGCTTATTGCTATTAGTACTCTGGGCCATTAGACCAGGGTGCATATAGTGTCTTTATCTGGTTGCAAGACAGTTCACTACTGAAAAAAGAAAGAAACAATGTTGCCAGGGAAGAGGATATGAAGTGCATTCACTCTTTCATGCATTGGACCTCAATGACCTTATCTCTGAACACAACCTTGACACTTTAGCCATATCAGAGACATGGCTTCACAAGGCCTGCAGATGCGCACTCTCCCAAGCTATACACCAGGGCTACACCATCTTGCGGAATTAAATAACCTCTGCCAGGGTAGGCGGCGCTGCCCTTATAGCCAGAGAATCCCTCCCTTTCAGAAGCTGCATTTCAACCCTTGAGGATCCCTCTGACATCTTCTCACTCAAATTCTATCCACAACTACATGCACTATCACCATCCACCTCCTCTACTGCCCACCTGGACACCCCACAACTTCGAGCAAAATTTACATAACCTTTTACAGGACAACCTGAAAGCCTCCTCTGCAATTATCCTACTAGGAGACCTCAACCTGGGCCTCCATGACCCTTATGAACCACAGGCATCCTCACTATCCAACGCCCTAGGATTCTCTCAATGCATTACCTCTCCCACACATTCTAAAGGACACACACTAGACTGGATCACTGACCACAACTGTAAGATCACTACCATTGCCATCACTCCCTGTCCCTGGTCTGACCATAACATCATCTTCTTCTCTATCCTGCAGCCCCCCAAAGTCCAAACAACCTCAAACCCCCTGCAATAAAACACACCTAATGTAAGCTCACTAGAACCCACATCCTGCTCCTGCTTGATACTCTAGAGCTCCAGCACCCATTTGCATCCAACCCCGACACACTATTGGCAACATATACCTCAATCCTCCATAAAGCAGTGAATACCTTAGCTCCACCAGCCCCACACAAATCCAAGACAGTAAGACATGCCAACTCCTGGTTCACACCGGACCTCATGGAACTCCACTCAATGAAACATCCAGCCCAGCTCACCTGGCTAAAGGGCCCCGCCAACCTTCTGAAAAACGAGTTCAACACAATATCCAAACAATATAAGGCAGCCATAATTGCAGCCAAATCCAACTCCTTTAATTCAAGAATTAGCACTGCCTCCTCCAAAACCAAAGAAATCTTTACCATATACAGGGAATTAGAATCCCCCACATCCCTACCTTCTGCCATCACCAAAGACGCTTCATGGTGTTGTGATATGATGCTCACTTAGCTTGCCCTCCAAATTGTTCACCTCCTATACTGTACTCCCGCTATTGTCCACTGGGCTCCTTATGTCCCAGTTCAGTAGCGAATAATCTTAGTCATGACACAGTCTCACACTAAGTTCATTGCCATTCCATTAATACTCTGCAATCTCATTGCACTTCAGTCAGCGGGTCATTCAGCACATCACAAGATTAAACTGCTAATACGCTTACTTGGACTAAGATCCTCTGACAATATGAATAACAAACCTTGCCCCTTCCTGAAATCCTTACCGTAATCCCACCAAATCAGACCTACCTACTTCCTGCCGCCACTTGTCCTTCCACAGGATTAAGAGACAAAAGTGAGAGGTACAATTGAAACAATATCCAACCCATTTGGATTCAGCATTTCGCCACTAGACCTAAACCTAACTAACCGTGCTCTACCATTCTTATAAATCTTAGGCTAAGATCCAGACTTAACGTACACCCTTCACCTACCAACCAACTCTGCGACACCGTGTATCCGTCTAAGCCATGCAAAAGGAGCACCAAACCTAAATCTAATGTCACCATGCTCCCCATTACTACAGTCTCACCACATCATAGATAAAAGAAACACCAATAATTAATTAGCTCTCATCAACGCTAGACCTTTAGTTACTCACGCTAGTGACACTGCCGATCTCATCATGGCTAACAAGCTAGACTTTATAGCCATCACAGAGACCTGGCTATAGGCTATATCCTGCAGCTGGCCATGCCCTGTCCCTAGCAATTCCTGAGAACCTCTCGATCCTTAGACAAGATAGAGTAAACTCTATAGGTGGGGCCATCACCTTCATCACCAAATCTAATTTAGGAATGAGAACTATACAGAACATCCCTTTCTATTTCAGTGAACTCCTTCCAGTTAAGCTACCTCCATCAGCTTCCTGCACCATCACCATGCACCTCGTATACAGGCCACCCGGCCCCATTGCATCAATCGAGGAAGACATAACTGTCTTAATTAACACTGATTCCAAGCCGGGCTCTCAAATCATATTACTAGGCGACTTCAAAATTGGCTTGAATGACCCAAATGACGCAAATGCGACTACCCTAGCCAACTCCATCTCTGAGGCCTGTCTCACTATCAAGATCAACACGCCGACTCATATCAAAGGTTGCATCTTGGATTGGATTGCCGACTTCAATTGTTCGACGTCCATTACCTCTATTGAACCATGCGCCTGAACGGATCATTACCAGATCTCCTTTAATATTCAAGATAACCTGAAAAGCAAAAAAAGACATTCCTATACCCCCCAGCTCAAACAAGAAATAAACAAAATATCACTGTCAATAATCTTTTATCCCTCCTCAGTCCTAACACTAACCTGGCCTACCTTAACCTTAACACTGACCCTACTGAGCTAGTTGACCTATATAACACGACCCTTATCCAAGCCATTGACACAATCGCACCGTTAAAACTTAGGAAAGGAAACCTCGAGCTCACATGAACTCATCGTTTACTCCGAGCCTTAAAGTGACACGTAATGAAAAAAGACATGCTGAAGCCCTCTGGAGAAACAACCCCTCAGAGGACAATCTTACTGTCCTAACTACTAGATACAAAAGAATACCAGAGAATGTTTCTCTATCCTAAGAGAATTGGAATCTCCGGATACCCCTAGTGACACGTACATCAAAAATAAAACTAGGTGCACTAACATCCCAGATGCTTTATGCAACAAAATATCCATGATCCAAGATAAAATAGCTGCTAAAAAAAATCACTTCTTCAGAATGTCCCAAAGGCTCAGTACAGGAAGTCCATGACAACCAAATGGAACCGCTCAACTGGTTTAAATTTGCACCAGTCTCCACCCATGAGGTGGAAAAGATCTTCCCCTCACTCAAACCATCTAGATGTATAGTAGACTCCTGCCTTGCATTAACAATTAAAGAGGCAGCTCGGGGCCTAGCTCATTTTGTTGCTACCTTAATCAACTCCTCATTTGACACGTGGACAGTCCTGACAAATCTTAAGGACGCCTGGGTTCTTCCCCTTTTAAAGAAACCCAACCTACACCATAGCATACCCACCAAATACAGACCAATAACTCCCGTCCCGTTTCTTCTAAAAATATTGGACAAGGCAGTTTACCTCCAGATTGAAACCTATCTGGAGACCAATAACTTACTCGGCACCCAGCAATCAGATTTTTGACCAAGACACGGAACAGAATCTGCCCTCATTGTTCTAAAAAATCAAATGGATGAACGTAAGAATAAGGGAGAATTAGCCTTGCTTCTCCTTCTGGACCTCTCCGCTGCCTTTGATTTGGTGGACCAAAACATTTTATGCAACCATTTCTCCTCCACTGCCCACTATTCAAATGAAGCCATTGCATGGATCCAGGATTCATTCACCAACAGTACCATACCAGCCAAACTTAAAGAAGCATGGTGCTCCCCCTCCTGAAGAAAAGCTCACTTAACCCATCCACAGCATCCATCTATAGGCCAATTACAACAGTCCAATTTGTACTTAAAATTCTCGACCGTGCAGCCTACCTGCAGGTTCATGAATTCTTGGAAAGCAATAAAATCATAGGGATGCACCAATTGGGATTCACCCAGGCCATGGAACGGAGTATGCCCTTCTAGACCTCAAGAATCAGCTTTATGAGTTCAGGGACAAAGAAAACTGTGCCCTGCTCCTCCACCTAGATCTATCTGCCAATTTTGACTTGGTCAACCATCAAATCCTATGTCAACAGTTCACCACTCACACCATCTTCTCCCCACAGGCGGTTGCCTGGATTGCATCTTTTTTGGAAGGCAGATACATGAGAGTCTTCTCGGACATGGCCAATGCCTTTCCCTCCCTCATCACCTGTGGTGTCCTCCAAGAGTCCTGCATTGCCACCACCCTCTACAACATCTTCACCAGGCCAATCTTCAACATCTTAGACTCCCTCAGCATAGCCTACACCAACTATGCTGATGGTACTCAAATTCTGATCCCACTCTCATTAAAGTACACAGAAGACTCCAATACTCTGAACAATATTTACTTTACTATTCAGGCATGGATGGCAGTGAACCACCTCTGCATAAACAACGACAAAACAAAAATCCTATTTGTCGGCACACCCAATGCCTGCAAGTCGCTGAACACTCAATACACATCTTTCCAGATTGACCAATGTGGGATACCCGTCTCAACCACAGTAAAGACACTCAGAGTCTACCTCAATGCCTCACTCATCATATCCAGAAAATTAGTGTCATTGCCTCCTCCGCAGCATATGCAACCAAAGTTCTCAATGCAGCCAGACCCTACCTCACAAAAAACAATGGTCTCACCATTGCCAGGGCCATCATTGGCTCTAAGTTAGACTATTGTAATGTCCTATTTACAGGCACCTCCAAAGGAAATATTAAGAAACTGCAAGTTATACAAAATAACGCCCTAAGAGCATCCCCGAATATTACAAAATGAGAACACATCACCAATGCCAGAAGGGAAGCTCAATGGCTGCCCATCCAGGAACAGATCCATTTGAAAATATTGTCCATTGCCCACAAGAGCCTCTCCAATATTGGGCACCCCTTACCTCACACAAAGTATCATTAAAGCCCACTCCATTAGACCCACTAGGACCCCCTACTCGGGCAGAATCCTTGTGCCAAAAGTGAGAAGATGAAAATCTGAAGGCTCCAGCTTCCCCTACTGTGCAGCCAAACTCTGGAATGAACTCCCCCATCCCTGAGAGCTGAGAAATCCTACTGGGTCTTTCACAGAGCCCTCAAGACCCAGCTCTTCTCCTAACTCCCCCACCGCCACCAGCAATACGGCTCTTTTCTCGAACCTCAACATGTACAATATGACTAGTATGTATGAAATCCCCATGTCTCTATTTAACCAATGTAAAACTCAGTGTACCTCCTTGATTTGTACCTGACTTGCACCTTTAACAGTGTCTCGGTGTCTCTGGGTTGTTTGCACGCTTTAAAAAATGAAATGAATAAATAAATACATAAAATATGAATAAAATAAAGACCAATGATATATCTAAGTTGCTTTGGACTTTGTCACTTTCTCCGGAAATTTGCTAATCACTTGCTTAAATCTTACAGGAAAATGCTCAGCACATAGAGGAAAAAGCAACAAAAGAAAGTTATGAAGGTGTGCATGGGTATGCTAAATATTCACCTTAACTCCATTGAAGAACCGATGTGCCCAGTATACTATCACTGACAGCAAACAGTATATCTGTGTCAAGTAACAATAGAGTAAGAAGGACATTAAAAAAGTCCACTGTGTTTCCTATTTTAAGCTATTGCAAATGGAAGCTTCCAATTAACCACCCCAAACATTTGCAAAGTCTAATTTGATTAAGGTATCAAATGAGGGTATGATTGACTCTTGGTGCACTTAGGCCCTAATTGGTTACAGTGTGGCGTGCTGCAACACTAGTATAGTGAGGATCAACCCTTAGCCTCATACGACAAATACAGTTAACTAATTATACTAGTTAATTGTGCTTGCCCCTGAAATTATCAGAGCAGCAAAAATAGTCTACAGACAAATTAAATATCCAAAGAATTTGGATTTATTAGGATCCAATTGTCTTCTGATTAACAGCCAACATGTGTCTTTCTCGTGGCTGTTATACAAATGTGATCATGACTGTTGTACCAGTTTATGTTGACAATTACATACATTGAAATGTATAAGTACATACCAGGTTTATGATTGTTTTGGAAAGCAAGACAAGAAAGATAGGAACCAAATAAAAACAAGGAATACACATGTATTTAAGAAAATGAAAATAATGTCCAAAAAATCAGCATAATCTGACTAGTTGTCATGGCCAATATCCATCATTCTTTAAGTCCACCCAGTCTAGTACTATAGGTGACAAATAATAGACATTTGGTATCTTTTGTGTTGATAAGGCAAATCACCCAAAATCCCTGTTCTTTAATATACTATTGGATGGTTTACTAGTGCCATTGGTGATGCACCCATGCATTGTGCTAGTGACACAAAATAAAATGTGTATCTTACCGTATATAGAATAATAATTATCAGCCAAATTGATTTCCACAGTTGTGCCTATCCGAGGTACACCATGATGTGTATGTAAATAAATAAACTTTCCATTTGTGTCAAATTAGTCTTTCCTGTGGACAATATTGGATTGATAAAATATTGTTGGTCCTAAAAGATTGATGCTGTATCAATCTAGACTCAGTGAAATGATCATATGAACACGAACCCATAGTACTGTTACTAGTGCTTCAGCGAGTAACAACTGTTCCTTTATCTGAGAGATTACCATCAGAGATTTTATTAACTGCAAAACCATACATGTCGTATATGCCATAATATGCATGTACAATAAAAAAATGAAAAGGTGATGGCTGGAAGGTTTTGAATAAATCATAACCACAGGCACACCTCTGGGCAACCCTCCAGAACATCATTTTATAGCCTGCCAAGCCATTACAGAAGGGGAAAAACCATATGCAAATCAGGCTTGCTCCTACTCAAAAGGGGCAGTCCAGCCCAAACATCTAGGTCAAATCCCTTCAGCATGAGACCACAAGCTTACACAGACATGTTTCAGCCTTGTTGGGCATCATCAGTGAGGAGTAGCTTGGGTCTCTAGACCCATCAGACTCTGGACCCAAGTCTGGGCATACCCGTCCCATTTAGGGTGACTTTAGAAAAACAAAAAGGTGATGGTTGGAAGGTTTTGAATGAATCATTACTACGGGCACAGCTTTGGGCAATCCTCCAGACCATCGTTTTTCAGCCTGCCAAGCCATTACAGAAGGGGAAAAACATATGGAAATCAGGATTGGTCCTACCCCAAAAGGGGCAATGCAGCACAAACTGCTAGGGACCCAAGCATCTCATCACTGATGAGGCCGAACAAGTACAAAACCTGTCTGGGGATGCTTGTGGTCTCCTGCAGAAGAGATGTGACCCAGCAGTTTGGGCTGGACTGCCCCTTTTCAGGTGGGACAAAGCCTGATTTGCCTATGGACTTTCCCCTTCTGTAATGGCTTAACAGGCAAAGAACATTGGTCTGCAGGGTTGCCCAGAGGAATGGCAGATGTTCAGATTCATTCTAATCCTTCCAGCCATCACTCCTTGTTTTTGCTTTGTCACCCGAGTGGGATGGGTATGCCCAGTCGTGGGTCCTGTGCCTGCTGTGCCAGAGACCCAAGTTACTCCTAACTGATGAGGCTGAACAAGGTCGAAACATGTCTGGAGATGCTTGTGGTCTTGTGCAGAAGGGATGTGACACAACAGTTTAAATCATGGTTTGGACCTGCATTGGCCCTACTGCGTAAAGAGGTGCGAAAGGCAAACAAACTGTGGAGGTCCACCAAACTGGATAGTGATGCAGTAAAGGCTAAAGGAGTACTAAAACTTTACAAGATAGACCTATTTGAGACCAAAAAAAGAGTTCCTACATAAGGTTATTGGACAGGCAGGGAACCAAGCAAGGGTGCTGTTCGCTGTGGTCTCGAGGTTTAGGAATCCAGTATGCATGGCAGTGTCTATTGTTTCCACATAGGCTCAAGCAAACAAGTTTAATAGTTGCTTTGAGGAAAAGATTGTGGACATTCAACAAAGTATTGCTAACGTGACGGGCTAAGAAAAATGGAAGGAGCCAACAGAAGAGAATGACTCAGAAGAGAATGAGGAAGATTGAGAGGGTTTCCACTTCCAGTGTGTGAATGAGGAAATTCTCCAATCCCTGATACTCCAACTGAAGCCAACCAATGACCTGGCATTTCCTATTCCAGCATGTACTGCTAAGCGCCTGGCTACTAACATTGCATCCTTTATAACAGCTTTCGTAAACAAATCACGACTGGAGGGCCAGATCCCCAGTGCTCTAAATTGAGCACTGGCAAACCTCTGCTAAAAAAATAACCTGGATCCAAGCAGTTTTAAAAAACTACCGCCCGGCAGCCAATTTGTGTTGGCCCACTAAGATCCTGGAGAAGGTGGTGGGTACTCAGTTCCAGACTTTGTGGACAACAAGGGTCTATTGGATGAACTTCAATCTGGTTTTCTTCTGAAACATGGGATGGAGAGAGCACTGCTGGCTGTCCAGGATGATCTGTTGGAGGCTGCGGATGGCAGATGGAGGTGGGATCTACAGTATTGCTGATGCTGGATATGTCCGCAGCCCTCAATACTTTGGACAACTAGATCATGCTCCAACGTAATAAAAAAGTTGGGAAAGCCTACAAACCAGTTGTGGAATGGTTTAGTTCCTTCATTAAGGACAGCACCCAATATCTCAGAGATATTGTTGTTAAAGTGTGGAGTCCCACAGGGTTCTTCACTCTCTCCACTGATCTTTAATGTGTATATTTTCCCAGCACTTAATACATTGAGTACACATGGGTTGAGGTTTCACTCCTATGCCGACGATACAAAAATCTACATTGAGACAAAAGATATTGAAGATGCATTTGAGAAGATCAATCAAAGCATGGGTGAGATCAAGAGATGGACGGCATGTAACCAGCTGCAGCCGAATGCAGCAAAGACTGAGGTAATACTGTTTGCGCTAGAAGGAAAAATGATTGTGGAAAGACAAATGCACCCCCCCCACCCGATTTTAGGTGAGGAACTCCAATATTCCAAGAAAGGTAAACACCTTGGGAGAATATGGCAGGAAAACATGGGCAGTGATGCCCAGGTAGGGGCCAAGGTGAAGGCAGTGTACCACTCACTGCGTTTGCCGAGGACTGTTCTCCCATTTATTCCAATGGAAGACCGTGTAGTGGTGCTGGGGGGGCAATGAACAACCCGCATCTTGACTATTTTAATAGTCTGATGGCGGGGATTCTAGCAAGTCAGGTTATCAGACTGCAGAGGGCCCAGAATACAGCAATTAGGCTGATCGGACATCTGAGGAAGAGTGACCATGTCTCGGCCTTACGCAGATCCCTACATTGGTGAATGGTGGAAGACCTAATCAAATTCAATGTTTCCTGTCTGATGTACAGATGTCTCAATGGACTTGCAACGGATTACCTCACTGCTATGGTCTGCTGATATTGTCCAAAAAGAGATCTCCGTTCTGAGGACACATTGCTGATGTGTGTACCTCGCTCCAAACTGGTTTTTAGGGGGGACAGTACATTTTCTGTGTTTGGTCCCAAACTGTGGAACCTCCCAATGGTAATCAGAACACGTCAGACCTTGGGTCTGTTCAGAAGGATGTTAAAAACCTTCTTGTTCAAATGAGTTAGTCAGCCACAGATTGTATACAGTATCTGCACAATCTAATTTGGTTGATAGTTATCATCTGTGCTCAAATACCGTTGAGTCTGTTTGGTGTGTGTTAGAAATCTTCAAAAAGACCCGAAAAAAGCAGTTTGGGCTGGACTGCTCCTTTTGGGGTGGGGCCATCCTGATTTGTATATGGTCTTTTACCTTCTGTAATGGCGTGACAGGTGAAGAACAGTGGTCTGGAGGGTTGCCCAGATCAATGACAGGGGTTAAGATTCATTCTAATCCTTCCAGCCACCACACCTTATTTTTGCTTTGTGCAATAAAACATACATTGGCAGCACCATCAGGCAACTTAGAATTTGCATCAGGGAGCATTTTGCCAGCCAGCTTGAATAGTCAGGACCCCAGGTTATTACTGGCACACCATTGGCAAGAATGCCACCAGATGCACAATAAAAGAGATTTAAAATTCATTGGACTCATGAAAGCCAATTGTGGTGAATGTGGGGGCGATCTCAAACTTACTCTGCGCACCTGTGAAGTTAATGCAATCTAAAGGCCCATATACTTATTTCAAGTTGGCTTCTCAAAATACACCATCAACCTGGACAAAGACATGCTGGTCGAAACACGTGTTGTCTACATTCACATTTGTACATTGATCATACATTGACATTGTTATTTGCGCAGTGTGGCTTCTTGTGTATCAAATATACAATATATATTAGCTCCAGAGCATTAGATGCAATCACACCAGTTCATGTTCTTCATCTTTCACGGTCGAGAGACTTTGCCGGCCATGTTAAATTCACCTCTCCTAACAGATCATTATCCTTAACAATGAAAAGTGGCAAATAAGCTGCATCTTGTTTTTGGAATATGTCCAGGTTCACATCATATCATTTCGTTATTCACACATCGAAAAAGACATATAGTCGCACGTTCTCTACCAATACACTGCCCTATTAACGCTTAGCTATTTCAAACATTCTCTATTCCAACTCTGTAATGTTACATCCAACCACGTTTGTTAATGCACAGTGTTCGTCATGCTCTATATTGTATGCAAAATGTTATGAAAAATGTTTTGTGACACAATCTCAGAGCATTGAACTCCTTATTAACATTAATTACTGGTGCTGTAATCTCTGCGTTCACAGATCATTTTGTTGATCGCACATAATGAAGCCACCCAATTTGCTCCCCTACTCTTCCAGAGTCTTACCTTATTAATGAGTTGTGTGATGTATATCATATATTAACCAACATCTCTGTCTCAGTTTCATTTCAGCATTTAGACCTCTAATATGGCAAGGTTTTATAAATCCATCATAGTTCAACCAAGTAGGACCAATTTATATTGAATGCCAGGTCCTTTTTCGCTTTGCAAAAGACTGCACATTAAAGGGTGTCCTCATTGTGGCACGCTTCCCTGAGTTGCTCGATTGGAGCAATAATTCAACTCCTCTGTTCTGTGGCTCTTGTCTTTATTGAATGTATTATCTTTCTAATATACCGTTTGCCACATGCATATGTTAAACAGTGGTGCACGTGAGACGTGTTACAGTGTGTTAACATGTTTCGTTAATTCTATATTTATTTCCTTTGTGAGTTTTGTGAAGCTACACACCATACACTAGCTACATGAGTAATGCCTTCTAACCTTTACCAGCCCTAAACGTGGGTTGTCTAATTTTTAGCTGGTGCTCACAATTGTGTCTTTGTGTCTGTATGTACTTCTGCTGTTCTTATGTGAAAACGTTGATATTGCAGGCTTTTTTTAGGAATTGTTAATGTTTCAAAATAGTAGTTTTTGGCTGAGGCTACATATCAAATAAGGTGTTAACAAAAATGTTTTTTAAAAACCGTGGTTCTTGTTTTCTTTTTTGTGTGGAACGTTTAGTGAAGCTGAACTGTTGTTGTTGGCAGCCAGTCTGCTTGTTCACATGATCAACTTATTTGGATGCGCCTTTTTTGGTTAAATGTTTCGTCTCTGCTTTGTGGAAGAGATTTTCGATGATAGCTATCAAACCTCAGTAACAAATTGCTGTATTGGTATCCATTGGTTTTTTTGTGTTCGTTTTACTTTTGTTGAAGGGCCTCGCCTTAAGGACTGCATTCAATGCACATATCATAACATCCCAACAATGTTTCTGGTTGTCAGCAACGGAGACAAATCTCAACTTTAGTTTCCGTTGATGGATCCATTGTATTTTTTTTCTTTTCCCTTTCCAGAAAATACACAAATATTGTTGATGAAGCAACGCCATAATGTGAAAAGGGCATGACAACATTTTATATTGATGAAAAATGTGTTATTCAAAATCATTTACTTAAATATTGCCCACTCTGGGGGCTATTTTAGCCTTCATAACTGGGCCCTCTGCCTGATCTGGCCTAACAGTCATCACTATGGTGTTTACCACCTGTTTCAAGCGCTTCAACTTGCCGGGGTCCAAGTTAAAGCCATGAGCGAAGTGACGGCTTTTAACGGGAGCCCTGGGACAATTCCACCTGTTCCAGCTATTGGAATGGGTGGTTAAAGCTATTATCACACATTCCAAAGGCTAAGATGGGGCTAATGCAAAGTATTTTCGTTCTGTGAATGGATCACCTCACGGCATCCCGTTCACGAAGGGAAAAGACTGTTCAAAGATGGCCACCATGGAATGGGACGTCAGGGCTCGGTACGGAGCCCCTCTTTCCTTTCAATGGCGGCCATCCAGACCAGAGAGGAAGGAGCCGCATCTGCAGCGGCAGCACTTGCCGCCGCAAAAATGAGGTACGTGGGGAGGAGGGGGATATTTTATGAAAGGGAATGGTGTGGGGTCTAAATGGCGGGTAGGCGAACAGGCTATAAGGCAGCTTGGACTGCGGGCTGAGATCATCAGTTTCAGCCTGCATTTCTAGCCACCTGATTGGTTGCCTCGCCCGCAGGCGTCTAATATAATATATTTGGGCTTTGTAAACAGGAACAACCTATGCACATAATATAGCATATTATGGAGGACATTACCTATTTTTCTCTGCAAATGTTTTTTTGTTTTATTTTTCATTCAGTATGAATTAGTGAACTTCCTGACCTTGCAAATATTTTAAGTGCTAAGTGAGAACTGAGGAGCATTACTGCAAACCTAAGTTGTGAAGTTTGTTTGCTAAAGTTTATTCACTGGAAAAAGAAAACATGCACAACATCTGTGAGAACATGAAAAGATTGCATCAGCATATCTGTGCTTCCTCCTCCAACCCCACCATAATGCTTCCTAAAAAAGTAAAATAAATGTACATAATTACTTCTAATTTGTATATTATAAATGTAATTACCTATGTTTTAGTATGAAAAAAATGTGAGGCTCACACAGCTGAGCAAAGGAACCTCATTCTGCCTATCTCAAGGATGAATTCACTAGCCACTCCCAGGGCAGTCATGAGTGACGTTGTATACTGTTAGGCAGAATCATGTGCAGTACCCTTGGGGAACACCAAACACAATTAAGACTACAAGTGTAAGTACAAATTCACCTTTGGTACAAGCCCATACTACACAGTAAAGTGGTAGTGATGGCTGAGCAGCCAGACTTATTTCAAGAGTAAAGTGAGCAGTATCAGAAGTTACACAAAGGACAGCAATTGCTATGGTTCAAGCAAACACTGATTCAAGGTTTCTGAGTAAAAGAATATACATTTATTTACACCATCAGTTATAAAACAGTTCACTAATGTAAAGCAGCAAAAAAATCACAATCTTAATACACTAAAATAACCTCCAGTCAATTCTGGACAAGTTCGGCTCACAATGAAGTGTAAGCAAAATGGCACTGCAGCAATTTAAAAGGGAGAAAAAGACAAGGTTATCCAAAATCAACAACACCAACACGTGATAGGCAGGGCAATCTAGAAAAGGCGTACTACAACTAGGATTCAAATCAATAGGCCTGGGCCAATGTTAATGGTTCACAGTCTTTGCAGAGGATCACACAGTTCAGAGTAGTTTGCAGTTAAGTCTTTGCCAAGAGTTCAAAACAAAGTCGGTTGGAGGATAAATTATTCAATAGAGAAGAGAAGGACAAGACTTCAGAGAGGCGAAAGATTTCAAACACTTTCACCGCGGTCGGACGGAACGAACGACCGAATTTGAAGAGTACCTTAAATGAACAATAATTCTGTAGCTGAGGCGGTTGTTCCTGGCAGTTACTGCAGGCTCACGGTTCCTGAAGCGACTGTCATGGTGACAAGAAGGAGGAAGACTGGAGGGTCCTGCACTACCCACGGAAGAAGGCAGCAGCAGAGCAAAGCGTCAAATAAAAGGTGCGCTCCTTAAATCCAAAACAGGTTCCGTTCCTCCTGGCTATCTGGTTCACTGCGGCGATGCACAGAAAATTTGACCAGTAGAGGAAGGCCAGCGTTTGGTGTTTGGCGAGCTGGTTGGTCCCACCAAGCTCAAGGGAAGAAGATTCCTTGCAGATCTTCTCTGTCGTCGGAGTTTCGGGCGAATCGGTCCTGCAGTAGGGCTTCACCGGGAAGTCCAGTAGTTGCAGCAGTCGTCTTCCTTCAGCTTCTCGTTGGTTCTCTCGTTTCATTAGCGACTCTGCCTTCCAAGTCCCAGAGACCTGATTTTAAGCAGTTTTCCCCCATTCACACAGCCCGGCTGTCAATCACACAGCAGGGTGGCTGTCCTAGAAGGACAGCCACCTAGCCAATCAAACTAGAGTGTGACTTGGGTCTCTAAGGAGACCCTGTGCAGGGGGCCTAAAACCCCTCCCTCACATCCTGTCAACCCAGACTTACAGGTGCCTAAGGAGGGCTTCTGTGCAGAAGCCTGCCAAAGGACGGCAAACAAAGGAACCAAACCTGGTTTGGCGCACAGAGTAAAACACGAGAAAGACCTTTACAAAAAGAAATGGCGAATAAACCTGACCGGAACCAAAATAAAATCAATGGGGTCCAGCGGGTTAGAGTTTGAGGCTAACACCATAACCTCTAACAGTACCGAGGCTATTTCCACAGCTCGCAGTAGAATAAAAATGGTAGATATCACTGCCACCAGCCAAATCTTAGAGAAAGGGGAACAAAATAATGTTCCATGAGAAACAGACAAAAAGGGATAACTATTAACCCTTCCAGTACTCTATGGAAGATAGTTTGTACTGGATCTGTACATTTAAAAAACGAGTAAAGTCAATGGCAACTTTACATGTTCTGGGAGACAGGAGTCAGTCCCAGAAAATGGAGTTTAACAGTGGGAAGTCTAAAAAGACAACTATTTGTCACTGCACTAAAGGTGCTGTGTGACACACAACAAAAAGATGATGCCTATTGAGCGGGTGAGACTCCATAGTCCATGAGCACAAAATGTACAACACATAGCAAAACACATGTAAGAGTGGGAAAAAGGCTCACACTCTTACCAATAAATCCTAGAAATCCAGCAAAGCTGCTGAGGGACTCAACAGGTAAGGGAAATTAGCCATTCTGGAGAATTCTCCCTAACATATACTATCTATTCAACGTGCTGCCTGCAGTATGTGGTATCTGT
Source organism: Ambystoma mexicanum (assembly GCF_040938575.1). Classification (NCBI taxonomy): domain Eukaryota; kingdom Metazoa; phylum Chordata; class Amphibia; order Caudata; family Ambystomatidae; genus Ambystoma; species Ambystoma mexicanum. The sequence goes on from NC_090926.1 coordinate 482,691,943, forward strand.
GTCACCCTTTCAACCAGCAATTAAATAGTGTGAGTCAATTATTTCAGAATATATGGGTTGCTCCAGCCTTGGCACTGCTTTACATTTTGGTTGTAAATCCGTTACTGCTGATTTTCTGGCAGTAGGAGAATTACAATCAAAGAGGGGTAACGTAATGAAACGTGGAGGGCCACTTCGTATATCTTAATACCTAAGTGAGCTTGTTAAAAAAAATGTGTGTAAATATCAATTATTTCTGGTGTAATGGGTTATTGTCTCCTGGCCCTTGGAAATCTAACTAGAACAAAAAACCCATTTCACCCGTTGTTACCAACAGGCAACCCTATGCACTCTTGCGGGGTTAACAAACCTCCTAAATTTAAATGTTAGCTACAACCACTCTGTACTTAGTGCTTCTGTTAACTATTTCAGTCTTTTCACCAGAGATATCTTTTGGTTGCGCAGATCAAAAACGCTGCACAACAATTCTTCAAATTTCATAAAGTAATATTTACTCAAACTCAAAAACACATATAAAATAGCATGTAAGAAACATTACAATCAGACGTCATAGTTCGAATTTCACCATAACAGACCATTTATCAAAATTCATTCGAACTAAGGGTTTCTCATTAATATAACATTCGCAAATTTTGTTTACATTAAATCAACATGATTCTTTGCTTGATATAATTGTGTGACCATTGCTGGTCTCTGTCAGGGTTCCAGCGTTCAGTTTCTGGCCTACGTTACGGATATCAAATCCTTCTTCAGGGCCTGTTTAAATAATGACATACAGGCGTTACATACGTTCTGTTTCATCTGTGTATCTGTAATTAATAGTAATAACCTATGTTAGTCGAAGTTCCTAGTGGTACTCATCTCAAAACTAATAATTTTGGATTATGGCCTAAGTAACTAACCTTCAAGGTATCGTGCTTTAGAAACATGTAACGCTAAATTGAAGTTATTTTTTCAAACACTCTTCTCCTTTCACAATTCCGTGTTGCCTAAATAAAACAAATAAAACAAATAATAAAACAAATAATATATCGTCACTTAGGGGAGTTGACCTAGCAGCAATTAAATAGTGTGCAGTACATTATTTCAGAATATATGGGTTGCTCCAGGCTTGGCCCTGAATTACCTTTTGGTTGTAAATCCGTTACTATTGATTGTCTGGCAGTAGGAGAGTTACAGCCAGATTTAGTTCACAGCCAAGATGTGGTAGTGGGGGGTGGGGGGCCGTTACCACAAGCAAAGTGCTGGAGGCAAAACTCCCACGCCACCACTAAAAACTGGTCCAGTCATTATATTATGTTAGTGGAATTTCTTCTTCATTTCACCTGCTTGCGGGAGGGAAACATGCATGTACGCTAAATAGCGTATGCATGTAAAAACGCATGCAAAACCCAATGTGTGAGTATTTAACGCCACCTCTGAGAAGCTTTGCAACCAATTTCACACAGTATGCAACAGCAAAGTGCCGGAACTCTGTGAACTCTTGATTTCTAACTGCCTTCAGTGCCCCATCTTAGAATGTTCAGCCTCCTTGACAATTCTCTGCCTCAATTTGCGTAGCATTTTGGAACACCCTACAGGGTTTTTTTTGCAATTTCATATGCAATGATGCACATCGATACATGCGCATGCATTTGTCACACCGCTGAATGGTCTCAAAAAGACTAAGGACATTTTTAGGGTAATTCATAGAATTCAGCGCACAAGTGGTGCACGCGGCTGGCGCACAGTGTGCGCGTGCAAATCCCTTCGCCAGCCACGTGCGCTAAAATCCATTTCCGCGCACAGCGTATTCATGGATTCCAGCTACCAAAACCAGCTGTGGCGCACAGTGGCGCAGCGACCCTGCAGCAGCGCCAGTTACGCCCCCAAGAACGCCTCTCGTGCAGGGAAAAGCCATCAAAATCCCCAATCCAGCGCAAAGGGCTGCGCTAACCCTGTACCAGCACGGCAAGCGGGCTACGTGTATAACTGGGGTGCGCGGGAAGTACCTCACGTCATTTCAGCTGGGTACGTGTATTTCAGGGGTGCGCTGGAAGTTCCACACGCGATTCCATCAGGGTACGTGTACATCAGGGGTGCACAGGAAGTTTCACACGTGAATTCAGCAGGGTACGTGTATATCAGGGGTGCGCGGGAAGTTCCACACGCAAATGTCCTGGGTATGTGTATTTGGGGGTGCGCGGGAAGTTTCACACGCGATATCAGCACGGTACGTATATTCCAGGGGTGCGCTGGAAGTTCCACACGCGAATGTCCTGGCTATGTGTATCTTGGGGTGCGCGGGAAGTTTCACACGCGATATCAGCAGGGTACTTGTATATCAGGGGTGCGCAGGAAGTTCCACACATGAATGTCCTGGCTACGTGTATTTAGGGGTGCGCGGGAAGTTTCACACGCGATATCAGCAGGGTACGTGTATTCCAGGGGTGCGCTGGAAGTTCCACACGCAAATGTCCTGGCTACGTGTATCTTGGGGTGCGTGGGAAGTTTCACACGCGATATCAGCAGGGTACGTGTATATCAGGGGTGCCCGGGAAGTTCCACACGCGAATGTCCTGGCTACGTGTATCTTGGGGTGTGCGGGAAGTTTCACACATGACATCAGCAGGGTATGTGTATTTCAGGGGTTCCGTGGAGTACTACACGTGAATTGGCCGTGTGGGTCCTCCCAGGTGTTCGCTCCACAACCTCCACGGCCCCTGCAGGCAGCCCACACCACGGGGGACTAGCCTGCACCCCCACTCGTCCCCCTGCACCTCCACCCCCCAGCACTGTGGTGCACCCTCCACCAGGCCCCAACTCATGTTCCCCTGCACCCCCACCCCCCAGCACTGTGATGCACCCTCCACCAGGCCCCCACTCATGTCCAACTCATGTTCCCCTGCACCCCCACCCCCCAGCACTGTGGTGCACCCTCCACCAGGCACCCACTCATGTTCCCCTGCACCCCCACCCCCCAGCACTGTGGTGCACCCTCCACCAGGCACCCACTCATGTTCCCCTGCACCCCCACCCCCAGCACTGTGGTGCACCCTCCACCAGGCCCCAATTCATGTCTCCCATCACCCCCACCCCCCAGCACTGTGGTGCACCCTCCACCAGGCTCCCACTCATGTTCCCCTGCACCCCCACCCCCCAGCACCGTGGTGCACCCTCCACCAGGCTCCCACTCATGTTCCCCTGCACCCCCACCCCCCAGCACTGTGGGGCACCTGCCAGCAGGCCCCCACTCATGTCCAACTCATGTTCCCCTGCACCCCCACCCCCCAGCACTGTGGTGCACCCTCCACCAGTCTCCCACTCATGTTAACCTGCACCCCACCCCCCAGCACTGTGGTGCACCCTCCACCAGGCCCCCACTCATGTCCAACTCATGTTCCCCTGCACCCCCACCCCCCAGCACTGTGGTGCACCATCCACCAGGCCCCAACTCATGTCTCCCTGCACCCCCACCCCCCAGCACTGTGGTGCACCCTCCACTAGGCCCCAACTCATGTTCCCCTGCATCCCCACCCCCCAGCACTGTGGTGCACCCTCCACCAGGCCCTCACTCATGTCCAACTCATGTTCCCCTGCACCCCCACCCCCCAGCACTGTGGTGCACCCTCCACCAGGCCCCAACTCATGTCTCCCTGCACCCCCACCCCCAGCACTGTGGTGCACCCTTCATCAGGCTCCCACTCATGTTCCCCTGCACCCCCACCCCCCAGCACTGTGGTGCACCCTCCACCAGGCCCCCACTCATGTCCAACTCATGTACCCCTGCACCCCCACCCCCCAGCACTGTGGTGCACCCTCCACCAGGCCCCAACTCATGTTCCCCTGCACCCCAACCCCCAGCACTGTGGTGCACCCTCCACCAGGCACCCACTCATGTTCCCCTGCACCCCCACCCCCCAGCACTGTGGTGCACCCTCCACCAGGCACCCACTCATGTTCCCCTGCACCCCCACCCCCCAGCACTGTGGTGCACCCTCCACCATGCCCCAACTCATGTTCCCCTGCACCCCCACCGCCCAGCACTGTGGTGCACCCTCCACCAGGCCCCAACTCATGTTCCCCTGCACCCCCACCCCTCAACACTGTGATGCACCCTCCACCAGGCCCCAACTCATGTCTCCCATCACCCCCACCCCCCAGCACTGTGGTGCACCCTCCACCAGGCCCTAACTCATGTCTCCCTGCACCCCCACCCCCCAGCACTGTGGTGCACCCTCCACCGGGCCCCAACTCATGTTCCCCTGCACCACCACCCCCCAGCACTGTGGTGCACCCTCCACCAGGCCCCAACTCATGTCTCCCTGCACCCCCACCCCCAGCACTGTGGTGCACCCTTCACCAGGCTCCCACTCATGTTCCCCTGCACCCCCACCCCCCAGCACTGTGGTGCACCCTCCACCAGGCCCCCACTCATGTCCAACTCATGTTCCCCTGCACCCCCACCCCCCAGCACTGTGGTGCACCCTCCACCAGGCCCCAACTCATGTTCCCCTGCACCCCCTCCCCCAGCACTGTGGTGCACCCTCCACCAGGCACCCACTCATGTTCCCCTGCACCCCCACCCCCCAACACTGTGGTGCACCCTCCACCAGGCACCCACTCATGTTCCCCTGCACCCCCACCCCCAGCACTGTGGTGCACCCTCCACCAGGCCCCAACTCATGTTCCCCTGCACCCCCACCCCCCAGCACTGTGGTGCACCCTCCACCAGGCCCCAACTCATGTTCCCCTGCACCCCCACCCCCTAGCACTGTGATGCACCCTCCACCAGGCCCCCACTCATGTCCAACTCATGTTCCCCTGCACCCCCACCCCCCAGCACTGTGGTGCACCCTCCACGAGGCACCCACTCATGTTCCCCTGCACCCCCACCACCCAGCACTGTGGTGCACCCTCCACCAGGCCCCCACTCATGTCCAACTCATGTTCCCCTGCACCCCCACCCCCCAGCACTGTGGTGCACCCTCCACCAGGCACCCACTCATGTTCCCCTGCACCCCCACCACCCAGCACTGTGGTGCACCCTCCACCAGGCCCCAACTCATGTCTCCCATCACCCCCACCCCCCAGCACTGTGGTGCACCCTCCACCAGGCACCCATTCATGTTCCCCTGCACCCCCACCCCCCAGCACTGTGGTGCACCCTCCACCAGGCTCCCACTCATGTTCCCCTGCACCCCCACCCCCCAGCACCGTGGTGCACCCTCCACCAGGCTCCCACTCATGTTCCCCTGCACCCCCACCCCCCAGCACTGTGGGCACCTGCCAGCAGGCCCCCACTCATGTCCAACTCATGTTCCCCTGCACCCCCACCCCCCAGCACTGTGGTGCACCCTCCACCAGGCTCCCACTCATGTTAACCTGCACCCCCACCCCCCAGCACTGTGGTGCACCCTCCACCAGGCCCCCACTCATGTCCAACTCATGTTCCCCTGCACCCCCACCCCCCAGCACTGTGGTGCACCCTCCACCAGGCCCCAACTCATGCCTCCCTGCACCCCCAACCCCAGCACTGTGGTGCACTCTTCACCAGGCTCCCATTCATGTTCCCCTGCACCCCCACACCCCAGCACTGTAGTGCACCCTCCACCAGGCCCCCACTCATGTCCAACTCATGTTCCCCTGCACCCCCACCCCTCAGCACTGTGGTGCACCCTCCACCAGGCCCCAACTCGTGTTCCCCTGCACCCCCACCCCCAGCAATGTGGTTCACCCTCCACCAGCCACCCACTCATGTTCCCCTGCACCCCCACCCCCCAGCACTGTGGTGCACCCTCCACCAGGCACCCACTCATGTTCCCCTGCACCCCCACCCCCCAGCACTGTGGTGCACCCTCCACCAGGCCCCAACTCATGTTCCCCTGCACCCCCACCCCCCAGCACTGTGGTGCACCCTCCACCAGGCCCCAACTCATGTTCCCCTGCACCCCCACCCCCTAGCACTGTGATGCACCCTCCACCAGGCCCCCACTCATGTCCAACTCATGTTCCCCTGCACCCCCACCCCCCAGCTCTGTGGTGCACCCTCCACGAGGCACCCACTCATGTTCCCCTGTACCCCCACCCCCCAGCACTGTGGTGCACCCTCCACCAGGCACCCACACATGTTCCCCTGCACCCCCACCCCCCAGCACTGTGGTGCAGCCTCCACCAGGCCCCAACTCATGTCTCCCATCACCCCCACCCCCCAGCACTGTGGTGCACCCTCCACCAGGCACCCACTCATGTTCCCCTGCACCCCCAACCTCCAGCACAGTGGTGCACCCTCCACCAGGCTCCCACTCATGTTCCCCTGCACCCCCACCGCCCAGCACCGTGGTGCACCCTCCACCAGGCTCCCACTCATGTTCCCCTGCACCCCCACCCCCCAGCACTGTGGGGCACCTGCCAGCAGGCCCCCACTCATGTCCAACTCATGTTCCCCTGCACCCCCACCCCCCAGTACTGTGGTGCACCCTCCACCAGGCTCCCACTCATGTTAACCTGCACCCCCACCCCCCAGCACTGTGGTGCACCCTCCACCAGGCCCCCACTGATGTCCAACTCATGTTCCCCTGCACCCCGACCCCCCAGCACTGTGGTGCACCCTCCACCAGGCCCCAACTCATATCTCCCTGCACCCCCACCCCCAGCACTGTGGTGCACCCTTCACCAGGCTCCCACTCATGTTCCCCTGCACCCCCACCCCCCAGCACTGTGGTGCACCCTCCACCAGGCCCCCACTCATGTCCAACTCATGTTCCCCTGCACCCCCACCCCCCAGCACTGTGGTACACCCTCCACCAGGCCCCAACTCATGTTCCCCTGCACCCCCACCCCCAGCACTGTGGTGCACCCTCCACCAGGCACCCACTCATGTTCCCCTGCACCCCCACCCCCAGCACTGTGGTGCACCCTCCACCAGGCACCCACTCATGTTCCCCTGCACCCCCACCCCCCAGCACTGTGGTGCACCCTCCACCAGGCCCCAACTCATGTTCCCCTGCACCCCCACCCCCCAGCACTGTGGTGCACCCTCCACCAGGCCCCAACTCATGTTCCCCTGCACCCCCACCCCCTAGCACTGTGATGCACCCTCCACCAGGCCCCCACTCATGTCCAACTCATGTTCCCCTGCACCCCCACCCCCCAGCACTGTGGTGCACCCTCCACGAGGCACCCACTCATGTTCCCGTGCACCCCCGCCCCCCAGCACTGTGGTGCACCCTCCACCAGGCCCCAACTCATGTCTCCCTGCACCCCCACCCCCAGCACTGTGCTGCACCCTTCACCAGGCTCCCACTCATGTCCCCCTGCACCCCCACCCCCCAGCACTGTGGTGCACCCTCCACCAGGCCCCCACTCATGTCCAAATCATGTTCCCCTGCACCCCCACCCCCAGCACTGTGGTGCACCCTCCACCAGGCCCCAACTCATGTTCCCCTGCACCCCCACCCCCCAGCACTGTGGTGCACCCTCCACCAGGCACCCACTCATGTTCCCCTGCACCCCCACCCCCCAGCACTGTGGTGCACCCTCCACCAGGCCCCAACTCATGTTCCCCTGCACCCCCACCCCCCAGCACTGTGGTGCACCCTCCACCAGGCCCCCACTCATGTCCAAATCATGTTCCCCTGCACCCCCATCCCCCAGCACTGTGGTGCACCCTCCACCAGGCTCCCACTCATGTTCCCCTGCACCCCCACCTCCCAGCAATGTGGTGCACCCTCCACAAGGCCCCAAATCATGTTCCCCAGCCAACATGTCATCACAATGTAGGTCCCTGGTCCCTCTGGTCAGCCTCCAAATGCAAAACACCCACCCTATTGCATCCACCCACTTAGAAATGGCAACAACATGATAGAACACCAATTGCAAGTTTGGAAATGAACACATGTCCCTCACATACACCCAATGGGTGTCAGTGAATCTCAAAACCCATATCATGATATGCATGAAACCAATGAGATGATACTACACATTGAAGTTTGATAAAAAAATATGTATTAAAGGAATCATAAATTGAATCAAAAATAAACAAACAGAAATGGGAATGTAAAAAAATAAAAAGAAGCATGTCTGTGAAAAAATGCAAAACCGAAAATCATAATCCAAAGTAATGGTGTCCAAAGTCACAGTCCACAAAAGAAAATCCAAAGGAAAATTATAATTGAAAGCCATTGCTCCATGGGTAAATTGTAAAATAAAAAGAAAATCCAACAGTGAACTATGTACAGATGAACAAGCCAGGGTCCATGATCCCAACAAAAGAAATGAAACCTATCTAACAACACTACCTAATAAAAAAAAAACTATATACAAAAATGTGGCCCATTGTCCAAAAGGTCCAAAAAAAAAGGCAAAAACAAAGGAAACCCAACACTAACTACAGAACTATGTACAAGGTCAGCGGGCTAGTCCGACGGCTCACTTTTGGATGTCCCGGGCCAGGGCATCATCGAACTCCTGCTCAATGTCCCGGAGGCGGTCCTCCTCCATGGCCCCGAGGGTCCGCAGGACCGTCGACGTGTCCACCTCCAACCCCCTGCGGATTGCCTCGAGGCACTTGGCCCGCCTCAGGGCCCTGCGCATGGAGTTCTCTGCCCTGACCATCGTGAGCCGTGCCTCTTCCGCCCGCTGCCGCGCCGCATCTATGGCGTGGCCCAACCGCTGCCACATGGAAGACACTTTCTGTCCTGGGTCCTCTTGCCCTCCGGCCGATGCCTGCCCCCCAGATGTTGAAGGCCCCGAGCCTTCATGGCTCCCACCACGTTGCTGCTGCTGCTGTGCTTCTGCCCGTGCACTGCCTCCTGCTGCCTGCACATCCTCTGCTGGCTGGGGTGCAGTCGTTGATGTGGCCACCCCTGCTGGACGTCCGACTCCCGACTGTGGCAGGGATGCCTCCTCCACCAGCCTGGCCGCACCATCAGAGGCAGCTCCACAGGGCACCCAGGTGCCTGATGGGTGGGAAGATGGCACGGAGGACGACTGGTGCATTGGGGGTTCAGTTGAGGAGGAGGTCGCAGCAAGCCCCATCAAACGGAGGAATCCGGCCTGGGTGACCTGTCCAAGTAGGCCGACGCGGTCAACGAGCCATTCAAGATGACGTGCAGTCTCCTCATGAAAAGACTGCAGGTCACCTCGCATGGCCCGTTGACGCAATGCCACACCAGTCAGGACAGGCTCAACCCGGACCCGGATAGCCACGTCCGCAGGCAGAGGAAGGCCAGTTGTCGTGAGCTCATCCCCTGCCTGAAAACGGGTCTGGACGTAGGCATCCCTGCTGGTGCAAGATGATGCAGGGACAGGATCAGGTACAGGATCGCACACAGGCACCTCCGCGGCGGCCTGTGCTGCCTCCTGTCCCTGGTCCTGCACTGCACCACTAGCACCAGTGGAATCCCCACCTCCAGAGCCCGTCTCTGTTGCTTGCACGGCCTCCTTCTCCACCAAACCCCCCACCAACCTGGATGACTCCGTGCCATATTCCCCCGTTGGGCCCTGTGGGGTCCCAGCTGCCCCTTCTGCTGCCGAGGAGTCCAACTCCAACCTCCGCCTCTTGGACCTCCCCCCGGCAGCTGCGGACTGGAACGCGGCACCGGACTCCTCACTCCCCGACGAGATCACAACCTGGAAGGGGAGCCGGGCCTTGCGTCTCCGGCTGGCGGTGGGATCCCCGCCGCTGTGCTCCACAGCACCTTCTCCGCCCTCTTCATCAGTTGACGCTGCAGACAGGCATCAGGGCACAGTACAATGGACACATACAAACATGACAGTTGTACATGAGTGGCATTGGCAAACCTCAGACATGCCATCACAATCCCCAACACACATGTCATTTCAACTCGCACACATGAGCCATACCACAGCCATATCGCAACTGCCAGCACCATCCATACACATACAACAGCATGAGCAGGCAAAGCTGAGCCAGACATCACATTCAACACAGGAAGTGCACTACACATGTACACACACCACCACACTTGCATGCATGTGCACACCTCTGCCAAGTGTCGCAGCGTTCAGATGGGCATCCATGTCACATCTGCCAATCAGGCTTCCACATCCTGCTGTCACATGCATCCATGTTGCATCACTGTTGCACCCTTGTCAAATACACACAAATGCACATGAACACAGTGCTGATACATGCAGCTGAAAACAACATACATGCGTGACATCACGAACATGTCCACTTACATACACATTCATCCAAACATGTGTGTCCACACAACTGCATTTGGCATGCAAGCCTACACACACAAGCACCATCCATGTCTCACACATTACAGCCCTCGCATGTGTTAGCCTCACGGCCCTGTACACCCTCACCCATACTCGACCCCATACAAACAGATGTGCAACCTGCACACTACTGAAACATCACCACACGCACAGCTCACAATCAGGATACATGTACACTTACCGCTCAACTCCAGACGGGTCTGCCTCTCAAGGACCTGGACGTGGAGCGCTGGGGATATGCGTTCTAGGACCCTCATCTGATCTTCCGACAAGTGGCCCCGGCGCCCCTTAGCATCCGCTGCCTTCAAGAGGCGCTGGGCCTTGTTCAGGGTCCTGGACCTGAAGTCCTCCCAGCGCTTCTTGACATGTTGGAAGTCGCGGACTGCCACCCCCTCCGCATTGATGGCAGTCACGATGTCCGCGCAGATCCGAGTCCGTCCTTCCTTGTCGGCGCGGGAACTTCCGAAGAGGGCATCATACTGCCCCAGGATTTGCTCCACCAGGACACCAACTTCCCTGGCACTGAAGCTGGTGCCCCTCTGGCTCTCTGGCCGGGGGTTGTCAGTGGTGCCAGATGTTGCAGTGCCCGACATGACAACCCCAGAGGCAGGAGTGGGTGGGCAACTGGGTCCTGGGGCTGGGCTGTGGAGCGATGGAATCCCAGTCGGGAGTCTTTGGTTCCAGCAGGGGTGGTCACAGCAACAGCGCCCCTGGCTTATGTGCAGGCAGCAAATGGCAGGGCACGTGGGCAGCAGGCAGTCAGGCAGCAGCAGATGGCAGGTGGGAGCGTGCTCGGGGCTCTGGGGGGCAGTAATTCGGACTTCTGGGCAGGAGCGTAGTCTTCCGTGTGCTTACGCGTGGCCAGCTTGATACGGAGTGATTTGGCACGTGAAAATTCTGCACGTCAGCGTGTAATTCGAGGAAAGGCCCTTAGCGCGTAAGCGCGTCTGCACGCATACGCAATTTCATTGGACAGAAGGCCCGTCAAGCGCAAGCGCCCCTGTGACGTGACGCGCGCAGGCGTGCATGGGCATTTCAGCGCGTGTGAAAAACTGCACGTCGGCGTGTAATCCGAGGAAAGGGCCCATGCGCGTAAGTGACGTGACGCGCGCGGGCGTTTCCTTCAACACGGGTTAAAGGTGAGCGGGCCCAGCAGTTCGCTGTACGTGCCTTTCGTGGAGACCGACGTGTGTTGCTGCTTCCTGTTGTTTCGCGCGCCATCTCAAATTCACAGCTATCAAGGACGTATCTCTTCTTTTGGCGGGGGTATTGGCTACGCGTGTTTTTCTGCATTGCGCTAGTCAGACGGTGAGTCGCACGCGCTCTTTTTCCCACTGCGGGTGCCCCTGTGTATCGCACCCATTTTCGATGTCATAGTAGCCTGCGTGTCCCACGCGTACGCGTTATTCGTGTTACTGGGTGCCACCGCGTACTGCGGGAGGTTGAATCCACGCACGTAGGCTGCAGGGTTGCGTGCATGGTTTTACTGCAGTTTTGGGGTGCCTGAGCATTGCTTGACCCGTCACTACATCACCGGGGTCACATACAGCCTTGCAGGTGCAGGGGGGCTGTTAACATCTTGCTTCCCACCCCCTTCACCGCAATTGCCCAGGTCAATTGCGGTCTACACCTCCCAATGGCACCACTCCATCTGTGCTGGCACTACTACATCTGTGCCATGGTTGGGAGGCTACCAAAGGTGAGGGGCGCCTCAGCTCGGCATACTCCTCATGGCGGGCGTGGTCGGGGACATGGCCGTGGTGACCAGGGAGTAGGGGGACTCCCGGGTGTCCAGGGCGGCCACAGAAGGGGGAAGAGGCAGGGGTGCGCCACTTGAGCACAATGTTGTGCCATGTGTCGGTGCAGTCATGCCACCACCCCCTGTGGTTCCGGGGGATGCAGCTTCTGCATCTGGCACTGGCGCCCGTGTGACCCGGCAGTCTGTTCCATCGACTGCCACGGGCCCAAGGGTAGTGGTAGCTGCAGGTACAGCTGTGGACACCGCCACCCAGGCTCAGGGTCTGCCAGCGCAGGCTGCGTTGGCACTTGAGGAGCCCTTGGTAGATCTCCAACAGGCCAGGAGGGAAACCATAGGGGCAGGCCGGGCTGCTCAGACCAAGACACGTGTCCCTGGGGCAGTCATGTCATCTGCTGCCCCGAACAGCCGGGTGTTGGCAAGTGCAGGGGCAGATGCACCCAACAACACCCCGGTTGTGAGTCTGCCAACCAGGACCGTTGCGGTCAATGACCCTGCCACAGCTGATGTTGCTGAGTAGGGTCCATTAGAGGGCACCCAGCTGCCATGACACAAGTCAGGCCTTTGGTCGTCCCGCCACCTGCCACTCCCTTGGCTCAATCCACCAAACCCACTGGCCATACTGGTCAGGGCGGCATTAGCCAGCCAGGGTCTGCGCCACAGTCCAAGAGGAGGAAGGTTGCACCTGCAGCACAGGCTGGGACCCCACACACAGCCACAACCTCCTGCACGTCGAGGAAGAAGCCTTTCTGCAAGCAGGAACTGGACGACTTCCTCGTGGACTACGTGCGTGGCCACAGCTGTGACATGCTAGTGGGTGCCAATAGTCAGACTACGGCTGCCCAACGTGACACCCACTGGAAGCATGTTGCGGAACATGTCAGTTCATTCGGCCATGAGGTGCGCACGGCGCAAGAGTGCAAAAAGCATTGGAATGACATCAAACGCAGCACTTAGGCTAAGCGTGCCTCTAATTACAACTTGACTCTGGTGACTGGCGGTGGGCCTGCACCAGAGGAGGAAGTGCTCACTCCGCATGAGGCACTTGTTGCGAAGTTCATACCACCTGAATTGGTCAAAGGAGTGGGAGAGATGCTGGACTTTGATGCCCAGTCCAGTGAGTGTTGATGTGTGTTTGTTGAGGACGTGTGTGTTTCACTTGTGGGATGTGTTGTGCATGATTGCCACTACATGTGACGTGTACATGGTTCTGATGTGTAAGTAATGCAATCCTTCCGTCATGCATGTCTCCTCTGCCTGCATGCGGGGACTCCATGTAGGCATGCTCCCTTGCCCCTCCTCCTCCAATCTGCACCCCAGTTCCACCTTTGCACTGGTGTTCTTCAATCTTGCCAATGTGTATTTTCTTGTTAATGCGTCCTGTTTAGATGCAAACTTCCAGCGTAGAATCTGCCAGACATATGCCGTGTGGTACAGCCTTAGTACTTGATGCAGGGTATCTCACTTGTACTGTGCATAGGTCAGATGTCCCGCAAGGACATGAGTGCCCATTCATGCTCCATGTGCATTGCACGCATGCCTCTATGTGTCCTTGACTGGATGATCACTGTAATACAAGTCCTTGGTTACATACATTGCCTGCCATCTCATCAGCCTTCCCATGTCAACTGTGGCTCAGTCCTGCGTTGCACACATGTTTAGGGTCTGGCAATCTGTGTGGCTCACAGGCCTCAGCCTGTTCAATGGCCAATGACTGTGTCCAACTGTTGTTGTGTCTTCTTCACACATGGGCGGCATCCAGAGTTTTTATTATGTGTCCTGCTTACTGTCCCAGCATCATTTGCAGTGTTGTCACTTGAATCACATTGAGCTGTTGATGCCAGTCAACACTGCCTGTCAATACACAGGTGTATGGTCAGCCTTTTGATACCATGCTAGGCATCCCTGCTTTGTTACTGGGGTGGAGGGGTTCTTGCCTTCTAGATATGGTACACATTGAATGCACAATGCACGTGATGTCTGAATTTGACATTGCACTGCCTTCACATTTCCTGGCACACACCACAGAGTCCTTGTAAATGTAGGTAGTGAGTGGCGTACACATTTTCTGCACTGCATAGTCCCACTTCCATGGAAACTGCCACCTTACAACAGGTCTGATCACAGAAGCAATTCAAAGTTGACCCAGCATGCATGCCAGGTTATATGTTGTGTGTCACATGTCTGCCTGATGCGTTTGCTGTCAGTGTGTGTGTGTGTTGTGTGCTTCTGACATGTGTAGTGATCTTTTTTCTCTCTATTTTTCAGGTGATGACGCAATGGAGGTGGAGGATGGTGTTGTCATGCCAGACACAGGGTTGTTACCACTACATAAACCCGGCACTAGTGGGGGTTGTGGGGTGGTAGGCCACGAAAACCCCCAAGTGCTACAGTCCATCTTGTCTCTGGCTGCCTATGAGTCCAGCCTTGATGACGACTCTGACGTCCATGTTGAGTTGGATGAGCATCAAGTCCATGTGTCAGGGGTGAGTGATTCTGATGTGGACACTCCTCTGTCTGTGACACCTGCACTGAGGGATCAGACAGTCTAGTTTCCTCCGCCCGTGGTGGATCGGGATGCAGGGTCACCCTCCACACCAGTCACTGATGTGCCTGGGACATCACGTAGAGGGGGGCATGTAGTCGTGCAGCCGCGGGCGGTGCCAACACAGCGAGGACCCCCGGTCCTTGGGTCCCGCATGGGTCAAGCCCGGCAACGCGGTCACCGCGCGCAACCGCAGTATACTGAGTGGGAGCAAGACATGACTGCCAATTCAGAACGGCAGGGGGCAGCAATGGAGAACATCGCTGAGAGCATGGAGCGTGTGGCCCGATCTGTGCTCCCCCCTGCTAGGCAGGTGCTTCTCCAGCAGCAGGCGGCAAGGTCCACGGCCCGCTCGCTCAGGCTGGGCATGGCGGCCTCAGACAGGAAACGCCAGGCTGAAATGTCGTCTCTGCGTCAAGCAATTGCTGCTCACGCAGAGGCGCACATGGATGCCCTGAGGGAGGAGTATGCTTCCCTCAAATCCACTATGGGTGTCCTTATGATGTCCCAGAGGCAGCGGGCAGAGGAGAGGTTTGCACAGCTTGAGCATACCATCTCGGCTGAGCTACAGGCTTGCCGGGAGGTGCAGCGGTTGTCCAGCCAGGCCTTGCAGGAGGAACTCTGTGTTACACGTGTTACCTTGCAAGAGGAAGCATGTGTATCACGTGAGGTTCTGCATCCAGACCTACGTCACATCGCCACACAGAACCAGGCTCACCCTTCCGGCAGACTTGCTGCCGACGAGGGGCAAGCTGCGGCTAGGCGTGGCCAGGCTACTGTGCCACGTCCTCCTTTCCAGGATGAGCCAGACTCGGACGACCATCTATCTCCCACATAGGTCGGGCTGTGCAGGCGTTGAGCCCATGGAGGTTTTTTTTTTTGGCTCAGCATCATCGCATGTGGATGCTGAGCAGCACCCTGTACCTCCCCCCTCCTGGGTACCTCCCCTCCCCCCCGGGTCGTATGTGGCCATTTTTGATTTTTCTTTTAGTTTAGTTAGTTAAGTTTCTGTTTGATAGTTAGTTTAATTAGGTAATGTAGGTTTTCCATAGTTAGTGTAATTAGTTAATATAGTTTAAAATTGCTTGTCTATTGTGCGTTCATGTGACAGTGCGGTGCTTTGTGGCTTTTGAAGGCATCCACTGTCTGTTCCAGCTGGGCCCTTCAGGCTTGTCTTGTGTATGTGTTTGCTGCTTGGGGTCCTTGACTCACATATGCCACTACTGCCTCCCTTATCCATGGGCTCGCAAGGATGGTTCAGTGTCACAACCTTTTACACAAGGGCTTTGGACTGTCATATCTGTGGCATGTCTGGTGCTGTGTGACTTTTGTTTACACCCCTAGTGGGGATGATTTTGGTGTTATTGTCCACTGTTCAGCTTTTGCTGGATGGGATGTTTCATGATTAATGTGTACATTCATTGCTATGCATTGTGTAGTATGTTTCTTATCTTTACTGTACACGTGCGTGTTGCAATTCATGCTGTAGATAGTGTTCCATACTTTGGATGTGAAAGACGGACTGATGGTGTGATTTATGATGTGACTCTCTGACATGGTCAAGTAATGAGATGCCGGAAGAGACACACACAGATGACTTTGAAGCATTAATCATGTGTTTCATGCCCTTTCTGCAGGGGGATGAGCCTCCAGAGCACCTTTGCCAGCAGACATGGCCCATTGGATGACGGAATTCTGGACACGTTTGTTGGTGCCCAGATGCACATTTGTGCACAAGCAGAGGCACAGGGATTGCAGACCTACATCCTGGAACTGCTGACATGTTCCAAGGAACTCCAGGCAAGGTGAGCAGCACAGGGGGGCCACAACACAGCAAAGCTTGCACCAGGCGAGTTGCACATGCATGCTTAGTCACAGCACTGAGGGTGAGCTTGGACGAATATTGGTGTTGAAGCACACAATGCAGCTCAGATGTGTTGGTGGACTGATGGCTGTTGATTGTAAGGTCATCTGAGACACCTACAGGGGCAGTGGCACATACCCTCCGGTACCCAAGGTCCATCGAGGCACTTGTATCAACCATGTAGCCTTCCGAGACATGGAAAGGGGCAGCTCACAGGGACATACAGCAAGGGACATACTCGGGTGCAGTGCATTTCATTTCCATGTACATTATGATAAATTCACTGCCAACTTTGTTTCGGTCATGGTGGTACACAACTTGCTCTGAAGTCATGGCTTGCTATATGGGTATGTCTGCTTACCCAGGGAACATTGCATGTTGTGTGAATTGTGACACATTGATGTTCCATTTGCCATGCACCCACCGGCGGCTGACTTACCGCATTGACTGTGTATGACCCATCACAGGGGTAATGTTCTATATGGGTACGAAGCATCTACACCAGATTGTCTGTTTGTAGAGTAGTTTGTTGCTATGAGGCATGTTTGGTGGTGTGTTTTTGTGTAATGGGCACGTGCAGGTTTTTGACTGTGGCTCTCTTTGCAGCATTGCAGTGCTCCTGTAACCGGACCTGAGAGTGCGCAGGCAGGAGGCCAGCACTCAAAACCAGAGCTAAGTGTCTTGCTGTTTTCCTTGCAAACTGATCTGCATAGGCTTGCTGGGGGGTGCACTGATGCATGGATGAATGTGTAATTCAATTTGGTATGTTTTTTTCCCCCTAATCACCCGGAATCCTATGCAATTTTGAACCCTGTACCCTCTACCCAGTGTTCCTGCTTCCCGTACCTATCCATGCAACGTTCCCTAACCCTCTTTCCCCGCTGGGGTTGCGGATGCCTGTGTAAGCCCAAAACTTGCAGGCACCAAAACCCTAGAGGGGTTGTTGGTTCATGCCACTCCTAAGCCTGGACTACAGAAGGTTATGACAATGATGTCCAAGTTTGTTTGGATTGTGTATGTGTTCATGCAGGTAGTACATTTTCGTGCATTCCCTACTTTCATGTATCATTCCTCCTCCCCTCTCCTGCCACTCATTCCAGTTATCCAGTGTGCCAACACCTGTCCCGACTGCATAACCCTGACCCTCCTTCCCCACCAGGGTCTCAGGGGCCTATGTAAGTTTGACCTTGCAGGCACCCGGGACACGGTGGGGGTGGTTGTTTTGTGACACTCCCGCGCCTGTACACGGGACCTGTGACAGTACACATCCGTTCATGGTGCATCATTCTATGTTATGTACCACACATGGTTCACATCCTGTTGTGACATTGTTTTACTGTGCTACCTTGGTTGTTGCATCATTGTGGTAGTATTTGGCCTTTGTGAGGTACTGCTATGTCAAGTCATCTACTGGAGGGTGTTCTGGTTCGTTTTTATGCCTTGGATTTTGATATTTTGGAAATGAGTGTTGATTCTGAGGGTGCAGACACCTTTTTACACACAAGGTGGGAGATGGTGACGAAGGAGAAAGGTGATCCTGTGGCCAGGTGGAATTGAGGGTTGAAGGCTCCATGACCCAGGTGCAGTTGTTCAGTGGGTCATGGTCATTTGTGAGGGAGGGGGGGGTTGTTGTGGATAGTTGCCTTGCCCTGCAGTGTGATGGGAACCCTGACATTGTAATGGTGGTATCCTATGTACATGTTGTGTTCTGATGATCAATGCCTGTTCATGTGTTGTGTTTACCTTTCAGATGCGAGGGGATAGTTGTGGTTTGACATGCTGGGGTGTACACATAGTGAATGTTCACATGTGATGTGTAGAGAACACTGATGGTCACTTGATTGCACATGCATATGTTGAGTGCATGTCCATGCTGACCCACACACTTGCACTCTGATACACTACATGTACTACCACCCTTGCATACCCACGTGTACACTGTTTGCCTTCTGGTGCCCACTGTGTCCCTGCAGCACATGTTCTGTGACCAATTATGGATCCTGTACATGCCTAATTTGCTTTTTGATGTGGTCTGTCGCTTAGATGTGATGCTCAGGGTGTGCATCACACACAATGGCTGTTCACGGTGCTGTGCACTGAGCAGTGTGTTGCAGGAGTAGGACACAGCACACAGAAGCTGCAGTGTTGATTTTGCAATGCACAATGTGCATGTAGACAGGCATTCATTGTTATGTTACGTCTTTGACTCTTGTAATGCATTTGGAAATGACTTATTTTGGGTGGGAGGTTGTTGGTCAATCATTTCATCTGATTCCAGGTCAGGCATCATTGTCGGATGCCACTGTAAATTTTGGACATGGCAATGTGTACCTTATTGTTACTGTGTTGGTGTATGGGTATTGCTTGCCATATCATGTTGTGGTTTGGGAGGGTTTGAGTGACATAACAGTGATGGCCATGGCCTGTTTTGCAGGTGTGTGTGATTCACACCTTGCATGTCAGGGTCATCCGCTTCTCAAAGCAACTAGCTGGGGGTAGATCTCTCTCCGCGGCAGGGCCCTCCCTCTGGAACAGCCTTCCTGTCTCACTGGAACTTGAGGAGAACCATCTCCGGTTCGGGAAGCACCTCAAGACCTTCCTCTTTGCTTCTGCTTTCTCTCTGCCTCTCCCTTGCTAAATTCTTCACTGGAACTGCACTGGATCTGCAACTGGGCCACTCTCACCGACCTCGGTCTCTGGCCCAGCCACTCTCCACTTGCACTGCCTCCCTGGCAACCCCTGCACTGCGGTACTGTATCTCTATCCCTACAGCCCCCCTTCCCAGCACTTGTCTGCACTTAACTTTGCAGTTGCCACCAGCTGGCCTATGTATTTGTTTTTTGGTCTACTTACCCTGTACTGCACTCCCCCTCCCTCCCCTTCCCCTTACACTTTTCCCTCCCCCCTAACCCTGCACTTGCACAATCTAAATGACACCTGGCCTAGTAGTACCGTTGTCTGTCTTCCCTTGTTCCCCCCTCCCTGCCTCATCGCACCTTGAAATACTTGTGTATAGGCCATATCATGTCATGTCATATGTGTGCCTTTTGGTCACACAGGATAGCTTGTGTTTAAGTAGCTAGGGATGCAGACAATGTGGCACTTCCATGGCAACTATCTCAGGGTGGTAGGGTTGTGACAGTTGACTGTCTCTTTGTCATCATCGATTGTCACCTGGTATGTGCCAGGCCTGTGTGAACTCCGCAGGGGTGGGAGTTTAGGTGAAAAATGTGGCCACAAGCTGGGTCCGGGCTTCCTCGCCACGTGCCCTGTCCCCTCCCATGGGCAGCACCTGTGCCTGTGGTTGGGGATGTGGGGGCACCACCATGTCCACCGGGACGCCCTGCCGTGTTGCAACATTGTGCAGGACACATGCTGCCACAATGATCCTGCACACTACTGGTGGTGCATAGAGTAGCTGCCCACCAGAGCGGTCAAGGGAGCGGAACCGTGACTTGAGCACTCCGAATGTGCGCTCCACTATGGCCCTGGTTGCAATATGGGCGGCGTTGTATCTTACCTGGGGTGGTGTGGTGGGGTTCTGGATTGGCATCATCATGTGGTTGCTCAGAGGGTAGGCACTGTCCCCTGGGGAGGTGTAAATGGTTGTGATTATTGTGGTTTGTTTATTTGTGTGTGTGTGTGTGTGTGACATGCATGCATGTGCAAGGGTATTTGTACTCACCTAGGAGCCATGTGTCGCCATGCTGCCCAGCTTCCAGGGCCCGGCTCAGGGCGGACATTCTGTATATGAAACTGTCATGGGTGGAGCCAGGGTAGTTTGCATAGACAGAGGTGATGATTCCCTTTGCATCGCATACCACCTGTACATTGATGGAATGCCAGTGCTTGCGGTTTCGGTAGATGTGCTCAGTGGCCCTAAGTGGACGTGGGGCCACATGGGTGCAATCTATGGCACCGAGCACTTTGGGGAAGTGTGCCACCCTGAAAAAATCCAGGACAACGGCCTGCCTTTCTGCAGGTGTTCTGGGCATGTATATGTGCCTGCGGACTGAGGGGCGCGCTGTCATGATTGCCAGTACCTGGTGTAGGCTACGTGACTGCGTGACCTGTGAGATCCCCCCACTATGGCAGTAGTCCGCTGAAATGACCCAGTGGCCAAAAAATGCAGGACATTGAGCACCTTCTCCAAGGGGCTCAATGCTTGGGAGAAAAGGGTGGGGGATGAAAGGTCATCTTCCCACTCCCTGACCAGGTCTAGGATGATGTGGGGTGGAAACCTATACCTGCCGTAGACCTGGTCGTCAGGCATCCCAAAAAGGCTTGTCCGTGGTCTGAAAATGCGTGCCCTGGCTATTCTCCTCCTCCTGCAGTGTCCCACGATCAGTGCTGCGACAAATGGGGCATTCATTGTAGCTGTATATACGTGTTTGTTGTTTGCGCGCACTTTTATACTGTGTGCGGGGACGCTTCAACCTGACTTCATGTGGCGGACGAGTTGACGCCTGTGTGCGTCTTTTGCCGTGCGCGGGTTTCCCGTATTCGAAGACATGAATACGGGTTGTTCGCATGCGTGTGGGCGTTCCGTGTAGTTCCCTGCAGTACTTGCCCAGTTACGCCTTCTTTTTCACGCGTTATTCCCCATTCTGCGTGTTACACCCACTGTTCCGCCCACTTTGGTTGTGTGCGCCGCGCTATGTGTGCTTTTGCTGTGCACGTAGCGCATGCCGTGTATGCCCGCGTACACCATGGCTGGATTGGGCGCACGGACAGCGGGAAACACGCGCAGCGTCTTCCTTGAATCGCACACGTGCGCGTGCGCTGCGTTTCTCGCGCTTGCGCAACCTTGCGCATGGTTGCGCTGGGATTTTCGGCGCACGTTTGTTCCATGAATCGACCCCTTTGAGTTTTAACATAATATTCATAAGGAGTGAACACAAAGTTTGGGCTGATTAGAAAATCAAATACAAACAGCTCCTTTCCCATAATCAAGATCAGCGACTCTGGACAAATCTGCCAGGTTCTTTCCCCAGTGTCACTCATGGTCCTTGCAATGTTGTCGCCATTCTTCTCGTCGTGCATCAGGTTCTTTTGTTGGTTATTGGTTACCTCGGTGGTGGATTCAGCTCTTGTTGGAGGGTTTGCCGGCCCATCCAAATGACCTACAGTTTCTCCCACAGGTGAGGCAGAATTATTTTATTTTTTTTAGGTTGTTCTTTGCTATCCCAGTCACGTTTTGTTCAAGGGCCTGGCTCTATGAACCCAAACCAATATCACTTGCATCTCCATCATTACGATATAAGCTAATTGTAATAGACCTACTTGCTCTTCCTAAGTTCTTATATCCTCCTCATGCTGCCCCACTCCTCCTTTTACTAACACCTCTTCCTCAGATATTACTTTCTGCAATGCGTCTATGCTCCTCCTTTTACCTCACCCTACTGCTCCTTTGCTGTGTATTCTACCTCCAAGCTCCTCTGTTCCTCTTCACCCCTTTCTCGAGCTCTGTTTTTATGTATTGGATATTTGTAAAGCGCCTATAGAACAAATGTTGTTTCAAGGAGCCACAAGACAAAAAAGAGGGGGGGGGGGGACAAGGTATAAAGATAACAATATTGGTGCTACTATGCCTTGTGACATTCGGATCATGCAAGTGCAGTAACAATAAGTGCGAGGGAGGGGGGAGGTGCCGTTCTGCGTGAATGTGAAGTGCTAGGGTGGGACGGGAAGTGCAGGGCAAGGAGGAGAGAGTGCAATTGAAGGGGGAGATAAGGAGGGGAGCGGGCCAAAGGAATTAGACGGATGTTAAGGGGAGGCCAGGTGGGCAAGTGCCAGGATTGCATTGGGTGCAGGAGGTGAGTGACCACATGCTAAGCGTGAGGAAAGACTGGGCAGGGGGGCTGGTGCCCTGTAAATCTCTGAGGGAGACCAGGCAGCCAGTCAATGTGGCAGATGGGGCGTTAGCCAGGGACGGGGAGAGGGAAGGGAGAAGAACAAAGGAGGGTCTTAATGAGCTCTGGAACTTAAAGAGATCTGGCTCAAACCAGAGAGTGTCAAGGAGATCATTCCAGATGGAGGCTCCTGCGGAGGAGAGAGTTCCAACTCTCTGCTTAGAAAACGCATCTGATCTGCTGAGAGTTGGAGCTAGAAGACTGAAGGGCTCCAGCAGGGAGGTATTTAGGGAGAGAGAGTTGGGTGAAGCCGAGTGCCAGGCCTCATAAAGCCTTGTGCATGATGCAGAGGGTCTTGAAATTGATCCTACCAGCAACCGGGAGCCAGTTGAGAAAAATTAGGGATGGAGAAGTGTGGTTCCTGGGCTTGAGGCCAAGAATAAGAAAGAGGCTGTTGTAGTAGTCCAGCCTAGAGAGGGCCACCGCTCTGGCGACATTGAGTTTCTGGGGGAAGGTGAGGAAAGAGAGAATGCCTCAGAGGAGGTGCAGCTGATAGTGGGCGTTCTTGGCAAGGTCAACGGTGTGAGGAGAGAAAGAGAGAGAGGAGTCAAAGATGACACTAAGATTTTTTTGCCTAGCAGGAAGGTGAGGGGAGCGGACCCATAGAGGGTGGCCAGAGGGTAGAAGGGAAAGAGGGAGCTGGGGTCCCAATGAGAAGGATTCCAGTCTTACTGGCATTAAGGCAGACAACATTGCTGGCACACCATGGCTGAATAGCAGTCAGACAGTCAGCGATGAGAGAGGAGGAATAGGAGGCAGTGGAGGGCAGACTGAAGGAGAGCTCTGTGTCATCTGCATAGCATTGGAAGTGAGGAGAGAAAGAGGTGGGTCAGAGGTGCAAGGTAGATTTTGAAGAGCCATGGCAAGAAGATAGAGCCTTGAGGGATGCCACAGATGGAGAGTGTGATAGGAAGGAGAAAAAGGCCCAGTTGAACTTCGGAAGGTTGGACGTAGAGGAATTAGGACAACCAGTCCAATGACAGACCAGTGGTGATAGGGGAGAGAAAAGGGCCCAGTTGAATTTAAATGTGATTGCTTTCTGAATATAGAGGAACTTCATTTATTTTCTAACATATGGTGCACATGCAATTTGGCTTCATAGAAAATGCTTATCTCATGCAAGATTCATTAGTGCCTCATGATTTTTAGGCAGATTTCTAAATGAAATATCAGTGTTGGAAATTGCTACTTTTTTCAGTGGTATTAAAAGAAATTCCACCCAACTACAGAAAAAACATCTGCCCAATGATAATGGAAGTGCCACTTGGCAGTATGATGTGATGTAATTTAATTGTTTGTATCCATTGCCACCCTCATCTTAATAGTGGTTAATAAAAGTACTGTCCTTTTTTTTTATGCACAAAAGACAAATTCTGATCCTTTTTTCTGTGAAAGGTGTTGAGAGGGTCAATATCATAGATGACCACTTTCTCAACTCCTTCAAAGGGCTTCATCAGCGGTTGGGCGTAGCAGGAAAAATGTGGTGATAACGATATTACCACTGCACTAGTGCTCCGCCCAATCCCGAGTTTGGGCGGAAAGCTGGAGATTTTCCTCCAGCTATGAGCTGGAGGTAAATCTCCAGGTTTATGCCTGTTTTTGGCACTATTACCACTAGCATCATAACCGCGAGTGGTAATAGTGCCAAAAATCCCCATAGAGTCCTATGGACTCTCAACAAAATGGCGAATTACTGCCTAACCACTGCTCAGGATCCAGCACTAATAGCGCTGAATCGAGTAGCAGTAACACTATGGCCCTCATTACGACCCTGGCGGAAAGTGACTGACCGGACCGCCACAGCGTAAATAGCGTTTCCGCCATTGCACGAAGGAGCAAAGTGCGGCCCATTCCGACCCATCGGGCACGAGCACCACGGCATGGCGGAAGTGCAAAGTCCGCGATGGCGGAAATGACCCCAAAACGGCCCACACCGCCGCCGTACGGCGCCCTAGGTGCAATACCGCCACCCATCACAGCGGACACCGCAGTGTGCGCCTACCGGAAAGTACGGTGACCGGAAATATACGGAAACGGAAGTTAAAACATGGGCCCGGAACGGGAAACATCCCGCCGTACACCTATAAAACCACTAAAACCACACAACCACTAAAATCACTACCCTGAGACACACCCCAACCCGTCATCCACCCTAGCGAAACCAAGAAAAATGGGAAAAGTAGCGAAGAAAGCGTGCGACCGCAAGCGGCAGGTCCACTTCTCCCGTGAGGAACTCACCGTGCTAACAGAGACCCTCCAGGAGAATGCTGCCGTCGTCTTCTGCACGCAAATGACCAGGACGGCACTTGCAAACAAGAAGGCCATATGGGCTCTGGTGGCACAGCGGGTAAGTGCGGTGGGGACCGCACCCCGCACCCCACAGCAATGCCGTAAGCGATGGGACGACCTGCGGATACGCGTCCGCAGCATACTCTCTGCCAACCGCAACATTGCCACAGCCACCGGGGGAGATCCTGAATCACCCATCAAGTTGACCCCCTGGGAAGAAATCTGTGCCTCCACCATCGGAATGGAGAGCATAGAGGGAGTCGGAGGGATGGAGAAAGGAGTGCAGACATCCGAAGATTCAGGTAGGTGGCCCAAATAAAACAATGCCAAATCCACAAAGTCCATCCATGTGAAGTACCATGCGTCCACATAGTGCAACAGAAACACATGTCCAGGAGAACGTCCACACACATCGGCCTGATAGCGCACGTTAAAACCCACAATAAATGCATAAATAATTAAAAACCCCTAAAACACGCACTACACGTGCAGCAGGCACACCCTAACTGCAGGCTGCCAAACAACTGCACCCTCACTCCACACACAAATGAAAGCACCTCCAAGGCCCCGACCCAAATCACCCTCAGGTACCACCCCAATGCATGTGATACAATGCCATTCCAATTCCCACAGACCCATCAATAACCCTCGCCCTCCTTTACTCCACCACAGGGTCCGATCCAAACGACGAGCTTCAGGACACCCCTACCAGCACACCTGCAAAGAGGGCCAAGACCAACGGCCAAAGACCCTCCACCTCAGCTGCACGCATCAAGACACGGCAGCAGCACAAATCAGGTGGCAGCACAGAGGAGGGAACATCAACAGGCACCCCAGCAGCCAGCATGCCCACAACACCACCACCACAGGTCCCCCCAACGGATGCCACAGAAGGCACTGCCTCTGGTGGCAGCAGCACCATAGGTGACACCCCATTGATGGCAGAATGCTCCGACACAGAAGACGGGGATGTCGAAGTCAGATCCATCCATGGCCTGTCCCAATCCCCCTGTCTGTCCCATCCCGTACAACATGAGGATACCACGCAGGGGCACCCACAAGACGACGACTGGCCATCCCCCACAAGCCCTGTGGCAAGGCAACATGAGGACAACAGCCCCTCTGTGACACCCCCGCAAATGGCCATGGCCCAGCAGAGGCAACAGTCCCTCGACCAGTTAATCGTGCAACAGCAGCAACTGGCCACGCTCCTCAAGGACCATGCCGATGAATGTGGGGGCACTAAGGCAGACATAGAAACATCAACTGAGACACTTAGGGCAGAAATGGAGAGAGGTACAGAGACACTAAGGGCACAAATGGAGAGAAGCACCGAGAGCCTGAGGGGGGAACTGCATGCGACGTCCAAGGACGTATGTGCCGAACTTGCCGCAGTGCGCCGTGTGCTCACTGAGCTCTCGCAAACCCTTAGGGACATGCATGGACGTGAGCAGGCAGAGACATCATCCGTTGCAAGTTCCGTCCAGGGCAGCCCCCAACGTAGATCTGGGAGGAACCTGCGCTCCACAGGCAGGGGTGCCCCTGATACCCGCAGAGGGGGCTTGCAATAGCGACTGCCCACTGACAATGAGCATCTTTGGACACTGGTGT
This sequence comes from Ambystoma mexicanum, assembly GCF_040938575.1. Lineage (NCBI taxonomy): Eukaryota > Metazoa > Chordata > Amphibia > Caudata > Ambystomatidae > Ambystoma > Ambystoma mexicanum. The sequence goes on from NC_090926.1 coordinate 482,718,150, forward strand.
TCGGGGGGGGAGGTAGGAGGGTGGAGGGGGTGTGTTGGGCTCACTTGGGTGGCGGGTCGATAGGGTGTACAACATGATATCACATATGCCATAAAAAGTGCACGATCAACCAATGAGATGTGTGGACATTGATCTTTGTGTACTAGGCCATCATAGACGTACAGTCCATATTGTGCATGTCCCAGACACACACAGTGCCACGAGTCCCGTGTCCATGTATCAGCCACCAGGCGTGAGTGCTAGAAGCATACATCAATGAGATGCTGACGAATGTCACGGCCCTCCGGTGCCTCGCAGACTCCTTGAGGTGCTGCCACATCCCCACCCTCATCATGACCATCATCAGGTGCTTGCAGTTCTGCGTCAGGGGGCATGGGCACATTTCTACGTACGCACATGTTGTGGAGCATGACACATGCCATCACCATCTTTGCAACCTTCTCATGGCGGTACAGGAGTGCCCCGCCAGACCTGCTGAGGCAGTGGAAACGACCCTTCAGTAGGCCGAATGCCTGTTCAATGACTACACGGGTACGTGAGTGGGCATGTTTGTAGTCCTCCTCATGCTGGTCCCGTGGGTTCCGGACTGGTGTGAGGAGCCATCTCTTCAGTGGATATCCAGCATCACCTGTATGTGGACGAGAAACGTATGATGTGGAATGCCATTGCTACGTACGCACACCCCCCCCCCCCCTTCCTGCCAGGTCATTGCCGAATCACATACCCCACATTATCATGCATGAAATGAGACTCACCGAGTAGCCAGGATCTGTTCCCTGCGTGTCGCTCCATGTAGCGTGGTATTGTAGAGTTCCTCAAGACCATAGAATCATGGGTTGATCCAGGGAATCGGGCACAACAATGTGTAATGATCCTGTTGGAGTCACACACCATTTGTACATTCAGAGAATGAAATTGTTTTCGGTTGCGGTACTGGGCCTCCATGGCATGTGGGACGACCAATTCCACATGGGTGCAGTCGATGGCACCAATGCAACCCGGTATGCCGCCAAGTGCATGGAATCCCACTTTTGTGTTGGTAATTTCCTGCTCCGAGCGTGGTAGGGAGATGTAGTCGTCTGCGTGCTGCAGGAGGGCATCGAGCACTTGCAATAGTGTCCGTGAGAACAGTGGCTGAGAAATGCCATGCAACTGTCCGACTGTGTGCTGGTAGGTGCCTGTGGCCAGGAAGTGGAGTACAGACACCACCTTCAGTAGGGGTGGGATGGCGGTTGGGCTATCTATCATGCTGACAAGGTCAGCCTGTGTCATGTCCACAATGGCGGCTATGGTGTCCCGGTCCAGACGGTAGAGGGTGTGGATCTGCTCATCAGTGAGGTTGAACGGATGTGCTCGGAGGCGTGGGATTGCGGGCTGCCTGCGTGGTGGTAGTGGCTGTGCTGGCGGCCCTTGCTGGCCCTGCCTTGGCCTCCTCCTCCTCCTGCGTCTCCTCCGTGCGGCCGGTTGTAGTTGGTGTTCGTCTTCTTCTTGGAGTTGGAGTACTTGCAGTGCTATCAGGTCCCCCAGGGCCAACATCGCGAGTCCTGCCGGTAGCATTTCGGTGTGGTTGTGGGAGGAGACTGGCTGTGCAATTTATGTGTTTTCAGGCTGAATGGCCTCCACCTGTGGTGATTCATTCCACCTGTGCAAACTGCTCTCCCCTTTGGCCGAGCACGTCCCGCGCACAACGCTGCAATTCGTGGAATGGCATCTTGCTATTGCAATCATGTATTTGTACCCGATGGCCGTGTAACATTGGTTGATATGTTCATTCTGCTGTGGTCCCATTGGTTCACATACTATCTGTGCAGTCGCGAACAGAGTTGTGAAGGGTCAGTGGAACGTAGTACTCGAGTAACGGTGGGCCCTCATTCATCACTGTACCGAGTTGCAACGACGGGCGGGGCGTCCCATTCGTGGGTGAAGGCAGTTGCCATTTTCACACACAGCCGCACTCGATGGATTAATTAGTGTATTCAAACGGCCACAGATGCCTCTTCGACGTGATGTTGCAAATGAGGAATTCGTAGGGCGGCGCTTTCGGTTTTCAGCTAGCGGCGAGGAGATGCCCACAGGTCTGACTGCAAATATAACGTTCTATTGTTCAATGTCCTTGGGACAGGGGCCATGGCGAGAATGCAATGATTGATATGAATGGTTTGGGATGCGCAATAGCGACGTGGGCGATGAGGCCGGACGTTCCCATATACATGTTACTTCACTACACTGGAATTACGGGCTGGGGCACTGTGGATTTTGCAGGCTGCATAACGCACAGACTCAATGGATATTTCTAATGTTATGTGAGTAAATATTCAGGCGTTTTATTCCCGGGATGAGGGAATGTTGAATGGATGCATGGGCAGGTGATTTGATACAGAGTTTGCCATGTACAGGGCTTCTTGGGATCTATCCGCCTCCCCAACGCTATGTGATGCAGGGCTGCCATAGTGGGACCATCGTCTATCTGGCCTTGTTGAGCCCTCCCTGTCTCGACGCGCCCTCAGACACTTGTGTCCATGCACGTTACCAATCCCATCAGATGGATTCTGTTTTCACAGGCGCATGCACAGGTACACTCGTTTGTGATGGTGTTTACACCTCGATATAGATAGTTATGAGTCGCAAGTGGTTTTTGGGTGGTGATGGACCTTTGGAGTGGGCTAGCATGCATGTGGCTGTGGATTTAGTGTGATCATTGCAGTGAGTTGTTGGAATGTAGTACTGATGGCCATTCTGTTCTTTTTCTTTTGTTTTGGTTGACAGGTATCTCCTCCCCTTTTGCCACTGCCATCTGTATGCCACTCCTGCAGATGGGTTTTACTCCCGACACCTGCTGCTTCGTGTTAATCAGTGGAGCAGCATTACGATCTTATGGGACGATCGCCAATGGGCCACATGCCCTTACGCAGTACTGGTGGCTCGGAGCAACATTTCGGCCTTTCAGCTGGACTAGTGCCTCCCCATTGGGACGGCCCTGCGGTTCTGTGCGCTTCCATGTTGCCTTTTCGTACGTGAATGTGGCTCTGTGTACCATGAGGGAACAGGGCGTCACACAAGTAGTGGCTGGTCATTTCTTGCGGATGCAGCCCACAATGGTGAAATGTGTTTTGGAGTTCATGGCCTGATGGCTGTATGGGCTTGGTGATTTTGATGTGCATTAAATTTCTATTCTGATTTGGCCCGTGTAGCGTTCTTCTTTGCAAGTGATGTGGCATATGCCTATTTGGGGGGCGATGTATTGTGAGGAGATCTGCACTGGGTTCCAGCTTCGGAGTTTAGTTGCGTGGTACTGTACTGGGCGCGTTTGCCTACGAAGCCCGTGAGGTCAGGGATGGGGGCTGCCAATATGACAGTTTGAATGTTGTCATGCTCAGGGGCGGGGGATTGGGTTTTGTGTGCCAGATGCCGGTCAGCCAGGTGGACTGGTGGAATGATGTGATTTTCGGAATATTGCTGGTCACAGGTGCCTGTGTTTGCGTGCGTTTCTTGGTGGGGGACTGTGGTCATGTCCATTGGGATGGCTTCTGTATTCGTGCCATCTGTGCCCTGCAGCTCCCATTGGCCCCTGTTGTGTTTCTTTTGTTCGTTGGCATGCATGGGTGACTTGTACATTTCAATGGTTGCATTGTGACTTCATTGCACCTACGGGGAGTTGTACTTTGTGGGCAGGGAGCGGTGTACGGGCACTCAGTGGGGCCGTTTACGGTTGATTCGCGATGCCGTACTTCTCACCATGGCGGAATGGTGCATTCCGCCATGCTTGATGGCGTTAGGTACATGTCCGCTAGGGTCGGAATTGGCGTACCCTTGCGCCATGGTGGTGTTTACGGTTTGGCATGGCGCGCGCGCGCGTGCTTGGTGCAGTTAGCGTTGGCGTTCACTACGGTGTCGCTAATGGCATCGTACTTTGCGGTGACGGGTCATAGTCGCACCGAGCGCTATTCGATGGCGGTATTGCATTTCCGCCATCGTTTTTCGATTTCCGCCAGGGTCGTAATGAGGGCCTATGTGTGTTGGCGGTATCCCAGCGCAATTACCGCTGGGATACTGCCAAGGCCCCTGATGAATCCCACATTCTGTATATAATGCAAGCACTTGCATTTCCCTTCTATACAGCATCAAAGTTTTAAAACAAGTATTGGGATATCTTGTTTCCAATACTGGCATATAGTGAGAGTGTAGATGCGCATCGTGAAAGATTAACAATGACAATGATGATATATTCTCTCAGCACCTAAGCCATTCAGAATGTTTTCCAATTGGAAAGATTTGTTTTTAGCACAAACATTGCGAAAAGGCTTAACACTCGAAATGCAGCCATATATTGGGTTACAGTGGCAATGCTATCTTATATGGTGGTTGAATGTATTAGGAACATATTGTAAAATGATCCTGTGTAATGTTGGTGACCTGGAGTCTATTGGATACTATCCTGGAAGTGACTGTAGATTGATTGACTTTTTCATGTTTTTTTAAATGTTTTTATTTTAATCAAGTGTGATGTAAAATGCACGATTTGAATACATTAATAAAACAAGCATTGGTAAAACCAATAATGTTGTTGTTTACTGCTGTTCTTTGCATTTTGTATTTACAGGCATCAGGGTACAAGGAGGAGAGAGCAAAGTTTCAAAGGAGGACATGTTAAGGGCTGCAGGTGTGGAACAAAATGAGATTGAGAATGGGAATAGAGCAAGGGAGGAGCACATTGATAGAGGGTGCCATTGATGATGATCAAAACGTACAACAAGCGAGAAAGGGTGAGCATGAAAGGGCAAGAAATAAAGGGAGAGTGGAAAAGGGAAAGATGATAGGTGATAGAGATGGGGGTAGGGTGAGTGGGTGTTGGAATAAAGGGGGTAGTATGGGTGGGGGAAAATAAGGTGTTGGGTGGGGGAGGCATAGAGGTATTAGCCCACATTGGTGAGGGTAAAGAAAGAGGGTTTAGGGCTGAGT